>NC_136510.1:81987658-82080158 GCF_053919585.1 Euprymna scolopes
TTGTTGTGCCATCAGCTAGAATCGAAACCAAAGCACTTAGTCCTTTAGTCGCGTTCAATACCGTTTGAGATGTTGACAGATAGTTGAGAAAGATTTAAATTAAACCATTCAAAGTATGAATGAATTTGCGCATGCGCAAAATAATAGAAATATATTTTAAATGAATATTTTCAATTTCAACTTGTTGACGTATTTCTGTATGCGTTTTTACCTTATACAAACATTAATTTGTATTCTTTGGAAATCATCCTTGGTGTATGATTATTATTTCCTGTTAATGTCAGTGTAACGTGACCAGGAGTTTGAGAGATTTTTAAATATTTTTTTCATTTATGCATATGTGCATCCATTCTTTAATTTATATAGACTGCGTTAATTTCAGTGGTTGGTTATCAGATGATTTACCTATTGATAACCAAATAAAGCAAGATTATAAATCGATGTTGTTCTCACTTTATCTGATATCTATGCTCTAGTATATTGTTCATGATTGTTATATAGGCATGTAGATGTGATGTAGTCATTGTCAAAAGTCAGGACTTATGCAGGTTTTGAACCGAACGTATCGGCTTTGCCCAGTATATGACGTTAACCGTCGGATTATGCCGAGAATTGTAGATGATCAAATTTTAACAATGGCACGAAACAAAAGCATATAAAAGTACATGAAAATCGTAGAAGTGAAAAAAAAAACCCAACAAAACAATGACCTACCGTAATTTTGTTTTATTATTTACTAGCCTGGGTGCCCGGTGTTTCCCGGGTGTTTGGACGTGTGTATTGAGTAAAAAAAAAAAAAAAAAAAATGGTAGTAGCCAGGCAGGCTCGAACCCGTGACGCAAAGGTGGAAAAGAAACTGAAAGACAATGTGACGTCTTACCGCTACTCCATGACGCGAACGGAAGTCTAGACCGTTCAAATTTAACGTAGTCATTGTAGAAATGGCATTGTTTTGAAACCTCCCACGAAAGCAAATTAACCACAAACTCGTTTTTAATGTGTGTGTGTGGTGGGGGATTACAAGCTCCCCCCCCAAAAGGGGGCACTCTGGCAGTATCCAAATAAATAGTAATTGTCTCAGGATGTAGGGTTTCCCCTACATTGATCAAGGGCCAATTACAGAACAGATACTATGCGGCACTAAGGCAAGGCGTTTGCGTTCCAATAGTTTTGTTTTATTTATATGAAAAAGACAAACACTGGAGATGACAGCACGGTGGGGATTTTGTTTAACTCGATCCAAAAAAAAAAAAAAAAAGATAGAGAAAATGTCCGTTTGCGCATGCGAGATATTACGATCTGAAAAGTATGCGAAAACTTCTCGCGGAATTTAACAGACGCGAAAAACCCGATGTAAAAAGCCTTTCGTGGACATACACAAACGCTCGTGCCCATTTGCCGTTTATATATTAAGTTTAATATTTCATGGCAAACATGTATTTTATGCAGCGGGAATTTACTTGAATCATTATTTTTTATATTTTGTTTTTATTTTTGATAGATAATCTTTAACAAACAATTTTTTTTTCAAAAATAAATCATTCTTTCATTCAAAGGTATTAAAAAATGTTCACTGAAACATTATTTTTAACTATTGTTTAAAATTTTTCTTCCAAAGGAGATTGTAAGAAAAGTTTTTTTTTTTTTTAAATGTCCAATTGTTAAAACTATTTTGTGTCAAAAATAATTTAAAAAAAATATTTCTACGCCCCCAGTCGCATACGTCGCTTGCGGAGCTCCTCTTTGCAATGATTCATTTAACGTCGTATGTAATGCAATTCATTTGTGGATCCAATTAGTTTCCTTTTTTTATTATTTAAAAAAAATACTTGACTTTTCTTAATTTTTGAGATGAGGATTAGTTATTCTTATTAATTGGATTCATCAGACTATTGTTCTTATCTTGGACCCGTGGCGCAGTGGTTAGAGTACTTGGAAAAATCAATTGTAAAAAAAAAACAGTGATATTCTCCTGAAGGTTAGAGGATCAATTCTCAGTGTGGGCAACCGAAAATACAATTGCAAATTACTTAGGACCTCTATCCAGTCATGGCTGATGGAACAAGAGCATGCTATCCCCGTGAAGTAAATAAAGGGTATCACTCGAAATTTCGTCCAAATTTCCGGGTTCAATACAAACATTCCCGAGTTCGATAAGATACACCTGAAGAAGGTCGGAGGTTACATCGACCGAAACTAAAATCACACTCAAGGTGAGCACAGTAGTCCGATGAATCCAAATAATACAAAAAAATGTTTGACTTACATTGAAAAATTCATAGTGTTGTTTGTCTCCATGTAACATGTTTCTTTTTTACTTTTCCAATATTCATCAGAAAGTTGTCTGCTCGTTGCCGCGCGTTATGATTGGCTGATCGGCATCTTACGTCAGATTACAGGCAAACCCGAGCAGTTGACGCCATATTCCGGGAAAAGACGGGCGGATGCTTAAATACTCGTACGTCCGGTTTATAATCTTGTAACAAGAGGCGTAGTATTAACTTTGACCTTGAATGGACTGGGTACAGAACCAAGGGTCATTCAGGTTGTCCCCATCTCTAAAAATAGAATTAGGAAAGGTTAGGAAGAAAGGAAAGAAAAAGAGGTCTAAGAAATATACACTCCTTTATGAATATAAAACGCTGGGAGTAACAGCTTAACGGGAGTGAGAAAGAGTGAGCTAGTAGCTTCCTCAGGCAGCCTTTCTCCCCGGCGGATTGGTTCAAATGGCGTCGTAAGAACTTTAACCTCAACCCACTATCACCAGAATCTACCTACTACCCAACTTGGTCATCACTACTACTACGACGGATGGTAAAGTACTTTTGTTTATCATTTGACCAAACGTCTAGAGTATTATATTATATATTAAATTCCGAGAATAGATTATTGCTTTGCCTAGTTTTCCCCACTATAATTAAATTCCTCTTGTTACCATTTTTCCCTTTCATTTTACTTTTGGGTTCTTCCCTTTTGTCCTGTTTAAATATTACTTTCATAAATATTTCTGTCAGTCTATCTTGTTTTGGTATGTTTTGTGTCTGTAATAAATTCCCTATTTTTATATAAAATACCTGCTTCTTGTATTTTTATCTCTCTCCCTCAAAACCTTTTTCCCTACTCTTGCTTACGATAGAAAATACTGTGTTACGGCGTTGTGATTAGCCACCGCACCCGTAACAATCTGCAGAAGCAGCTAAGTCTTTATACGTTACTATTAGCCCCTCAGATCTTTTGCCCCCCCCTTTCATGGGCATGTTTGTGAGACATATTTTCTCTACGTTGACTGATGCTGCACATCTTCGTCTATGTGTGTGTGTGTTTGTGTGTGTGTGTGCAGTCAGCACAAACCCTATTCAGGGTTTAACCGGCTTCCTCGGAAGGAGGAAGTTTCATGGGAGTATGTAATTCACAAGCGGTCCCCAGTCGCATGTATATCCCCATTAGGGGAGATGAGGACGTTATTTGTTTGCAACTTTTTGCAGGGAGGTGTCGACGTCCTCCTACATGCAGCACCTGGTTCCCAAATTGGTCACCCATTTTAGTAATGACCAGGCTCGACGCTGCTTAACTTCGGTGATCTGACGGGAACCGCTGTGTCAACATGATTATGTCGTCTATGTATTATTGCATTATTCTCTTCTTGTTCTATCGATTGTCTCTTCGATGTAACTAGCTGAAATAAACCCATTCTCGTGCAGAAAGTAGAACAAATACACTCGTTTTTAATTTTAGCTTTAATTTTTTGGAGAAAAACAAATGTATGAAGTTTATATAAGAGGCAGATTTTGTTGAAAGAGAGAAACTGAATTTCTCTTAACTAATTTCATGCTAACATCTTAAGTCTGTGTGAGTGGACAACGACAGACACCGGAAGTTGGTGGGTGAAGCTTTTCGCTTTTGGCAACTTCAACGTTTTAAACGTATTATACAGGTCCATGTCCCCACACCTGTGACGCCCCGACCTGCACTTAATACGCCATCGTCAAAATTCTCACCAACCCATTAAATAAGTTATACTGTAACACTGCCCTTACCTCAATTATTTATAATCCAACAATTAAAATATAAGCAGTTGAACGAAGACATGAAGTTAAAAATGTTAAAATGACAATTAATTGGTTCGTGTTGTGCACATTATATTTTGTTTCATTTTACAGGAAAAAATACCGTGGAGTTTCCGATGCGTATGACTTGTTTGGCCCGGATTTGTATGATGTTAGCGCAGACACAACCAACTGCTAACGAGAACCGACGGAAAAAGCTGAGCGTTGATCGCCGACGTGACCGACAGCTGCTGAGAACTCGAATTATTTTGCTTAAATTGTTTTTTTTTTTATTTTAAACTTGTTTACATAATTTGAGGAATATGAAGTTTCTTTGATATGAAAACATAAGAACTACCAAAAACATTTTAAAACACATAAAAACTACAATAATTTCTTTCTTTTTTTCTATAACTGTTCTTGAAAAAGTTTTGTTAAAACAATAAACAAAAAAAAATACAAAAATTGGAAAACAAGACATCGAAACTTTTCCTGCGAAAAACATTGTATTAAAAATAATAAATAGTGGATTATTCTTGCTAACCCTTCTCAGGATTTGAACCACAAAAATAATAAAATTATTTTTTTAAAAATTAAAATAGGTTTTTGTCGCTTTTTTGTTGTCGTTTGCTTACAGTTTTATTCAAGTTTCCCGATGTCTCCGATCACCGCTCGTCTTTTTCCGTCGCTTCTTTTCAACTGCCGAAGGCGTCTGCGCAAAAGTCACAAAACATCCAGAGAAAATGAATAACTTCCGATTTTTTTTTAAATAATCGTATGATGTTATATATTTAGAACCTTACGTCAGTAATTACTGAAACGGGTGACTATTTTGAGATTCCATGTAATGTATGTACTCTCCGCTTAGTTCGGCATTACTTCCAGTCAGTATTGGGTCTTGCGGTCCTGATGTAGTTAGGGACTGCACAACCGTTGTCCTTAGAATTACATTCACAGCTATCCTTACAGGGCTATCCATTGTCTCTTAAAAACTGAACGGAAGCATCGATCGACCTCAGTAAGTAGCGATTGAGTTATCTAGTTTGAATTTTGATGGTGGTTACACTAGTTCATGTCAAGACCATCTAGATCTGTAAAACAGACGGTTCTCAGATTCAACTAAAATGGACGATAGGGATAGAAGCAACATGTTAAAAGCGCTTGATAAAATATAGTTACATGATATGACGCTATATTGTTGTCAGCGAGAGAAAAACAAAGGGACTTAAGACATCTGTCTTACACAGGTAGCAATACAGATGAGACGCACCCAAACATGAAGAGATAATCTAAGCCGAATGTTACCTCAAGACTCTGTCAGTGCGTCGCCCATAATTAAGTTAGTAATCTACATCTACATCTTGTGTTATGTTATTATAAACGAGCGATCAAATCGCACGTGTAAGGTTACAAATAAGGTATAGGAATAGCTGATAATTTAGATACCTTTGCTTTCTCGCTCTCCACAACTAAGTTATCTCTAATAAAACCTTGAGGAAAACTCAGCTAAGTCTCTGTGTTTTCATGTATGTTCGTCTAAGTTAAATGGCCAATCAACAACAACTACATGATCACGAGGACGATAAGAAACTAATGTAAAAAAAACAACGCGCACGTATATAAAAAAAGACTATATTTGATTTAAGTTTTGATCGCTCATGTTTGATAACGTAACAATGCACCTTATTTGTAACCTTACACGTGCGATTTGATCGCTCGTTTATAATAACATAACACATAATGTAGATAAACATTTTCATATAATGGAGCCCTACGTTAGCAAATTACCACTTTACATGTGACAGTTTTAGCAAATACATAGATATATATTTTAGTAACGGGCCCTATTTTTATCGTGCAGTTTTTTGTTAACTACTATTAGGTAAAAATATAACAACTTTGTGGTTTTTTACTTTGTAGTTTTCAACTTTTAGCAGATCATACAAGCACACATGCACACAGAAACTGCTCTTATATAATAGATTAGTAAGGCTTTCCGGTGTTGCCTGGGACCAAAAAAAGACTAAATAAAAGATGTCAACTAGTGTTAAGGTTCTACTCCCCCTAGAAAAGAATATTTTATGTGGGAAGTAAACATTCAGAGCACTACTGAAAGCACTAAAAATAAAGATGGATACAGAACACTACTAAAACTAATTTCTCACGCCATTTGTTTATAGAGAAATGACAATAGTTAAGAAACGGTAAATAAAATTCGGACTTAGTGTCTTTCAGTTTAAAAATATGCTGATTCATTTCGTAAACTGTATTAAAACATAATGTTGTAAATATTTATTTGCCGCTACCATCTGAATAACTTTTTTATTTTAATTTTTAGGTATTACTTTTGCATGGTTACGCTGATTAAAAAAATGCCAACTTTGTTGGAATGCCTTCTGTACTTATAAAGTTTTAGCTGGACGTAAAAATCATACACACAGACAACTGCATATAGATTATAAAAAATATAATAAATTACGTTGAATCAAAACAAGCATAGGTTGGAAGCAGATTATGATCTTAAGCAGAAATAACGGAGAAATGCAAGCAGGGCATAAACAATCCCATAATGCCCAGGAATTTAAATGAATTTCATATCTTGTCAGCTTGAGTACGTAAATCGTTGTACGAAGATAAATGATACAATTATTTGCATCCCCCTATCCCTGCAGCAATTCCAACAATAAAAAAAAATAGAAAGCTAAAAATGAAAAGAACTAAGATTTTCGATCGTTGGAGGGAGAAAGTGAATGAGTGGACGCAGACTCGAGAGGTTACAACTGATGCCTCTGGAACCATGCCAGAAATATAGGATGGTAAGTTTAGAAAGAACGCGATCGAAAGAGGCTTGGTGATTCAAGGATGGTTTGAGATAGTGCAGAACATGAAACGTGCTCTGGTGTTCAGCCGCGAGAGATGACACTAATGATCGCAATGCATTTATCATCCAATCACTGCGACTGCAGCTTACGAAATTATAATATCCAAAATAGCTTTGGCTATACGTAATTGGGTGGATGGAAAATGGCGGTTATTGTGAAACGCAGCGTGTAAAATAAAGATGGTATTATTAAGGAGCATTATCATATGCTGCAAACACGCAAACAGATATATATATATATATATATATATATATATATATATATATCATATATATTCATACATATATACATACATACATACACACACACACATATATATATATAATGTCAGCCCCTTAAAGAAACGTGTTTTTTTAGCAGTTTCAGTTGTAATAAAGTCAGTCATCTTATCTCATATGCGCAGATCGTCATATAATGATTAGATCACTCTGAATTACGTTGAAATCATTTAGTAAGAATAAATGTTTAAATTTCAACTGTATCACTCGCGGTTGACGGTAGCCGAATGGTTTGAGTTCTTGCTAATGAAGCCAGACTTCTGCTGCTGGGGTTCGAATCTCTCGATTGATGTTAATCATAACACCTGTCACTGATGATTCCCGAAAGGATGAAACACTAGTTTCTGTAGGTATTTAATAATTATTATAGTAAATAATATCTCTCTCTTTATATATATATATATATATATATATATATATATATATATATATATATATATATATATATATATATATATATATATATATTAATGATAAGCCGATTCTAATACAATTACTGTTTCTGATATAGATTCACGAGTTCAATACAATTACAGATTGCCGCTAACACTGTGAGTAAGATAGACACATTATTTTTTGTCAAGTTCTTTTTAACAAGGGAGTCACCACTTATCAAGACCTGAAGGCGATTCGAGGATAATAGCTTTTGAATGTGAGATGATAGTGTAGTAATCGTTAATAGTGAAGATTGGATAGAATTGAAACAATTAGGGTCAGCATATGTATAGAAAGTTAAGTATCTTTTTAACTCTCTCTCTCTCTCTCCATGTGTCTATATGTTTTCACAAACTTAAGGAAGGCACTTCTCGATGGATATATTTATATTGTACTGCTAATTAAAAACCAATAGATATTTATCATTTCACTATGTCAATGGTACCAGCAATTTAAAATTAAGTTTTAAATACTCTCCTCCCTCAAATAAAATTTAGAAGAAATCGCTTTTAGCATCGAGAAATAAGCTCAATTTTTCTCTAATCTGATTCATATACGAAAACGAAAAAGTGGGAACATGGGGGAGACCCCATGTTCCCACTTTTTCGTTTTTCTTGATTCCAATCCAACCACTAATATATACATACTAGCTTTTTTACATCCTCATTCTGCCTCCCCCTCCCTGTATCCATATATCTCTACCTACTACTACCTGAACTGCTACCCCCCCACACCCAACAATCTAATGTATTTTAACCTTCAAAACTGAAATATTGTCGATCGTATTTCCTCTAAAACACTTCTTCCAAATACTAACAACCATTTTGGTAAGGTCTGACGAGGCTGTTGGATCGTAAACATGGTCCAACATCCGAAACATATGTAACACAACAGATAAAACGGCCATAAAAAAAGTTAAGCAACTCTGAGCTTGGCCAGTACCAGATGGGTGACCATTTAGGACTTTCAGGTGCTGCATGTGCTCTCTGCTTATCTCAGCATTGTTTCCAGTTATTCTGGACTTCTTTTTTTTCACCGAATTCGAGCAGTTTCGATTCAGGAGAGGTGTGGTTGAGGATTGCGCAATCCTTGTCACATTATTACACACACAACTCCCCCTACAGGAGGTTTCATTTTGTCTTTCGAAACTGAACGGAGACTAAATATATTAATAGAAATGGTCGACGTATTAAGGGCGTTTAATGTGATATTTCAATTCATGCAGATTGTATATTTACCATTATTGAGCCATTTATGGTTATTGTTTTGTATACTGTAGTGATGTTAAAAGTATAAAAAATTATGATTATTATTATTATTATTCGTTTCCGACTCATCTAAATTCGTACGTTTATAAAAACTTCAACAAATACACTTCAAACAAGGAAAATATTTGTATATTTTCGGAGTATTACGTTGTAATTTGACTTTCAAGCTCACCTGATGAGTATGTTTTATTTAAATTAAATAAACGCTTCTATAACGGGACGGCATTTTTAAATGCAACCGCTGAGAGACAACGCGTGGATCTTTACTGACTTTTCTTTCTTCAACTTTGCAATATAACAAGAAAGAAGAAGAAAAAAAGGAAGAAAAAATGATGTATAAAATACTGAGGATGGAGGTTGGCTCCGAAACATATTAAATTATAAATTTCAAACAAGTAAAATATTTGTCTATTTTCGTAATATTGCGTTGTAATTTGACTTTCAAGCGACCCTGATGCGTATATTATTTTATTTAAAATATTACCTTCTTTTATTACTAGTTTTATAATCGTTATGCTGTGTTTATAATTAAAATTATCTATCCCTGATCCAATTTAAAAGTAGCTTTAGTATTTTGTTTCTGAAATTTTGAGATGACGATTGATAATTCGTATTATTTGGATTATTCGGACTACTGTTCTCATCATGATTGTTATTCAGACAATGTTTTGGTCGAAGTAAACCACGACCTTCTTCAGATATATCTTGTCGAAATCGGAAACCTTTCTATTTATAACTCGAGAAGGAATTGGTAAAATTTAATAGTAATTTATACTTTTCTGAAGATTGAAGGTTCAATCCTTAGTGCGGGCGACGCTCAAAATATAATTTCGAATTACTTAGGATTACCCAGTTACAGCTGACGGAAATGTGAGATAAATAAAGTGCTCCGTTCGAAATTTCTTTCCAAGTTCGACAAGGTATACATAAAAAAGGTTGCATCGGACAAAACGTTGTGCGAACAATATTAAAATAGTAAGCCAACTGATACGACTAATACAGACCTTTGTATTTGTTTATCAATAATTCTATGAAGTGAAGTAATAAGAAAGGCAAAGGCGTTAGAAACTGTATCTCTCCGAGTACGTTGCGTTGCATTGTTTTACAATGCGGACACAAGGGATATCTTTGACGTTTCCTTAATAACATCCCTGCATAAATAATTAATTCTTTTATATTCACTGATTTATCTCTATACCAGCCCGCTGATATCTACGAGGTTTATATCTCCGGCGTAGTATTTATATATTTATGAATGTCTATCTATTACCACCATGAATCGAAACTGGAGTTGTTTGCTTCTTGAACACGCGGCAAACTTTCAAGAACGAATGCGTCGTAATACATAATAGCAATAAGACCCGTTGGTAGGTTTGAGTGTTTGAGAAAACGTGATGTTTTAGGATGCTTCCTTTGACAAATGCATAACTACCAGAATCTGACACAAATTTAAAACATGTATAATATTATCGTTTCAGCATCAGACTCATAACTAAAACTACATTGACACGCCTTTTCACATCATATTACCTTGTTTTCAATAAGGAAGGTTATAATTTGAATGTAAAAGTTGGCGGCATCTTAAAGGTTGGGAGATGACCCCCGAAACGAAAGTCGCCGAAACCACGTAACTTTTGGACGAAGATTTTCTCTCTCTTAGATGGTAAGAGCTCAAGGAAAGAACGAGTTTCCAGAGTGATGTCTCATATTGGTGAATTGCTTATCACAATGTAACTAGGTGTAGCACCAGTGCTGTCCGTCTAGCTGTCTGCCTCTTCTTTAAGTGAGTGACACTATAAAGGTCAGAAAGACAAGCGAAATTTGCTAAAACCACGTAACTTTTGGACGGAGCTATTTTATCTCGCTTATCCGGCGATACTTCAGGGACGAAAGATGTTTCCACAGTGCTATTCTCTATTAGTGGATTGCCGGTCACAATGTAATTAGATGCAGCGATATTGGTTATCTGTGTATCTGTCTCTATCTTTTAATTGAACGAAACCTTAAGTGTAAGAGATGAAGCCAGAACGGAATTTTCAGAGGTAACTTGGCAATAGAGACTTTCTTTTGACGAAACAATGAGACTTCAGCATGAAGATTTTACTCGCGAACTTAGCTGGCGAGACCTCATGAAGAAAAGTCTCCAAATTGCTGTGTCTTATTTGTATATTGCCGGTCACAGTACTACTAGGTGCAGTGGCACGGGTTATCTGTCCGTTTGTCTATGTCTATAACTTGTCTCTCTGATTTTTCTACGACTGTTTTACGCGTCATATTAAACCTTTATTAAAAAACTAAACATCGGCGTCCGAGTGATTGCATATACAGACAGTCAAACACCTAGATTCACAGTTCTATATTGTTAAAGTAAGTGAAACATATAAGACTTAAACACCTGTTTCTATTTTAAATATACATAGTATATTTCAGGCAGCAGTTTAATGTACGTCTCTGCTTTTTAGTATTGTCGTAGGCAAGTATTGTAGTATTATATTAGCATGTCAGGGCAATGCCGAGTAACCTAGTCGATTATTTTTATTATTAGGAAAAAAAGAAACAATTAGATTTTGTAAAATGTGGATTTACAGCATAGAATGATCAGTCAGAAACTTAACTACAAAAATAAAATAAACAAAGTAAATTTAGGAATTTTCGGAGTTGTTATGGAATTTAAATTAACGACAATCTAATCTAAGATACGTGACAAAAGCCCAGCTAGCATTGACGTAATGAATTTTACATTTACACCTAGGTAATCAGAAGATATCAATCTAAAGAGTTAGCGAGTAAAGTGTTAGCGAACGGACGTGTGAATGACCCGGTTTGAAGCAGAAGGTGCAACGAGTGAAAATGTAAAAAGAGACTCAGCGTGCCAAACTCCGACAATTAAATTCATAAGACGAATAAAACCCTTGTAAAATATAACTCGTTGTTATGGCGTTCTTTTGAAGTTTTGACAAATAATAAGGTATGTGGTTCTTTTGGGCCGAAACAACCACACATATTGTAATAGTTTAACTGTAAGAAAGCTGCCTATAAGAGTTATCACTTTTGTTAACTACGTGCATTTGTTAAGAAGCGGCCGCACACACAATGGGCATTTTATATACATGCAGGACACAATGTGTATATCTATACTCTGTATAAACACATTCATTAGATATCTCCTATAGCCCTGTTAAAAGTTGTAAAGAAAAAGAAACATGTATTGCAAAGCATACAATAGGTGGGTTGTTCATAGTAGCTTACGAACGACCTAGGTTGTGCCACTGGATATCGACTGACACTTTACAGTTAAGTCTTTCGGTATTTATTGATATTGGAACAGTCTATTAGTTGGTAACATAGGTTAGTTCCACCACAAACCCCTCTTCCCAAGCTGATTACTCCGGACTGTGTATCAGTCTTTTTTCTCATTTTTGGGTGGACCATATAACGGCTCGGGAATTTTCCTTATTCTGCCTGAACGTTATGCTTCTGGTATGATTTGGAGTGACTCAATGTCAAATGTGTCGCAGAGGGGTTCAATAGACTCTATGTCTTGGGGGATTTGTGGTTCAGGGGGAAAAATTTTTTGACCTGCAAGAAAAACGTTTTGCTGCCATTTTCTTATGTATTAATCGCGAGAATTAAATAAAACAATTGATTACTTGCGTGGGTAGACTCCGCAACAACTAATTAACCTCACCTAGGACCCCATCAAAACATGGGGCCATATTATCCCAGTGATTTCCACTAGGTTGTTAACCTAGCGAACTGTCTGTTTTGAAATTTTGAAAAGACGCCAGGTAAAACTGTCAGACAGTTCTTGCATATTGTGGGAAAACAGTTTGAGTACTATAATTTTGATGCAATATCTTTGACTGGCGTTGATTCTTGGTTAAAAAAAATGGCCCAATACTTGGAAAAATAGAGGTGCGACTGGTACTTGTTCCGATGTAGCTGAAGTTTTCGTATGTAGTGAAAATTCGTCTGCAGTCGCATAGACATTTATGAGTGGGTCGGTTGGCAAGAGTGTCATCACTAGCGAAAGAGTACCTTGCCTTATTTTGATTTCTTGTTTTTGGTCTGGCGTTTTTTTCGTTAAGGGACATCTACTATTGTTCTACAACAGTATCAGTTTGCGCATTCTGTTTGGCTTTTCGTGTTTTTTTTAAAGTTTTTTTTTAATTGGCTTTTAAAGCATGGACGTCTGTTCTACTTTTTATTTTTGTTTTGCAAAAATTGGCTGGTTCCATAATTTAAATTCATGAATATATATATATATATATATATATATATATATATATATATATATATATATATATATAAATATATATATATATACGGCTAACCAATAGTAGCATTTTAAATAAAACTGGTTTGTAATTATCTATACGGCTGGTGTTACATAACTTCTGAATGTAAAAGTTTGAGATCCGTGATATATATATTGCGTGATTTCCTTGGATTTTACTTGTGAAAATGGAAATTCAGTTAACTATTTTGGAGTTATATTTTTGGATTTTACTATCATTGGATTATTTACCGTTCACCACACCATCGATTCACATGTAATCACTTTTTTTCTTCACCGTATTCCCTCTGCTTCACTTTTTGTTATCAAGTAAGACCTTTGACTTACTTGCAGTTTCATCAAAAACTTTTGTATGCAAAATCCGATCCCACATTTTTCTAATTCCTACCCTTTGATGAGAAGGAAAGTATTTCTTCGAAACTCCGCGGATTAAGGACTATCCACTTATCAAGTGTTTCCTTTTCAAATTAAATATGTCTTTAACCCTTTTTCAAAGTGTTTGTTAACATGTTTTCTTAAGTGTTTGCTCTTATATATATATATATATATATATATGTGTGTGTGTGTGTATGTGTATGTATGTGTGTAAGTTTTTCTTTGTCATAAATATCGGTGCTTGAAGATGTGTCTTGTAATTGTTAAGAAGTGCAGCCCAGTAATACTAGCATTAAATGTTACCATTCATTTAGGGCCACCTTCCACCACCGTCTGAAGTTTATTTTCTAACGATTCTGCCACTGTTTTAGATTTATGTACATCCGTTATTCCCTCGTTTATATTATAGGGCATTGTATCATCAGCAAATATGTCTATAACGGACGCAATATTATCAGGGAGGTCGTTTATGAATATCAGGAATAATAGTGGTCCATCCATCGACCCCTGTAGCACTCTCGCATTAATGTTATACCGCTTGAAAGTGGTCCATCAATGAAAACTAAAATAGTCGTATTATCTAAGAAAGAACTAATTATATAAAGTTTTTTGCGAGAGTTCAGATGTGCTTTGCGTGGGTGCAAAACAGGAGAGCAGTTTCGAGGAAGAAAGAGAAATGTGGAAGTAGGTTGTATCACCCCCCTCTTGTGGCAAAGAATGGCATTGCCAGAATTAAAGGGCGATAATTGTGATTAACTTAAAATAACAAGTTTGTGTTCGTGTATTCACTTGTATGTGGAACTCGGTTTTCATAAACAGTAGTAGAGTACTATATATTATCATTCGTTATTCACTATGAAAAATAAAACACATTATATAATACCTTACTTTGTGTCTAATCTCCCGGTTAAAAAAAAGAATTACGTCTGCAAAATTATATTTATAATTTCTTAGAAAAGGCGAAGACAAAGCGGATCATTATATAAAAAAAATATTTACCCTTTTCGTATTGTGGCAAAAATATAAATAGGAAACTTGTCAATCTTGTATTCAGTAGAACGCAATCAATGGAGTATCACGAAGTGTCCGAATTGGCACAGCTTTGTCAACAGCCGCTTGTTGTATCATATTTTAAGGTTGAATTTAAGAAAACGACAAACAAGATGGTTGTACGAAAATAGAAACAAACATATTAATATAAATCAACATTATTAGACAAAACAAACGAAAACATATTATTTTCTTCATTTTTCAGTTACAATAAGAAGCAATATCTTTTGAAACATTTATTAATAATAAGATGTGTTTTTCGTGATACACGCTATGTTTAAACTATAAAATGGATACGCATAAATTACATTTGTAAGCTAAATTACTACGCAGTATTGTATAATATAAACACATTTACTTAAAATTAATATTTCAGAGATAGACTCTTTCTTCAGGAAATTTATGCATGTTTTTTTTCCTCGCTGTGATGGTAGATAGAAGAAAAATTAGTAGAGTGCTTGTTGGTCATCTCTGGTGATACATTCGAATGCCGGAAGAATACGCTTGGGGCACGTGATGTGAAATTCAGAGATGCGTTTTCCGTGATATAAGCGTTGTTTGAATTTTAAAATAAAATACGTTTGTAAGCCAAATTACAACGATTTTTTAAGACTTAATAGTAGTTTAATTATTACTGATAAATATTATATCAATAATTCAAGAAAAACAAACATCAGAAATTGGAATTTCGGTTTACTTTCGGCAGCCTCGTAACCTCTGCTTTTCTTATTTTGTTCTTTACTTCTCACATTCCAGGGGCCATGTTTCTGAAAAATGGAGGGGAATTGTTGTTTTCTTTGCGGAAATGTATCTATCAAACACCTAATGTAAGTTGTTTTTTGAGCATGAAGTAATATATATATATATATATATATATATATGTGTGTGTGTGTGTGTGTGTGTGTGTGCGTGTGTGTGTGTGCGTACTTTTATGGTTTTTCTTCTAAATATTCCAAAAGTAATTTTTTCAGTTATAGCAGGATAGAGAATAATATAATATACACAGTACAATACCAAATATACTACATTTGTCTGATGCTCATTGCTACTCAGACACACCGCCAGCCAGTCAGCCAGCGAGACACACACACATACACACACACACACACACACACACACACACACACACACACATATATATATATGTATATTTATATATACTTCCGATTAATATACGCAAATCCAGTGATTAACGGTCTTACAAAATAATATTGGATGTAATATTTTATAAAGATAACCCCATCTAAATTAAAATTGCTCAATATACCAGATAGAGCAAATAAAAAATAATTTAGTCATTTGTTTTTTTTATTTGAAACAGTTAAATGTCAAATATAGAATTTTTATTTCATGCGAAACAAAGAATACATTTTAATAAGTATATTTCCTTAACCCATGGGTTTTCGGTGTTTATTCATCTCCTCAGAGAAAAAATATTAGCAAATATTATAAAGGGTTTGCACATTATTTGCTAAAAGGAATACACATAGAAAACTATAATTAAAAGTGGTTAAAGGTTTTAAATAATAGAATGAAGTCTACTAAAATCTATGTATTGCAAACTTTTGTTTTATTTTCTCCTTTTTCCAGCTTTGACTTTAATCCTGAATATTTGTCTCGTTTTCTTTTTATTTATCTTAGTTTTTTCCTAAATCTTATTTGTCAAATATACTATTATTAACCAATACTTTTTCCTATATTTAACACGAGTGAAAAAAGTCTCCTATGAAATTGAACATTTCCCAAATTATACCTGCATATTATCTCAACTCAAACACATGCGGTTTTTTTTCTTTAAAGTATGCATTACTTCTAGCTAGTCTAAACTTAATACGTAACCCTAAAGGTATTACTTCTTAACTAGTTTTTTAAACCCGTTAAACTTAAACCAGACTTTGAAAACAGTTCTATTATAGCATATTTATTATGGGCTGGAGCTGGAATGGTCGAACATTCTAGCTCGAGGTAGATAAAGACAAAAAAGTATCCATGCATGGAAACTATCTTCAAGCACTGTCCTAAACTGGGAATGGGACAACGGTCTTATACTAAGTAGATATTAATAAGACCCTCTCACCGTTTTTTTAAATGGAGAGTAGATAATACATGTGGATGTGTTATCGGCAACTCCAGTAACCCTCGCTTCTCCTTTGTTGTCATTCAGTCCTCATTTCCAATGAGTGATTTTTCTGACAAAGGGTGAAGAAAAAGCTGCTTTCCAGGTCGATAATACTTCGTGAAAAGTAGCCTGAGATGTCGGAAAATTTCTGTTTCTATGTCTATCCTTGTAGCCATGTCACTAGTAAGGGCGCTGGAGGTAAACGTATCATCTGAGCTGACGTTATTCGCCTGATAGTCAGGGACCCGAACCTTGAATTAACCACCAAGGGGCCTGTCTTATCAGCAGGTGCAAAGTATCGGGACTGCTGTATTGCCATTTGGTGAATGGATTCTGGACCATAAACTAGTTTCTGGGAGGGCCTCTCGATGTCATACTAGTGGGTAATTGTTACGGCTTTACCTTATCGTACTCTTCAAAAAAATTCTCGTCTTTTTCTCTCTTACTTTCCCTCTCTGTCCTGCTTCAACCAAGTATACCGACCTATTCCACAAATCCCAAAACCTCAACATGACAAATCTCCAAAAACAAAACACGAATAAACCAAGAACCCCATCCTCCAAGGAAGAACCCTAATACCAGGTCTCCTTCTCCAGCATAAGGGGTCTACGTTCCAACGTTCCAGAGGTTGAAACCCAATTACAGGAGACAAAACCGGACATATTCTTTCAAAGTGGAACTGGCATAGGGCCGACCACTTTCCTAGACGAATTCATAATTAAAGAATACTCTAACTTAACATCTAAATCTGACCCCCAAAATCCCCATGACATGGAATATGTGCCTACATTAAAGATGGCTTTCACTGTGGTAGGGATATCTCCAGAGAAGACCCTAATTTATCTTATATGTGCTTCCGGGTTGCAATAGCTTACACCACTGCATTTATATTTGCTCTCATACGCCCTCACAACAGTGTGGTTACTATCTTTAAGAGCATAGCTGAGAAAATTGACCACATCTTGTCTGCTTATCCTTCGGTAAACATTCACATTTGCGGTGACTTCAATGTCCATAATGTAAAATGGCTGACCCACTCAAATAAGACCAATGACGACCGGAGATTCTGTCATAATTTTGCCACTGCCTATGATCTCACTCAGATTGTTCACGAACCACCCTGTGTGCCCGATACTACAGGTCAGTATGAAAGCCTTCTAGACCTTTTCCTCACAACTTCCCCTGAGCTATGTTCAAGTTCCGTTCTATCTCCTCTCGGATCCTCTGACCACTCCGTCGTAGCAGTTAAGATAAAAATTAAATGTAATAAGTCTTCAGACGTACCTCTCCACCGTACTGTATATCGATACTCTATGGCTGACTGGGATAGCTTCCGTACATTCATATCTGATCTACCTCTGCATTCCATGTTTAAAAAGGATGTGCCCTCTATAGTATCAGACCTGACCGAATGGTTAATTGTAGGACTATACCGATTAATACCATCCAAAGATTCCAACAAATACCTAACAGCTAGCCATGGTTTTCCCCAGAATGTGCTGCTGCCATCGCACACAGAAATCACTTTTTCCATCGCTACCAACGTAATATATATACTGAGACTAAAGCTGCTTTCAGCACTGTCAGCAACCACTGTAAAACAGTAATAAAAAATGCAAGAGAGCTATATGCTCAGTCCGTTAAATCCAAAGTAGCTGAGCAGCGGCTTGGTTCCCACCAGTTTTGGCAAATAGCAAACATGATCCTGAACAGAAGTGTGCGTTCTATCCCAACCATCATCAATGGACCGGAGGGCATCTCGTCAGCATCAGACAAGGTCAAAATATTTGCGAAGAACTTTGCAGCTAACTCCACCCTATGTGATGAAGGCCATCAACTCCGCGAATTTCCTCCTATAACAGATAAGTCGCTATGCAACATACAAATAACTGGCCCTGATGGATTTCAGTTATAGTGCTGAAAAAGCTCCAACCAGAACTATACTTACAAAACTGTTTATACGTCGCCTTAAGGAGAAGTGCTTTCTAACACCCTGAAAAAACTCATCAGTATGCCCTGTATTTAAGAATTCAGGTGAAAAGTCATCTCTCTCAGTAAAGACCAATAGGTCTCCTGTGTGTCATGAGTAAGTCGTTGGAATCCATATTAAATAAAGAAGTAGTCAACCACCTCAGCAGAAACAACTTTCCAAGTGACATGTAATATGGTTTCCGCTCAGCAAGATCTACAGCAGATGTGCTAACGGCATAGGATTAGTGAATCTCTTGAAATATCGAAGGCCTTCGATAAGATATGGCATAGGGCCTACTTCACAAGATTTCCAGCTATCACTGGTTATGTTTTCTCAATCATTAAATCATTTCTCTCTGATAGGTTCATAAGAGTAGTGGTTGATGAGCAGAAATCAGAGGCCCACAGTATTAATGATGGAGTCCCTTAGGGGTCCATCGCGGGCCCAACTCTCTTCCTGATCTACATCAACGATCTCCCGAAATACATACTTAAATCATTCATTGACATCTATGACACGACCATCTATCGCAACATATCTAAGGCCGTAAATGACAAGGTTCTCTCTAATTCTCTCTCTTCTGATCTTGAGCGCGTGGTACAATGGGGGAAGAGTGGCTGGTTACTTTTAATGCATCCAAAACCAAGCTTCTATCTTTACATCATCAACGCTCTGATCCCCATCTGGCATCAATTGAAATGGATGGCTCTCGTCTAGGGGAGGCTCCATGCTTTGACAAACTTTTGGGTTTGGCCTTTACTCCTGATATGAAATGGAACACGTACATCAGGTCTGTTGCCAAGGACGCTGGGAAAATGGTGGGATCCTTCTACCGCTCCAGAAGATATCTCACTACTGATGCAATTCTCTATCTGTATAAAAGCCAAGTACGTCCAAGGATGGAGTACTTCTGCTACATCTGGGAAGGAGCTGCTAAAAACAGCCTATCCTGCCTTGACAGAGTACAAACTAAACTTCGTAGCTTAGTGGGGATACCCTTTTCACTTCTCTGCAGCCTCTCTCCCACAGAAGAGACGTTGCGAGCCTGTCTTTATTTTATCGTTATTTCCATGGCTAGTGCTCGTCTGAGCTCCAATTTCTCGTCCCCCATCGCCAATCTTTCACGAGAAACACCTGTCTAGCTGAAACTACTGTCAATGATTTTGCCCACTCTTTATCTGCGCCTAAATCCAAACGTAGATTCCATGAGCAGAGCTTCTTTCTCAGAAGTGCACGACTGTGCAACTCTCTTCCGTTGGCCTGTTTCCCACCTGACTACAACTTGGATGTCTTCAAGTCCACCATAAACAAATTCGTGAAAAACCGCCCCCTTAAGTAAGACACTCTATCAAACTTCAATACTAATGATTACTACAATACTATCTCATTGATTACTGTACACGCAATAACTCTTATCCCTGAGTGACATCCGGGCCTTGATAAGTGGTTACCTCCATGTAAAAAAATAAACGTTGGTGCAGAATGAAAAGGATATTGAACTTCACAATGAATGGGTTAAGGAAATATATTTATTAAAATGCATTCTTTGTTTTGCATATAATAAAAATTGTAGATTTTAAATTTAACCGTTCCAAACCATAAAATTTAAATTACTAATATATATATGTTTTTTTTTTCATTTTTTAAAAACTTTTTCTTCTAGGGGATGGGACATCCAACCAGATGTCTGACATTTACCCATATTTTAGTGAGTCCAACCAAGAGATCTTTTCAGGATTCTAGCCGTCCCTTTCAGTGCAATCGTTTGTATTTCACTTGCACTTGGTTCACCGGGTATGCTTGCTATGTACTTTTTAAAGTTCTTTTTCATAAGCCCAGTTGCTCCTATGATGACTGATATAATTGAAACGTCTTTTAATTTCCAATTTCGTTTCATATCATACATAAGTCCTTGATACTTTGTTATCTTTTCCCTCTCAGCTCTGTTAAGCCCTGTATCATTGGGTACACTGACCTCTATTACGGTCGCTTTTTTGTTTGCTCTGTCCCAAATCACTATATCTGGTTTAACAGCTGCGTTTTCAAGATATGTAGCAGTAGGGATTATGTAGTCATAGTGAATAGTTTAGTTGTCATTCCCAACTGTTCGTTCGGGTATATGTTCATGTATGTATGTGTGTATTTATAAAGTTCAATTCACAATTTTTGAAAACGCGTGTTCTTTTATTTTATCATAATTATATATGTTACAGTTCTGTTTCGTTAGCAATCTTCAACAAACAGTAAAATATGTTACCACTGTATTTTTAAGGTAGCAAACTCTTCAAATAATTCTAGGAAGACAAACATATTCAAACACAATTATTGCACAGTCAAAAATCATACCTCTAATGTCGAGGGCGTAATTCCTGTTGTTGGTCACTTCTCAATCTTTTTATTTATTTATATTTTCCCTTTAGCCGTACTTTTGTATGCATAATTATTTCTTTTATTCATTTTATTTAATATAATGCACCACCTTAAATTTATTTTTCCATTTTTTATCATTATATATTATTTTGCCAATTTAAATTATCCTATTTTTTAAACTACAATATCATTAGAATATGTTCCTACTTGTTTGTCTGTCAATACTTAAACAGCCGTACTTTCGTATTTATAATAATTCCTTTCATTCATTTTATTTAATTTACTCTTTACATTTATTTTCACCATTAATTCCTTAGTTTATATTATTGTCGTTTTAAATTGCTCTGTATTAGAAACAATAATATATTTGGAATGTATTTGTTTATCTATCTGCGAGTAAACATTCTGTTTAGTTGTATATACGATTGTTATTTAATGCAGAAGATCATTCTAATTTACTTTTCCTAATATATCATTTGCTTAGATATTTTCCTTTATTTATTTCTCATATATTAACATTTGCTCGCTTTGTGGATTGCTTTTTATGTTACTATATTTTGGTATTTTTACCATTCACATTTTTATAGGTCTAGCAAAAATTTCCCTGTTTATATAATCTATTCTTGATATAATGAATATGTATTTTGGAGATGAGGATTTATAATCATTTTTTTGTATTATTTGGACTATGATTCTCATCTTGGTTATTTTTTTTGTTTGTTTTACAACGTTTCGGCCGATGTAACCTCCAACCATCTTTATGTGATGAATGATATTCGTAAATATTGCAAAAAAATGTTTGGTTTATTTGCTTTCACAACGAACACAGCCGTTATAAATTTAAAATGCAAATGGCGCCAAGTCTTTTTTTGTTTTATATTTATAACTCCGGGTCCATTCCGTTTTTTTTTTCATTTTTTTTACATAGGCATCGCCAATTATCAAGGCCAAGAGGCCACTCGAGATAAGGGTTAAAGAGTGTACCGTAGAAATTGGACAATATAGTAACCGTTAGTAATGGAGATTCGGTAAATTTGTTAACTTATATGGAACGGCTCATCAAAAACCTGTTTATGTTAGACTTGAAGACAGCTGGAAAGTAGAAAAACGGAAGACAATTCCATAGACGTGCAGTTCTAAGAAAGAAGCTTTGCTCATGGAATCTACGCTTAGGTTTAGGCACTGATAAAGAGTGGGGGAAAAACTATTGATAGTGTTTTCTGCTAGACGAGTGTTTCTTGTGAAAGTTTGGCGAGGGGGGACCATAGAATGGAGCTCAGCCGAGAAGTTGCCATGAAAAAAAAAACGATAAAGCAGACAAACTCGCAACATCTTTTCTGTGAGAAAGAGGTTGCAGGGAAGAGAAAAGGATATCCCCCACAAGGCTAAGAAGTCTATTTTGAACTCTATCAAGGAAGAATAAGTCCTTTCTAGCAGCTCCTGCCCAGATGTGGCAACAGTACCCCATCCTTGGACGTACCTGGCTCTTATATAGATAAAGAATTGTATCAGCAGTGAGATATTTACTGGATCGATAGAAGGATCCCACCATCTTTCCAGCGGCCTTGGCAACAGATTTAATGTATGTGTTTCATTTAAGATCAAGAGTAAAGATCAAGTCCAGAAGCTTGTCAAAACATGAGGCCTCTCCAAGACGAGAGTCATTCATTTCAATTGATGCTATATGGGGATCAGGGCGTTGATGATATAAAGATAAAGGCTTGGTTTTAGAGGCATTAAAAGTAACAAGCCACTCCTTTCCCTATTGTACCACTTGCTCAAGATCAGAGGAGAGAGAATCAGAGAAAACTTGGTCGTTTACAGTCTTAGATGTACTACCATAGATAGTAGTGTCATCAGCATGGATGTCTACGAATGATGTAAGGATGTGATTTGGAAGATCATTAATATAGATTAGGAAGAGAGTTGGGTCCAGGATGGACCCCTGAGGGACTCCTGCACTAATACTAAGAGCTTCTGATTTCTGCCCATCAACGACTACTCTTATGAACCTATCAGAGAGAAATGATTTAATAATTGAGAAGACATTTCCAGCTACGGTGTAACTGGAGATCTTGTGAATTAACCCGTTATGTCATACTCTATCAAAGGCCTTTGATATGTCAAGAGCAATTGTCCTAGAAAGGTAGCCTCCGTCAGGAGATTCGCTAATCCTATGAGATAACTATATGCACATCTGTTGTAGATCTAGCAGAACGGAAACGATATTGCGTGTCGCTAAGAAGGTTATTTTAACTAAGATGGTTGATTACTTCTCTATTTAACACAGATTCCAACAACTTACTCATGACACACAGAAGACTTATTGGCCTGTACTGTGAGGGAGATGACTTTTCACCTTAATTCTTAAATACGGGGCATACTGATGAGATGTCCCAGGGTGACGGGGAACAATTCTCCTTAAGACAACGTTTAAACAGTTTTGAATGTCTGGGTGCAAGTTCTAGTTGAAGTCTTTTGAGTACTATAATTGGAATACCGTCAGGGCCGGTTGCTTTACTGGAATCAAGGTTTTTGATTAGCTTGGCAACATCACGCACAGATATGTGTATATCATATAGCATGTTTTCTGATACTAGAGGAAATATCGGAGGTTGGCTGCCTTGGTCGCAAAGATTAGAATTAGCTGCAAAGTTCTTGGCAAAAAGTTTGGCTTTGTCTGATACGGACGAGATTACCTCAGGTCCATTTATGAGAGTTGGGAAAGAGGACACGCTTCTGTTCAAGATTCTGTTTGCTATTTGCCAAAACTGGTGGGAACCAAGCCGCTGTACAGCTACTTTGGACTTGACGGACTGAGCATACAACTCTCTTGCGTTCTTTATTAATTTTTTTCAGTGGTTGCTGACATTTCTGAAAGCGGCTTTAAGTCTCAGTACATCTATTACGTTGGAAGCAATAGAAAAGGTTATTTCTATGCGCAATGGCAGCAGCATATTCCGGAGAGAACCACGGCTGGCTGTTAGGTTTTTGGTGGAACCTTTTGGATGGTATGAAACGGTCTATACCTACAATTAACCATTCTGTCAGGTCTGATACTATTTTTAAAACATGGAACATATAGGTAGATCTTATATAAATGTGCGGAAGCTATTTTAGTCAGTCATAGAATATCTATATACTGTACGATGGAGTGGTACATCTGGGGACTTATTACAATCTATTTTTATCTTAACTGATACAACTGAGTGGTCGGAAGATTCAAATTGAGACAGAAAAGTAGCTGAACACAGTTCAGGGCAAGTTGTGAGAAAGAGATCTAGGAGACTTGCATACTGGCCGTCAGTATCGGGAACACAGATGTGTTCGTGAACAATCTGAGTGAGGTCATAAACAATGGAGAAATCATGACAGCCCCTCCCCTAATCATCAGTCTTGTTTGAGTGAGTTAACCATCCACAGACATGAATATTAGCTGAAGGATAAGCAGATAGGGCGTGGTCAATTTTCTCAGATATGCTTTTAAAGATAGTAACTCCTCTGTTGTGGGGGCAATAGAGAGCAAATATAAATGCAGTAGTTTGAGCTAGTGCAACCCGGAAGCACATATAGGGTAAGTTAGGATCTTCTCTGGAGATATGCCTACCACATGGAAAGCCATATTTTATATAGGCACATATTCCATGTTCATGGCTATCTTGGGATCAGATTTGGAAGTTAAATTAGAGTATCCTTTAATTACGAACTCGTCTAGGGAAATGGCCTGTCCAATGCCAGTTTCACTTAGAAATAATATGTCTGGTTTAGTCTCCTGTAATTGGGTTTCAACCTCTGGAAGGTAAGAACGTAGACCCCTGATGTTAGAGGAGACCTGGTAGTGAGGTTCTACATTAGAAGTTGAAGATCCGGGTTTAATCGTGTGTTTTTTATTGAGACTTTTCTATGATGGTGTTTTGCGATTTGTGGACTAGATCGACAGACATGCCTGAAGCAGGTCAGAGTGGGAAAGTAAGAGCGAAATAGAAATGAAGAAATATTTTTTGTAGCACATGAAAAGGTAAAGCCATAACAATTACCCACTAATATGGCATCGAGAGGCTCCACCAGAAGCTACTGCACGGTCCAGAATCCATTCACCAAAATGGCAATACAGCAGCCCTAGTACTTTGCATTTGCTGATAGGACAGCCTCCTTAGTGGTTAATCCAAGGTTTGGTCCCTGACTATCAGGCGGATAACGTCATCCCAGATAAAATGTTTACCTCCAGCACCCTTACTAGTGACATGGCTACAAGGATAGACATAGAAACAGAAAATTTCCAACATCCCTGACGTTCACGCAAAATATTGCCAACCTAGAAAACAGCTTTTTCTTCTCCCTTTGTCAGAAAAATCATTCATTAAAAATGAGGACTGAGGGACAAATAAAGAGAAGCGAGAGTAACGAGAGATGCTGATAACGCATCCACAATGCATTGTCTACTTTCCATTAAAAAGAAAATTAAGTATTGTACTTAATAAAAGTCCATTTGGTGTGTTTAAGAGGGCGTTAGATGAAAGATTTCCCTCTCACCAACTGAAAATGAAAACAATTGCAAAATCGGTTATGCTATCAACTTGGAAAATATAAACATTTATAGACAAGAAAAAATCTATGATAAAAAATAAAATAAAATAAAATAAAATAATAAATAAATAAATAAAATAAAATATATATTCCAAAGGAACTTGCCAGATAGATTCGGTACATCTTTCCACGAGATAAGTATTTACACAATTAATAAAACAATGAAATAAAAATAAAGATTAAAAACTGAAATAAATATAATATTAGCACTTACATCTAGAAAAGAAATATTACAAAATTCATAACTTAACTGCATTAATAAGACGTCCTTCGCGGCTGCAAATAGGAATTGATTTTGTTTGAAATAAAAATGAAGCGTTTTAATTTCTGAAAAGAAAACGGTCATCACGTGGCATAGTTCGCTACTTAAACAAGCATGCTCTTTTATAACATGCACGGTATTTTGATATGATGAATTTGTATTTTTGAGATGAGGATTTATAATTATTTTTTATATTATTTGGACTATGATTCTCATCTTGGTTGTTTTTTTTTTACATATTAATGTTGCGTTTCTAAGCTATTAAGATTTCCGATTATCATCAGTTGTTTAGTGTCTCTATTTATGAGTCTACCATCACCCCACTTAACTGTTACTAACTTAATCTAACCTTATGTGTTTTGTATTTCTCATTATTTGCTTAGTAACAGTTAAGGGAGTAATGATACACTCATAAACAGAGACAGTAAAACACTGATAAAAATAAATGTCTTTAATCTATATCGTGTAGAAACGTAACATAAATATGACAATTAGAAAACTAGGAAGTAAGACAGATAACAATGCTATATCATATAAAAAAGAAAATATTTAGCTAGATACTATAGAAATGTAATGGTAAGACATAATTGAATGAAGAGTTTGCTTCATTCAAAAATACAGTGGTAACATATTTATACTGTTTGTTGAAGATTGCAAACGAAACAGATCAGTAACATATACTCTTATGAGAAAATAAAAGAACACGCGTTTTTAAAAAAATGTGAATTGGACATCTCCATCTCTCTCTCTCTCTCTCTCTCTCTCTCTCTCTCTATATATATATATATATATATATATATATATATATATATATATATATATATATATCAAATTCACAATTTTAAAAACGCGTGTTCTTTTATATATATATATATATATATATATATATATATATATATATATATATATATATATATATATATATATAACTTTAACCAACTTTCTTGGATTCTGCATTTTTTTTATTTTACCGTCAGTGGATACTTTACCCTCCACTAGACTATCCATTCACGTGAAATCACCTCTTTCCTCACCCTATTTCCTCTGCTTTACTTTTTGTTATCAAGTAAGATCTTTGACTTACTTGTAGTTTCATTAAATACTTTTGCAAGCAAAATCCGTTCCCGCATTTTGCTAAATCTTACCGATGCGAAGGAAAGTATTTCTTCGAAATTCCGCGGATTAAGGACTATCCACTTATTTAGTGTTTCCTTTTAAAATTAAATATGTTTTTAACTCTTTTTCAAAGTGTTTTCTAACATGTTTTATTAAGTACTTGCTCTTATATATATATATATATATATATATATATATATATATATATATATATATATATATATATATATATATATATATATATAGTGCTTGTTTTGGTTTTAGCGATATGTTTTGAATGAATTCAATTATTTACGAAAGTGCATTTTTACCTAAATGCGAGTTGGGAATAATTTTCCCTTTAACCAACTTGGTACCCCCACATTGGGAGCGGTATGTATATATTATTTTTAAAATGTAATTATCCACTGATACGTGTTTCGTCATCTACGACTCATCAGAGTGGCTGAATCTAGCGAGATTCGAAATCGGGACCCCACAGTAATGAACCTAAACTCCTTACCGCTGACACATCTCGCACGACTATCTGAATATATCGCGATTTACTTTGATGTTGTTTTGTTTTGGTTTTAGCGATATGTTTTTGAATGAATTCAATTATTTACGAAAGTGATTTTTTACCTAAATGCGAGTTGGGAATAATTTTCCCATTAACCAACTTGGTACCTCCACATGGGGAGCGGTATATATATTATTTTAAAAATATAATTATTGGCAATATTCTTTCATTTATACATGTCTGATTGAATATCAGCGCTAAGCTCTGTATATTCTTTTATTGTCTATTTTTTTCAACATAGCGGCTAACTTTCTCACGTTTTCTGCGAGAGGGTAGAGAAATTCGCCAAACGTACTAACGTTTACAACCAATATATCTTCAGGTACTGAAGTGTGAATGTTAATTGGTGAATTGACTGATCCAATAATGCGTATTTTTGTATGTTTTCCCCTAAGAAAAATCCATCTCCATTAGGAGAACGTGTCTTCAAAGAAAGCGCACATATCGGCAAGACCCGTACCACCATTCCCCCCCTTCCCTCACATGGCACCTGTCTTTTCCTCTAAGCGCAATCTATCAACACTTAAGTACACACAAGACACCCAAGAAAGAATTGAGAAACCCCATTACAGAAAAAAAACACCCATTCTTGAAGCATTGACAACTCGAACTAAAAAACTGGATATCAACCACCAGACCGGGTTCGAAGGTGGAGCCGACGTACTCAAATATTTATAGGGTCGTCATTTAATCAGCTAACTCGTTGCATAATTTGTTTTTATTTTCTTAGAGGAGTGATGATTTGTATAATTTATCTATTTTGTTATTTTACGGCGTTTCGACCGATGTAAGCTTAGATTTTCTTCAGGTTCGTCTTTTCGCACTTGAAAATCTTTATACCAAACCTGTGCACCTGTACAGAATTTCTAACTGAACCGTTTATTAAATCTACAGTGAGAGATTTTTCTCGTTCTGTTAACCATGACTGCGCATATTATATTCAGTTAAATTAAGTTTAAGAATAATATTTTAAGACCAATTTTCATTATTTTCTTTATACTATTTTTTTATTGGCTTGGCCTTCGGGACAAGATCAAAGTGTAGTATCTGTTCCGACAGATACTGCAAGCTATGACTAGCTATGACTAGCTATGACTAGCAAAGACCAGATGTGGGGGCAACCCCACATGCCTGACCTTTAACCAGCTCCCATTTCCCACCTCTCGGGAGCTGGTCCCCTTTTCCCCTTTCCCCTCCCTTCACTCCTCACATTAAAAATCGGCCTTGTGCCTAATTTGCTCGGTGGAGGAGCAAATAAATACCATCTGTTCTTCAGATGCTGCACTTCAATTTCTTGTTCTTTGTCAGTGGAGGAGAAATCCTTCACGACTGAGACAATTTTTATTTTTGTTCCTTTTCTCCACATTATAAAAACGACCCTGGTGTCTAACTCTGTCCTGTGGGAAGGCATTGTAAATAGGAACAATACTTTTAATTTATAACAAGCAGAAAGACCCGACGTTACCCAGAATTGGATTCAGATTAACGAATATTTCACACTTTCATATTGTATTGCCATCGAAATTGATGAAATCTTTTTTTTAGCCAAAGCGATTGATTTCCTGCTTTAGTTGGGAACTCATCGCGATGCATTTGGAAGGAGCTTAACATGCCCCACCACAGTGACTTAGTCCACAATACATTGTAGCTTACATTGCACTGTAGAGGGCTTACTGTTTATTTTATCAAATTATTTTTATATAATGGCTTAAATTAAAGTTCAAAATGTAAAAGTTAAGTATCATATTTGCTCTAAAATGTTCAAGTGCGCTAACGAGAAACATATATTTCAGACGCGCCCCTGTCACATCAAAGAACCTACTGTGTTGATTTTATATACCTTGCTTTACTTGTCGTGTGTTGGTAATGGCTTGAATTTAAGTTAAAAATCAAAATGGCAAGTATCATTGTGAAATTGTCCTTTATCATTCGTTTTGAACGCCCCTGTCATATCAAATGACCTACTGTTTATTTGATATATCAAGCCTTACGGATTGTCTGGTAATAAAACTTCTCAAATGCATTTGTGATGTAAAACTATGTAGGGTTTTATCTTTTTTTTTTAAAGAATCGCTTGTTTCATCGGGTTATTTTGATTATCGATACTTATCAAAGACATTCCGATGCAAAGCCCATCTAAGAACACTGTCTTCGTTTGAAATTTCATAAAGTCGGCCCATCATTTTACAAGTCAATAGCGAATGTATATACAGACACCCACCCAGAGGAACACCCACAGACAACGTTCTTTTTTTTACATAATAGTAGAGATAGAGGTATTACTAATCTCCACAAAGAAATTTTACAGCTCTAATCATGATTCATACTTCTCTTTCCACCTTTCTTGTCTTACTAGAATACAAAATTGATTTAGCACTCTATATGGATATGATATCTTTTTCCTTTAGCCTTTTTTCCCGTAGAAGAAACGTGTTTTCCGATTTCTATTCTATCATCATTTCATAGTAGGTACTCGACTAGCAAGAACCGTGTGCCGGCGTTGTCCGCTGGAAAGGTCACACAAATGTAGAACAGATCCATTAAGAGAACCCCTTCAAAATAAATCTAACTAGATATTATCTCGCGCATTATCGTAGACTGAATTAATTCTGATCGTTATGTTTTGTGAAGTGGTCAGTAAGTTAAGAATTAAGTAACAAAACAATATAAAAAAGAATTAACGTACAAATACCTGCATACCTCAATAAAAAAAATACAAAATGTCCACGGAGAAATATTTTAAGCAATGCTGAAACTATTGGTTCTGGTGTCTTTCAATGAAGGAGAACCCCCACATAGACTGAGGTATGTTAGTTGTGTTTTGGTAATCGATAAGTAAAAATGTTTAATGCCCCGCTAATAAAAAAAAACATGGTTAAATGCACGTTAGTTAACGTTTAAAAAACTATGTATAATAGTAGTAGTAATGGCAACACGACGCCAACACTGATAAACAGAAGCCCCTCAAATAAAAAGAAAAACTTTGAATAAAAATTGTTTCCGAATAAATGAATAATAATAATAGTTATAGAAGAAGTGGTCAAGAATGAGAAGGAAATAAGCATTGAAGAAGTTTCCCTTTTCTCCTTCTATCTTTCATTAAGAGTTTTTTCTCAATAAAAAGGCAATCGTTGAATAAAAAATGTTTTTGAATGAAATTAAAAGTAATAATAGTAGTAGTCGCCATCATCATCGTCATCATTATCATTAACACCTACAACAAGAAAGATGCGGAAGAGTGAAAGATGTCTCTCTTTGTTTGGTTGGTTTTATTTCGTATATTTTCTCTTTCTCTCAGTCTGAATGCTTTCTTTCTTTTTTCATATCGAATAATAATTTAATAATTATCGACTTAAAGCTAAGAATCTATTAAAGAAACGTTGCGAGTCTGTCTCTGTTTCATCGTTATTTTCATGTTAAGTGCTCGCCTGTGCTCCAATCTATGCCCCCCTCGCTGACTACAATATGGCCGACTTCAAATCCAACGTAAACAAGTTTTTGATGAGCCGTTCCTCTTAAGTAATCCAATTTACCAAATGTACTCTTCTAACGATTACTGTATTGCCCCTTTGACCACTGTAACTCTTTAACCCTTATCCTCGAGTGACCTCTTGGCTTTGATAAGTGGTGGTTCACTTGTAAAAAGGTTTTCTTCGCCCGATTAGTTTTTATTAAACTAAATGTAATTTATTTTGAAATAATACGATATGGATGCACGTCATGTTGAATTTTATCGGAAAATTTTCTGTACTTTTCGGTAAGTGCAAACTATAGAATAAATATTTATGTCTGAGTATCCAATGAAAGTGATTTTAGAAATAGAAGTGAGGAGAATGGGAACGGTTATTATTTTCCTACAAAATACAAAATCAGGTTAGGGTTAGGGTTAGGGTTAGGGTTAATAATTATGATGTAGGGCGATAAGTGAAGGTTCTGAAGTATTTGCGCCAGTGATTATGGGAAATTGAGAAGAGAAATTAATGAGTGAGTAAGCATCATGCTAGAACCTGTAAATAAGACTTTTGGGGGAGAGCGAATCTTCTCGGGACAATTATGGGAATTTATTACAATGGGTGAAGTCGTCTGAAAATATCCGCAAACGCTATATCAGATATCGGTTAGTAGTGTGACGATATTGAATTTTTATGTGGCGTCTGGGTTTGTATTGATATAGTGTCTAATTCTAAACGTGAAAATCGACTTCCATTTTATTAATTCTAGAAATGAAAAATATAACTCCTTACAAACCCCTTTCAAAATCATACTCGATTTTATCTTATAGTGCCAATGTCTTTCACAAATTGATATTTTACTATAGGAACTAGAAAAAGCCGTGTATGGATCATCATCATCATCATCATCATCATCATCATCATCATCATCATCATCATCATCATCACCATCAACAACAACAACAACATCAAGAAATTGGCGAAGAAGTAAAATATGTCTCTCTTTATTTTAAATCTGTTCAGAAACGCCGTCTAACTCCAAACATCTGTTGCGTTATTAAATGTATGTATAATTTTCTAGCTTGCACCTATCAAATGCTCGGTAAATTAAATTTAAAAATCATAGTCGATTTTATCTTATAGTGGCAATGTTTTACTATGTGAGATACAAAATAAAAATGATTACAAGCGTTCGTGAGCAGATGTTCCGGTTTGATTAATACATTCATATTTTTTATTTATTTGTGAGGTAACATCTGTATGAAATTAGGAAACTATTATTCGAGATCAACTTCAGAGGCTCAATGCCAAAAACTTAATTAATCTTCAAATAAGTAGGAAAGACAATAATTATGGTTATCTGTTATGTGAATATTTCATAGCACTTATTTGTAGGCAAACATTTCTAACTAACTCAGCTAATTGTCTCCTTCCTTCCTTTGCCTAATTTGTAAACGAGTTTCTTTTTACATTTACATTATTTACGACATAATCAGGTTGATATACTAGTTCTTGTTAGATCGCTAAAGTTAAGCAACGCTGAGTCAGTCTAATATTAGATGGATGACTATTTAAGAATACCAAACACTGTATGTTGGAGGGTGTCGAGACCATTGATAGTTCCTGCAATTCATCTGGTTTCCGGCTGTCTAGACCCAATCCTGCGCTGGATCAGGTTGGTTGATGCACGAGAGTGAGGCTGGCTGTATGTAAACTAGTTTCACTTTAAACGGACGCCCAGCACGTATCATCCACCACCCTAGAATGATAGATGGTCTTTATCGTTCCGAATAACCAAATTAAGTTATATATACATAATCCGCAGATGTTTCTTTTTTTGGAATTCTTTTTTTTTTACAGTCGCTTTTCTCGTTGTCGTTTAATGCGCCGATTCCTAGGTGACTGTGTCGTCTGATGGTCAGCGATCATCTGTTTAGCTTAGATATTTAATATTTCTTATGCATTAAAACACAAGCAGGCAGAGTTCTTCAAAATTTATTTTGAAGAATTAATTTATGAAGTAAGAAACTACATAACTAAAATTATTTACTTCTTAACTTAGTTTTCTAAACTTAGAATTGAGAGACGCAGACAGGCAGGTGTCGAGATAACATTGACTGAGGTTATCAGTTTTCTTATATCTGTTGAGTATTCCGTCCGCTTGACTTCCTCGAATAGACTAATTTGAAAACCTTTGTTGATTTTGCTAAAAAATGTGACATGGTGTCATATCGTTATGGTTTGACTTCTGCTCTGTCAAAGGAGTTTGACTTAGTGACTTCTACTTCTTCACGTCACCTGTCTCTGGATATAATTTCTGTGTGTCAGTTTATCTTAACATGCACTAATTTGACTCTTGTGAAAAACTAAACTAGTTAACATACTGGCGCAGGGTGCCTACTAGCGAGCGGAATGATAAAATTGTCGCTCTAAAAAGGACATGATTTCATTACCGATTCATGAAAACCAGTTAAACTATTATATATAGGAGATGTAGATCTGAAAATGTTTTGTCATAACGTTTCGTTTTTCTCTATTTTTCATTTAGAAAAATCGCTCTTTTTTTTAGTCCGCACTTACTAATTGGTGACCCTTCTATTCTTTCAATGTTCCATTTGTTCCCATTTCCATAAGCATACTTTTTTTTTTATTACATTTTCACCCCAAACAAGACACATTGCCACTTTGGTGTAGGGGGCTACTATCAGGGGAAACATCTACTGGGGCACTATGTAGGGATTAGGGCAGCGAGATGTTGGTTCACGTTGCACTTGAACTTATGCATGTCAGTACAGTTGGAGAAGCAGTGACCTGGAATGGAATTCCAAAGTCTAGCAGTTATGGGGAAGAAACTACTGGAGTAGAACGATCTTTTACATCTAGGGATCTCTACAGTGTGGGGGTGGGATTTTGCAGCTTGTCGGGTCTGTCGAGGGTGTTCACGTCGTGGGGGCACAAGTGCTTGCAGTTCTTCAGAGCATTCACCATTATAATACTTGTAGAACAGGCAGAGGGATGCAACGTTTCGACGATGGGACAGAGGCTGAAGTTTTGATGCCAGTTTAGGGCCTATCAGATTTGCGACTCTCTTTTGAACCCTGTCAAGGAGAGAGAGACTAGTAGCCGATGCACCGGCCCAAATATGACAGCAATACTCCATACATGGGCGAATAGTGGCCTTATAGAGGTACAGGATACTTTCGGGTGTTAGAAGTTTTCTAGCACGGTAGAGAGAGCCCACCTTCCTCGCAGCGGCCCTGGCAATGCCCTCGATGTAATTGTTCCAGCTCATGTTTCCTGTGAACGTTAGGCCAAGGAGCTTGAAAGACGTACTCTCAGCTAAAGAGTTGTTGGCCATTGCTATAGGTGGTAGAGAAGGTTTCCTGTAATTATTGAATGAAACCAGTTTTGTCTTGGTGGCATTGAACGTTACCATCCATTTTTGTCCCCATTCCACTACTGATTTGAGGTCATCCTCTAGTGTTTCTGCCATTACTTTAGATATATGTTCATTTGTTTTCCTGTCGTGCCTGCTATAGAGTGTGGTGTCATCAGCATATATACCCATCTCAGAGGCAATTTTATCGGGGAGGTCATTTATGAATATCAGGAACAGCAGAGGACCAAGGATAGATCCCTGGGGCACTCCGGCATTTATATTATATTGTTTAGACGTACGACCGTCGAGGACAACCTGGATTTTTCTCTTATCTAAGAAGGATTTAATTATGTTAAGTATTCTACCAGTGATACCGTAAGATCTAATCTTCCTGAGGAGACCCTCATGCCATACCCTGTCAAAAGCCTTAGATATATCTAGAGCTACCGCTCTGCCCTCTCCCGCTTTGTCCAGTGAATGGTATATGCGTTCAGAGATTACAGTGAGGATGTCTGCCGTGGAACGGGCTTGTCTAAATCCATATTGATGGTCGGTCAGAAGTTTAGCATCTGTAAGGTGCTGGACTAGAGCATGGTTAATTAAGGTCTCAAATATTTTGGCAAAAAGTGGGAGGAGGCTAATTGGGCGATAATTTAATTCGCCAGAATTCTTGAATACTGGTACCACAGAAGCAGTTTTCCAGCAGCTCGGAAAGCAAGATTCATTAAGGCATACCTGTGTATATCTTCATTTTGACATACTCTTAAACATGATTTTTATGTCATATTCATAGTAAATTTTGGTGTGGTCTTTAACAACACTCAAATACGTTATCTTCGTTCTAACTGGTCGTAACGAGGCCAGGGACCACATCCTGTCTGAAAAGATAGTATCATAAAATATAAACATTACCATACTTTTGTCAAAAGAGAAAGTAATGCCTGCAAGTACGGTAACATGAAACAGAGCATGGCATCAGACTATCATCCCCACAAAATAAAAACCCAGAGGAGGCACTGCTACGAGTTTGCCAGTTAGGTACAAATCCAAGAGCGATAGAAGCCTTCTATCATGTCTGAAAGTGACATTATTGTTAAACTAGGAAATTTACCGATGTACAACATGTTCAACAACGGGGCCATTGCCAACACCCTTAAAATGAAAGTCCAGACGGTGCAGCCCTCGAAGACACAACTCAAAGAATTTTCCGGCCAAGGTTATAGGTTTTTGTGTTGCTTGAAGCGAGGGCTATATCATGCCACCACACATCTTCGAAGTCGGCTTGAAAGTCAACACTAAAGTGTACCTGGGTGTACTGAAAAGTGTGGTGAACCCCTGGTGCAATCAGGTGGCCACTGGTAAACACTGGTTGTGGCAGCAGGAGTCCGCACCGACCCACAAGCGAAAGATACCCAGATTTGGCTTCAGAAAGAGTGCTACGGCTTTGTACCCTTCTCTCACTGGCCCCCCACCTCCATCCACCTGAACCTGCTCGACTACTTCGTTTTGGTCATGCGTCAGGGACATCACCAACATGACATCCCACAACACCAAACCAGCCTGATCACCGTATTTGTAAAGCTCCCGCCTGTGCTTGTGGAAAAGGCATGTTCCCAGTTCAAGACCCGTATCGAGGCAGTGATTGAGTCATAAGCCGGCTACATTTAATAGATGTCAGCTCTACTACATAATAAGTTGCCTGAATTTTTTTCTATAAAAGTTTTAAAATAAAGCTGTAGTGTTACTTTCTTAATGGCGACAACTTTATCGTTCCACCTTCCTTTGTAGCAATTTTGTTTTATATTTATACGGACCAAGATTCAGCTACCTGTTATTAAATTAAAAATAGAATTAAATTACTTTATCCCGTTTATTGGTTTCTGTATTAAAAAAAAATATTATTCACTTCTTCAAAATGGTTCCGATAATTATAACGTTTATAACTGTAAATAAATTTAAACGTTCAACTACAATTAACCATACTTTCTTACATCTTAGACTGTTCTTTGTTGCTATAAACCTACTATAAAAACTTGTACCGAGGACTATTATCATATTTGAGCTGGTAACTCTCTGAATAACAGAACCGCTGACGCTGGTAGCAGCAGCTAACAGATACAACTGACCGAGCAGTGACGTTACAACAAAGACAAAAGGATGCGCTTGGACCGAGATTGGTGTTCAGAGCAGCAGGTATTCAAGACGTTTTCAGAGAAGTCGGGTTCGATACGTGAGGAGAAAATCACATGTTCGAGGTGCGTTGGTGGCGTCAGGGCAGATTTTAGAAGTCATACCCGGCTGAAAGAGAAATGAACCGTGTAAATGTTTTGAAAATATGCGCTGTTGTAAATACCAGATATGAAGGCTTTTGTTGACAAAGGAGTTCGTCGAGTGTTTTTCCTGTTCTCTGGTTCTCAGACACAACGACTAAGTTACATCTTTCCATTTAAGCGTTTATGATAAGGCGCAGAAATATACTACTATTGTGAAAATACATTATCTAACGCTAGGAGCAGCGCCACAGATTTGTTCGTCTTCATCGTCTTACGTGTAGAATTACAAGACGCATCTTTAAAATCGATGTTCATGTTTACCGTGCTGGAACGCAACGAATGGAATCGGGTTTGTTTTTTTCTAGAAGAATGTTCCATCTTGAAAAAAAAAACATTTCAGTAATTGTCGATGAATATGGAATTTTTTATAGTGCACTTCACAAAACGCAGTAGAAATATTATCCCAAGAGAAACTTTACAATCACTATGCGCATTTTCAAATATTTATTATCGCATCTAAATAACTGGAGCATTGTTATTATGGACGAGAGGAACCCGTGGAAATTCTGCGGTTAATGAAAACAAAAAAAGATTCAAACATAGTCATCTCTTTCGATTTTTAGTTGTTTCCATAATGCGATATAGAAAAGAAAGATTGTGGCAATATTATACGCAGTTTTATAAAAATAATTGTTTAAAAACGTAATTTTCCACGTAACGCTAGAGTAAGAGGAAATCAAAAAATACAGTTAACATGTTCGCAATGTTGCTTCACAGACAAATAGCTGTTAGTGATACGTAGTGGATAAGTTAATAAAATCTTTTTCCTGTTTTCGAAATGCAGATGAGAGCGCTCGCGTTTTCGGACTACAGTTATCTCTCTTTCCTATATGGAGGGGTTTAAGAGGAGCAGACGTAGACTATTGAAAAATTGAAATATTCTTTTAGAAGTAATAATTAGTACAACGTGTTCAGGGTGTTGCGTCGCAGACAAAATGTAGTCAGTGACACGTACTGGATAAGTTAAAGAAGTAGTTTTCTTTCTTTTTATTTAAAATACGAACGATCCCATTTTCGAACAGCTGTTCTTTCTCTCTCCTCTATCGATTAGAGTCGAAGGAGGAGAGCGCACGTAGAATGAAGAGAAATCGGAAAATGCTATTAGAAATTATAATGTGAGCAATATATTCAGGATGTTGCATCACAATCGAAAAAGTCGCCCGTGACACGTAGTGGGTAAAACTGATAAAACCTTCCTCTTGTTTAAAAAAAAAGGAGAGTGGTCGTGTTTCGAGATAGACGCTCTCGATCACATATTGAGTAGAATCTGAAGTCTGCACAGGTAGAGTAAAGAGAAACTGGAAAATTCTATTAAAAGTGATCAGGAGAGTTTTATGTTAAGAATGTTCCGTCACAATCATAGAATCACAAGTTACATCTACTATATAAGCTGATAAAGTCTTTCTCTTATTTTGTACAAGAAAGGAGATTAGTCGTGTTTAAAACAGCTGGTGTATATTATTTTGTGTACGCTCTTTTCATTAGAACTTATATTAACTTTCATCATGTAGACATACAATGAAGGTAGATGATTCACAAGTCTTCCGTCTTTATGCAATTTTGTAATTGACAGTAAATCTATATCTTCTAACTATTATTAGTAGTATATTATAAGGATGAGTTTATATTATTTGGATTATTCGTATTACAGTTACATTTAATGTTTGAATTCAAATTATTACCACAAGAAAACATCGCAGGGGTTTACATCAGGCGGTCTAGCGAACCAATCAATATCACAATGCAAAGAAATCAAATGATTCGAAAACATTTTCTCCATGTTGGCCGGTTCAGCTGTTTGGATCATTGAACTGAAATAAAGACTTCCAATTTTTTTGAAAGAGAAGCCAACCCGAAACGTTGATAATATATACATACAGGTTTTTATTCCGGAATCGTTCCATCTTCCAGAAGTTTCAACCACCGTTCTAAATCACATCTCTAAGTTTATTGTCTCGACCCGCTTCCTCGGTCGTCTTGGAAACGTCACCTTCTCTCGTTGGCTCCAAAAACTAGAGCTCTCATTAACCACCTTGTCCCCTCAAAAGCCACGTCAGCTTAAAGGTCCTGGATATGACCTTAAACTTTATTCGATAGCGAGGCCCCATCTTGCGAGCTTTGGGGAGTGTGGAGCCACCCTTTAATTGCCATTGCTCCCAAGTCCACTCTGACCCGGAGTGGTAGTACCTGTTAGGGTCCCAACCATGAGTTAAATAGAAATCGACTTAAAAAACAAAACAAATATACTCTATTAAAAAAATTGTTCTTCAAAATCACTGGATTCGGCATTAAATAACGCGAAAAGGGTTGATATACCGTAAAACAAAAACAATCAACCAACTAACGTAAGCTTAAATTCACCTCTACGTCAGATGATCGAGGTTAACCTATTTTTAAATTATTGTTATTCTAAAGCCTATATGTTTATATGATTTATGTAAACATTGATTATTTTAATATATTCTAATACTAGCCTGTGTGCTCGGCGTTGCTCGGGTGTTTCGAGGTGTGTGTTAAGTAAAAATAAAAAGTATTAGTATTAGGTAAGCAGGATCGAACCGAAACCGCGAAGGAGTAAAAGAACGTGAAACAAAATCCAAAATGTGACGTCTTTGCTGATGCGTTCATCGTCACACAGGAAGTTACGTAGGTTTGAATTAAGCCTATACAATCGAAAAGCGGCGGTGACTTTCGAGAATATCGACAAAAAAGCGACCTCTCCCTCTAGAAACGTGCCCAGTTGAGGGTGAGGAAATTAAAGCTTTAAGCCAATTTTTCGATATTTGTCGTCCGAAGGATCGCGCTTCAAAATAATCACGACCTCCTAGAAATCCGTCGCATCTGTTGAAAATTTTAGGCATACATACACACATACATACATACATACATATATAAATTTAAACAGACAGATGACACTTATATTATAGATAAATATTTATCCCAACAACCGTTTTTAATCTCAACAAACTTATCTATACTAACTTGCATATTTATCAGGCATCGTCCGGAACTGCGTTATGCAACAGCACGAGGGCATGCTATCCAGTGTATTAGTACGAAATTCCTTACAGATTCCAAAGTTCGACAGGAATATTCCTCTGTTTGGTAGAACGCATCTGAAGGTCTGAGGTTACATCGATCGAAATGTTGTGAGAATAACACCCAAGCTGAAGAACAGTAGAGAGGTAATTCGTTTCCCGTTAATGTTTGCGATGATGATGTTTTTGTGACACTGGATGTATGGACAAGTAAATTAATATTTAGATTCTGACACACCCGGAGAATTCATATTTTCTACCAGTCAAACTTCTATCGAGAATAAAGATTAACGCAATGTATAGATTGATAGTTTGATGGTGAAGAGCATTAAAGGAGGATTGAAAATGCTGACTAAGATGAACAACTTTTAGTTACTAAGTGAGTACGCTGCATGACAAGTATTCGTAGCTCAGGAGGTAACAATCTTGCAATAACGTGTCCCACATATAGTTTTTTTTTGTAAGAAACTATGTTTATGTAAATTTTGTTTAATGTTAGACACACGGAAGAACAATGGAAAGAATTTTGCAATATCCAATCGAATTCTTATCAGTTACGATCATCGTCACTAATCCCCTCGATATTTTACCGCCCACTTTTAATGTTTATTTTTTTATGATACTATCTTTTCAAACAGTCAATCCTTCTGTTGGAAAGACAGGTGAAATAGTGTAGTATGCGATGTTGTCCTTGGCTTTGTTACGAACAAAGATAACGTCTATGAGTACTGCAAAGACCACACCAAAAACTTGCTATGAATATGGCATAAGAATCATGTTTTAGAGTATGCAAAAATGAAAATATATACAGGCATGCTTATAGAAATGAGGACAAATGAAACATTGAAAGAATAGAATGGTCACCAATTAGTAAGTGCTAACTAAAACATAAATAGAGTATCGTTAAATAAAATGCTACATTGCATCCTCGGAACAACATCAACACAATTGCGACATCCGTAAAGGAAGGAGTCCCTAATATTTTTCTATAAATATCTAATCCTCCCACTGCTACCTGTAGACATCGGGACCTATTCTACATTTTCCAATAATACTTACATTGTAATCCGTTTTTAGGGGGGATTTTTTAATATATTTTTTTATTTATATAAACATTTACTATTCCTGTGGACGGTTTTACTTCATATTTTTCTACGATTACCTAGACTTCAACCATGTTACTTATCGTCTCAACCGCTTACAACTCGTACACACTGCTATTGTTTGTTTTATTTTCGTTTGTTGACAAACAAATCATAAAACCTTTTAATATTTATACAGGACACATTATTAAACGCAACGGCTGAAATAAAACCGAGAAAAAACTAATTTTTATAATTTTTGTCATCATTTTTTATTTGACTAAGTTTACGCCAGTCGAGGCAGCACTATTGCTTTCATAATTTGGCCTTACTAAAGTTTGACATATTGATCTTTTTATGTTCAATTAAACCGTAGAAAAGCGTAAAAAGGCCAAATTTGACCTTAAAAAGACCAATCTGTCAATCCTTATGAAGGCCAAATTTTTAAAGCACTGTGGCGGCCTCCAATGCCGTATATTTAGTCTCATAAAAATGATGAAAATAATAATAATGGAATTTCTTCTGGTTTTATTAAAGCCTTTGGATCTAATGATGTGTTTTATATAAAAATAAATAGTTCTCATAATTTTTGTGTTTGTCAAATAAGTTACACCGCTAAACTACAAATTTACCATGAATTACATTGCCTATGGAATCCCTTATATATATATATATATATATATATATATATATATATATATATATATATATTTATATATATATATATATATTTCTTACTTCTCTTTTCCGGACTCATTATCAACGCTTCTCAGACATTAATATTTTTTGAGTAAATTTTTACCTCTAGCTTCACCTCGACAATTTCCTTGAAAATGACGTCTTTTGTAAGTTTTAGACTATCTCTTTTAACTTTGGCAAGTAGTTTTCGAGATATAAAGACATGCAATATGCACTGGAATTATCCGTCACATTTGTGCGCACGCACGATAAACAAATCTACTTCTCTTCGCCCGATACTGCCAACCCCATTTTTTTGTTGGTTTTAAGTCTTTGCGAGTGGGTATGCTGACAATGAACATCAAGATAAAATTTGGAGCAAATACTTTGACAAATCCCTCATAAAATGGGTTGTCTATTCCGAAAGCCGTTCTTACCATGGCGGAGTTGAGAGTGTCTATTCCACAAGCCGTTATTAACATAAGGACGTTGGTATTTGTACCACGAACAACAAACGTAGTTTAATTTTTTACGAGAGGGATTATGCTTCCACAAGGCAACGCCGGTTAACGGGTCCTGCTAGTTTAAAATAAAAGTTATTTCCAACCAGTGAGAGAAGAGCTCATGTGCAAAATGCTATAAATTAATTTTCTTTTCTCGAGAAAATTACATTTTTCTTATAGAACAAATATTATTAGACGAAACTCACTTTTTTTTTCTTTTTGAAGCATGATTATCTTCAAACCTGATTACAAGAAAACCAAAATAAAGAAGTTTGAGGTTTATCGTGAAAGATCTGCATCTTGCCATATCTGATAAATCAACAAAATGTTTTTTTTTTTTTTTTTTTTTTTTTTTTACAAATCTGATGCATCCATTATCGCTCTGACATTGATATTAAAAGACTATATTTTCTATTTAACAATTATTAAAACAGACTTCTAAATATACTCGGTTTTAATATGCAGGCGACTACATGAAGGTTAACTAAATTGTATATTCCTTTGAAAAACGAACGATAATTAATTACTTATTCAGTTTTTATGGTTTCTTATTAGTTGATTGGTTTCATTAAAGTGAATTCTATTTATGCATAGTCTCTATATTGTGCATAATTGCGGAGAATTCAAGATCAAAAAGTTTTAGCACACGGATATATATATATATATATATATATATTAATTTTATTTATACAAACATTAATGGCTACATATGTGCATACATGTTTCTGTAATCACCCACGCTGGGGGATTACGTCTTCAGGCCAAGAATTACCGTCAAAAGTGACATTTCCACCAAATACATTTTTCTATTTCGTTTATCAAGTTAAAATACAACTTGGGTGTTTTTTTTGTTTTTTTGTTTTTTTTTGACTCCCACCCAGGTTGTATTTTAACTTGATAAACGAAATAGAAAAATGTATTTGGTGGAAATGTCACTTTTGACGGTAATTCTTGGCCTGAAGACGTAATCCCCCAACGTGGGTGATTACAGAAACATGTATGCACATATGTAGCCATTAATTTTTGTATAAATAAAATTAATATACCTGCTCTGTTCACTCATTGAGCACTATTTTGGTAGACACATGTTGTTTCATTGGATGTACTTCTAGGAAACTAAACTCTACTGGCTATATATATATATATATATATATATATATATATATATATATATATATATAAATATTGTGTAATCAACATACAGTACTGTTTCGCTGTATCACAGCTCATCAGTGCGGCTAGACAGGCAACTACCTCAAGACAGCATCGAAAACCGACCGCTCATACGACAGTCAAGGCTTCGAACCATTACGCTAAATAGGAAGCTGTTGTGCGGGTAGTGAATTAACGATGTTTTGGCATCGTCTGAATACCTACGCTCGATTTGTTTACAGAAAAAAAGCATCGCTTAATACGCTAATGATATATCGTGTATGTCTTCCTAATATACTCAACTCAAGATAAGGAGAACTATAGTCATCCCCATACAGTAGTGTTTCGCTGTATCACAGCTCATCAGTGCGGCTAGACAGACAACTACCTCCAGCCAGGATCGAAACCCGACACCTGTACGAGAGTCAAGGCTTCGAACCATATATATATATATATATATATATATATATATATATATATATATATATATATATATATATATATATAAATTCATTTTTCTTTTGTGTGAATCGATATTCATATTAAAAAACCCTCTTTTCTATTTATTTAATGTATTTATTTGTTTCTCCACCAAAGCAAATTAGGCACAAGGCCGTTATTAATGTGCTGTAAAAACCAGCTCCTTTAAAAGTAGGCAAAAAGGGGGCACTCTGGTTACCAAAAATAACAATTGTCCCACTATAGAGGGGTTCCCCTCCATTGACTGGTACAAATTATCTTAAGTGCAGCATCTGCAGAACAGATACTACACTTTGGTCCCGACCCGAAGGCCAAGAACAACAGAAAAAAGTAAGTCTCTTTGTTATTTATTTTAAAAGAAATTGCAATTTTCTTATATATTAGTTGTGGAATTGCATTCACTAGCAAACGATCTAGCTAATTCGCATATTCTTTTAAACATTCATTTTAATTAATTCCCTATTAGTTTTTCAGTTTTCTTATGGGATGATTATCTTTAGTTTACTATTACCTGTAATTATATTCATGCAGATATTCTACATGATTTATACTTGCATAATATTTGCGAAAAAAGTTTATAGTATACACAAAATTTTTTCCGTATGTATTTATGTATACGAATATATTTTTGTTACACCAATCTATCTATCTATCTATCTATCTACCTATCTATCTATCTATCTATCTATCTATCTATCTATCTATAAAAGTGAACGTGCCTGTGTGTCTGTGGGTCTGTGGGTCTGTCTGTGTGTCTGTGTATGTGTCTATCTATATACATTTCCCTACGCAATAACTCTGTCAATTTTTAGTCTACAGACTCGAAATTTTATATACAGAGTACTGAAATTTAGAAAAATCGACGTGATCGGATTTCGGTCAGCACTTTCGCTGTTAAGGGGTCAAAGTTAAACGAGTTGCCCTTTGAGAACTCTACCAAACTCCTCCGACAATTTTGAGTCTACATACTTGAAATTTTAGATATAGGTTCCATAGACATGGATCTAACTTAATAACTTGATTTGAGCCCAAAACAATAGATGTTAAGGGGTCATAATAGGGGTCAAATTACAAAAATTGACCACTTTTTTGTTTTTGGTTGTTTTTGTTCAGCATACACCTCAAAACATCCGGGCAACGCCGGGCACCCATGCTAATATATCCATAAAAGTGAAAGTGTCTGTCTGTCTGTCTGTCTGTCTGCCTGTCTGTGTACATTTTCCTACACAACAACTCCGTCAATTTTCACTCTACAGACTCGAAAATTGATATATAGGGTACTGAGATTTGGGAAAATCTTTGTAATCAGTTTTCGGCCAGAAATTTGGCTGTTAAGGAATCAAAGCTCAACGATTCGACCTTTGAGAACTCTACTAAACTCCCCCGACAATTTTTAGTCTAAACACTTGAAATTTTAGGTATATGTTTATTGGACATGGATCTAACTTAATAACTTGATTTGCGGTTTCTACCAAATTACTCAGACAATTTCTGGTCTAAACATTTGGAATTTGACATAAAGGGTATTCAGAAATAGGGCAAGTTTTTTAATCGGTTTAGGGGTCCTGGATATGACCTTAAACTATATCCAGTGGTGAGGCCCCAGCTTGCGGGCTTTGGGGAGTATGGAGCCACCCTTTAATTGCCATTGCTCCCAGGTCCTCTCTGACCCGGAGTGGTAGTACCTGTTAGGGTACCAACTATGGATTAAATAGAAACTGACTTGAAAACAACAAATATTCCATTTAAAAAATCTTCGCCATTAAATTCGGCATTAAATAACGTGAAAAGGGTTGATATGACGTAAAACAAAAACAACCAACCATTTAATCGGTTTGGGTCGAAAATTTGAGCTACCAATATACAAATGTATGTATATATGTTTGCATGTCTGCCTAAAACTTTCGATAGAGGCGACGGATTTTACCAAGATCAGTATCGTTTTAAAGCTCGACCTTTCAGACAACAAATTTCGAAGAAGTGGCTAAAAACATTAATACCTTAACCTTCAACCTGGCACTTTTCTACAGGGATGGGGCGTTTTTTTCGCCGATATTTTTTAATGTCATCCTCTCCTTTCAATTGTCTAGTCTTAGTTTTGCGGTGGTCGTAACAGCAAAGACGTCAGGGTTCCCCCCCCCCGTTTTTTTCCTCCTTTGCAGTACGGGTTCGAACCTGCCGTCCTATTACCACTTTTTTTGTTTGCTCAACATACACATCCAAACACCCGGGCAACGCTAGGCTGAAATGCTAGTATATCTATAAAAGTGAAAGTGTGTGTGTGTGTGGGTGGGTGTCTGTGTGTTTGTGTGTCTGTGTACATTTCCCGACACAGTAACTCTGACAATTTTCAGTCTACAGACTCGCAATTTGATATACCGGGTATGGAGATTTGAGAAAATATTTGCAATCAGTTTTCAGCCAGAAATTTGGCTGTTAAGGAATCAAAGTTCAACGATTTGACCTTTGAGAACTCTACCAAACTCCTCCGACAATTTTGAGTTTAAACACTTGAAATGTTAGATATATATTCCTTGGACACGGATCTAACTTAATAATATGATTTGAGCCAAACATTTTAAGGGGTCATAATAGGGGTAAAAATTAAATTAAAAAATGACCTCTGCGGTCTCTACCAAATTACTCAGATAATTTCTTGTCTAAACATTTGAAATTTGACATAAAAGGTATTCAGAGATAGGGCAAGCTTTTTAATACGTTTGTGTCGAAAAATTGAGCTACTAATATACAAATGTATGTACGTATGTTTGCATTTCTGCCTAAAACATTCGACAGAGGCGACGGATTTTATCAAGATTAGTATCGTTTTAAAGTTCGACATTTCAGACGACAAATATCGAAAAATTGGCTTAAAACATTAATATATTTACCTTCAACTGGGCACTTTTCTACAGGGAGGGGTCTCTTTTTTCCCGATATTTTCGAATGCCATCCCCTCTTTTCGATTGTCTACCCTTAATTAAAATCTACATCACTTCCGGTTTAGCAGTGGTCGTAACAGCAAAAAACGTTAGTTTTTTTTTAACGTTCTTTTCCTCCTTCGCAGTATGGGTTCGAGCCCGCCTACCGTCTACCACTTTTTTGTGCTCAACACACAACTCCAGACACCCGAGAAACACCGGACACACAAGCTAGTGTATATATATATATATATATATATATATATATATATATATATATATATATATATATATATATATATATATATATATATAATAGAGGCCAGGATATTGTAGAGTTTAATTCACAATATTATATTCAAAACAAGAAATACGAAAAAGGTGCGTAAAATTACTTATATCATGGAGTTTCAAAGATACGCTCTTCTCCTTATAGGAAAAAAAATTAACAAAAGGAATATATAGATAAAAATCTAATTTTGCTGGTTAGCTCAATTTTTAAAAACAATAGTTATAAAAGTTTTTGAAAGAAAATAAAAGTTTATAAGAAAATAAAAAAATACCCAGCAATGTTCAATAATTAGTGTTGCAGAAATCTAGTGAGATCATGAAGTCTATATATCGTAGATCTAATAAGAGATTAAAAAATGTGTTTGTTTCCTGGAGTCTATTTAAACATATCCAAGGATAAATAATCTGGATAAGGTTGTTATTCTATGAATATATTTCTCTATATTTATAATTCATTTCTGTCGAATTTATAATTTCGGAATTAATGAAAAGAAATGAAATTAAAGAAATTAAGAAAAAATATATTTAGGAAGAAGATCCAGAAAACATTAGAAAAAATATTGAAGTGGAGAGTTGTCGGGATAATGCAAAGCTCAAAAACTTGAGGTGGAGCTTATATAGAAGATGAAGAATGAAAGAACGACAATATAAAAATATATACTAATGCATAAAAATTTAATCGTTGATTCAGTAGGGAGATTACATCAAGTAGGGTCTAAGATGAGTAAGCTATTTATACCTAGGCATTTCGAAGCCTAATACATTTCATCAGAAGAGGAGAGAAGGCGCTACTAGATATGCGACGTCTAGCAATGATAACGTTAGCAGCGAGATAATTGCGATCGAGAGGAAAGGGTAAAAACATTGAAAATGTGAAGAGACGGAGATAGGCGAACTACAGTAATTAATGCGATAAAGGAAGATGGTTGGTTGTTTTTTTTTACGGCATATCAACCCTTTTTCAGGTTATTTAATGCTGAATCCAGTGATTTTAAAGACACATTTTTTGATAGAATATATTTGATTTTTTTTCAAGTCGGTTTCTATTTAACCCATAGTTGGGACACTAACAGGTATTACCACTCCGAGTCAGAGTGGACCTGGGAGCAATGGAAATTAAGGAGTGGCTTCACACTCCAAAAAGCCCGCAAGCTGGGTCTTCACCATCGGACATAGTTTAAGGTCATATCCAGGACCAGATAAAGGAAGAAAATTGTGGATATCACATAGTGGATATCACACAGTGGATATCACATAGTGGATATAGGTGGTATGTAAAGTTGTTTAAGAGTTTTCAGTAATAAGTTATGAGTATGCGTTCAATATATGCGTTCATAGGATGAGATATAGCTTAAATATTATTAGGCTTCAAATTACCTAGGTATAAAGAGCTTACTTATACTACACCCCTAATAGATGTAATCTCCCTTTTATTTATTCTTTATATATATATATATATATATATATATATATATATATATATATATATATATATATATATATATATATATATATATACATATATATGTCTTTTAACATGTTTTATTAATCATTTGTTCATATATATATATATATATATATATATATAAGTTTCGTGCTTAAATTTTAAATTCTGAAAAAACAGCATATAGAGACACATATTCGATTTACGAATTTATTGCTTGACAAAAGGAATATATAGAAGGCGTTATATTAATTTCCTTAATCCATGGATTTTCAACAAGTGCTCATGTCATCAGAGGAAATGAAATACAGTTAGCAAAATGTCCAGCTGCGAATGGACGCTATTTTGCTTTTCAGCACAATTATTGAAAATAGTTTTTTGAGTAGCTGGGGATAATTATATGGAGAAAATTATACGAAAAGAGAAGTTGATACAACCTGCGTAGTCCATAATCGGAAGGAGTCCAATGTAGTTCTATATATTCCTTTTTTCAAGCAATAAATACTTAAATCGAATATATGTCTCTATATGTTGTTTTTTCAGAATTTAAAATTTAACCACGAAACTTATATATTGCTCTATTCTTAAATCTTGAGCTTTTCTTTTTTGGCTAGGATCTCCTTTAAAGTATTACTTTAAGTAATATCTATCAGGATTTTTCATCTGAATTCTATCAGTGTCTTATCTCGCTTATATATATATATATATATATATATATATATATATATATATATATATATATATATAAATGATCCTGCTGGTATGTGTCCAGAAAGTCTCTAGCAAACCTCCCCTCTTAATATTTGGTCTACAAATATGAGATTTCATTTGGACCTGTACCACACTTTCGATTTGTTTTTAACCTGTAAAAATTGCTGCCAAAAGGTCGAAATTAGAAAAGAAAACAGTTCTTTTGCAGGTAATTTGAATAAAACATCACTTCTACTGTTATTGTTTCGCATGCGCAAAATTATACATTTACTGCTGAAAGTCACTTAATTTTTACTCCTTTGTATCCATCCATCGGTAGCTACAACCTTTAACGACGTTGGTGAGATAAATAAGGTTGGATTGTTAAACGTTCTGATTTCGATTTTTATGGAACTCAATTTTGCAATTATTACTATATATTAGATAATAATCCACAGAGGATTGGCTCTATAATGCTAATAATAATCATGCGTATTTTTAAAACGCGCAACGCCGGGCGGTCTGCTAATCTATAATATAAATTTCACCTGTCTGTTTAAATGTAGGTATGTATGTATGTTTATATGTCTCGCAAAAATTTCCGATAGAGAATACATTTTTTCTGAGATCGGTATGATTTTGAAGCTCGACCCTTCGGACGACAAATATTGAAAACTTGGCCGAAAACATTAATTGCTTTACTCTCAACTGGGCACTTTTCTACAGGGACGGGTCGTTTTCTCGCCGATATTTTCGAAAGTCACCGCCGCATTTTGATTGTCCACCTTAATTTGAACCTACGTCGCTTTCGGTTTGACGATGGGCGCAGCTGCAAACGCGTCACGTTTTTTTTTCTCACTTTCTTTTCCTCCTTCACGGTACGGGATCGAGCCTGCCTTCCACCACTTTTTTTCAGCTCGCAATTTTCCTATGCTTTTTTTTTTTTTGCTCAACCAACACCCTTACACACACCTCCACTTTCTTTTCCGCATTTGCGTCACGGGTTCGAGTCTACCTGCCTACTAGAATCTTTTTTTTTTTGCTCACCACGCACCTACAAACACCCGGACAACACCGGGAACCCAGGCTAATCTAATATATAAAAGGCAAAATGTGTGTGTTTGTATGAAGCTCTGTTGTTTCGGGGTTCCTTACTAAACCACCTCGACACACCCAAGCAACGCCGGGTATTCCTGCTAGTATCTATATACACTGTCATTCTACATAGAATAACGTATCACATTAATTACAAATAAGATAATTGGTATAGGAAAGTGCAGACACATGCAGAGATATCATCAGCAATATAATGGAAGCGGACAACAATCTAAATATTATATCTATATTACAAACTTGAAAATTAAAACATACATTTTTCAGACTTTATCTCTCTTTGCACACCACATATCTCTTGGGAAAATAGCTGTCGTGATAATACCTTGAAAAAATAATATAAAACGAAGTACGTTAACTTTAAAATATCTGTATTTCTTTTTTAAATAATTAATAGTTTCGAAATTAATGTTGATGTTATTGATATGTCAGAATGCCTATGTAATAATAAAGCTGATGGACGTTGCTCGTAAGAAATACATGTAAAACGAATGTTGCAATAACGCCAAGTTATTTGCAAAACTCATTAGAAGAGACTGAAATTAGTTGAAATTTGGAATGACAAGTGTGAGAACTTCTAGTAAGTACAAATAATAATAATAATAATAATAATAATAATAATAATAATAAAAATACGAATAATAAAGATAATAAAAATAATAATAAAATAATAATAATAATAATAATAATGATAACAATAAAAGTGATAATAATGATGATAATAAAAATTCAAAGAATAAAAAATAATGATAAAATAAAATAATAATAATAATAATAATAGTAATATAAAATTAATCATAATAATAATAAATAATAATGATAAAATAAAAATTATGATAAAATAATAATAATTAAAATGATAATAATAATGATAAAATGATGATAATTATAATCATGATAATAATAATAATAATGGTAATACTAATTATAATAATAATAATAATAATGATAATAATAATGATAATTATAATCATGATAATAATAATAATAATAGTAATACTAATTATAATAATTATAATAATGATAATGATACAATTAATAATGTGAAAATAATAATAATAATAATAATAATAATAATAACTACATAGGCATTTACACTGAATTCAATCATAAAATATGGTATAAGCGTGCGTTTTATTTTTATAATATTTTGTCACCTATATAATTTATTTTTAACAAAACAAGTTACAACAAAAATATTTATTGTTTTAGCCATTCATTTGCTCGTTTTCAAAGTAGTTTCCTATTCCGCACTTACTTATTACTTTCAAATAAATTTGTTACTGTTGGGTTTAAAACGATTTTCATTGTTAAAAGTATTCTGAGTTAAAGGGTTCCTGTGAAAACTTACTTGCTTTTGGACACGATGAAGAAAGCGAATCCAAATGAAGTGGAGAAAGGAAGAGTGTATGCTATTAGAGCCAGTGGTTATAGTCAGCTAACGTATTTCCTAACTTCCGGTGTAGCACTACCGGAAGCGATGACCAAGCAAATTACTTCCTTCACTTTTATTTCTCTTTATTATTTTTTTCCTGAAGCGATTTATTGAAATTACATGAGAGAAAAAGACATTACTGGAAAATATACAATAACAATTAGCAAAATAATTCAGATAAAAATAACACAATTAGTCTTTATTTGCACTTTAAATAACACAATTTTGAAATAAAAGTTTTTATTTTATTTGCAATTTTATAAGAAAGTTCATGAAATAACAAAAATAAAAGTTCGTTTTTATTTCAAATTTTATAAGAAATATATATATATATATATATATATATATATATATATATATACATATATATATATATGCTTATAAAATTATAAAAATAACAGTTTTTGATTAATTTGAAATTTTATAAGAAATCTATGTTTATGAAATTATAAAAATAAAAGTTTTTTTTTATTCTAAATGTAAAAGTTTTTTATTTTAATTTATATAATAAAGATATGTTTATGAAAGTATATAAATAAACTTATTGAAATCAAAATAACAAAATTTCAAACATCATAAAAAGCACATACAATACATAATATTCACAAATTATTTGGCTTTAATTCTCCGCTACAGGAATTCATGCAAAGTACTATCGAAAAAGACTAATTGTGTTATTTTAATATATAAGTATATATATTAAAAGAATGTATATAATATAAACAAATAAAGTCCTTTTTCTTATATTTTATTTCAATAATTCGCTTCACAATAGAAATACTGCAGAAAAATTAAAGTGAAGGGGCATATTTGCCTCGTCACTGCTTCCGGTAGCGCTTCGCCGGAAGTTAGCATGTACTTTAGCTGACTATAACCAAAAAATTTGTTGTTCAGCCTTCGTTCGAATTACTTCGCCATTGCTACTACAACTATATGTTCGTTAACAGACAAAGAAAACTATGCAACCGAATAGACCATATATTTGCTAGTCTTCTTACTGAAATGTCCAGCCTGAGAAAAGTAACGTTATTCACCGATATCGGCTAGTGTGTCCACTCTTGTATAGAAATCACAATGTTTACTCACGTTAAACAAAACATCGAATAGAACAGAAATACAATTTAAAATAAGCAGAGGTTTGGAATAACACGTTTTTTCTCACGTCTCTTTCTTTGTTCAGACTGGCAACCAGGTAAATTGTTTTACTGATTGTCGAAACCTTTGGAGATTTTTCCCTAGGACAAAAAAATTGTGTGCGAATCGTGAGTAGAATTTCCGATTGGTTATTGCTTGATTTGTCTTATAATTGCAATTTTAACTTGGAAAAAAAAGTAAAGGAAAAAAAAGCCGAATAGTATTTACTGAGAGATCGATCGATTTTTTTAAAAGAAATCTGAATAAATCGTTGCGACTGGATCTCATTATTTTGAAAAGTAGAAACAATAGACGAGTATTTCATGAGAATACGAATTAGAACCAATCGGAAACATTCACATATTTTATTTACGTGTACATAGCCAATCAGAAACATTTACATATTTTATTTACGTGTACATAGCCAATCAGAAACATTCACATATTTTATTTACGTGTACATAGCCAATCAGAAACATTCACATATTTTATTTACGTGTACATAGCCAATCAGAAACATTCACATATTTTATTTACGTGTACATAGCCAATCAGAAACATTCACATATTTTATTTACGTGTACATAGCCAATCAGAAACATTCGCACATTTAATATACGTGTACATAGCCAATCAGAAACATTCGCACATTTAATATACGTGTACATAGCCATAAGTAATTAACTTTAATTCAATTTAATAAATACTAGACATCTTGAATTTTTATTTATTGTGGACTATTATTATCCTCATCTTTCTTAGTTATAGTTTCGTCACGTTTCGGCCAACTATTCCTCTGGCTTTTGTCAGGTAATAACCTCAACGGGATAGGAACTTCGAATCTCCTAACTCCATTCCTAGCAATTACTGCCACCCATAGTTGTTGCCGTCTCTTCGTACTTGGCCAAAAACGTAGTGAGACAACTACTATGGATGACAATAATTGCTGAGAATGCAGTTAGGAGATTCGGGGTTCCAATACCTTCGCGATTACTACCTGATGAAGCTCAGAGGAATAGTTAGCCGAAGCGTCGTGAAATCACAACTTAAAAAGATGAGGATAATACTCCGCATCAAATAAAAATTAATTAAAAAAATACTCATCTCAATAATGAATTCCAATTAAATAATATATATAGACACGTTGACTATTAGAATATTCAAAAATTATAGTTCGTTTACTAAAAAAAGGATTGCTTTATATCAACTGGTCGAATACATTTTAATTTGTACGAATTTTTGTATTAAATACCAACCCCCATTAGTATCTATACGGCAAAATCACGTTGACACACCGGTTCTCGCGAGATCACCGAAGTAAAGCAACGTTCAGCCTGACCAGTACCGCTGTATGTATCGCGAGGTAAAGTACCAGGTTGAGAAACTTGCACAGTCTATCCTTCTCTTGAGGGGTAGATGGGATTCTCTTAATTCGTGGTAGGCACCCCATCTAATGATGGCGTCACGATAAAAAATACCCTTGATGGCCCTGGCGAAGCATCAATTATTCAACTACCAACAAGATTTGAATTACACTACGAACTCGTGTAGTGAGTTCAATCACGACAACGGCTGCGCTGGATGAATGGAGAGGTGGATTAGTATCTATTAATTCTTAACTATGCATCGAATGAATACCATAATACGTAGTTCGCTGTACCATAAAATGTCATAGGAGTTTTCAGTTCGCTGCACCATAAAATGTCATAGGAGTTTGGAACAGTAGTTTCCGAGAAAACTTGTAGATTAAATGTGGTATTGTGGTGACAAGATCCTATTAATAACTAACTGGGCATCGAACGGATATCATAATATTTAGTTCGCGGCACTTTGTCATAACAAAGATCCATGCAAAATTACATCCAAATCGGCTAAGTAGTGTTCGGGAAAAGAGTTCGGAAAATAGTAGAGTGAATGTGGTATTTAACGGATGCCATACCTAGTTCGCTGCACTATATTATAACAAGGGTCCGTACATAATTTAAGCCAGATCGGCAAATAGTTTCTGAGAAAACTTTTAGAGATACTGTGGCATTGTGTGACTAATCTTTATTAATATCTATTAATTCCTAACTGTGCATCGTACGAATACCATAATACTTAGTTCACTGCACTCATAGATAAAAAAAATCTATAAAAAATTTAAACCAGATCGTCCTAGTAGTTTCCCCCCCCCAAAAAAAAAAAATAGAAAAAGATAGACTAAGGGAAATATAAGATAGATAACACGGAAGAAATATGGAAATGCTGTATAGAAACCGACCCTGATTTACATTGAAGTTTTTTGTCCACATACGAGGTGACTTCAATAAGTTTCCAGACTTTTTTCGACTGGGCACTTTTATTGATAGTACACATCAGAAACTCTAGTCTCTTTCGAAGTAATCTCCTCCGGCTGCAATGCACTTCTTGTGCTGTTCTATTCATGAAGGTCCCATGGAAGTTCTCTTGTGTGAGCGTGTCAATGGCCGTCGTCACATATTTCATCTCCGCAATTATCTCATAGCGACAGCCATTAAGGTTTTCATTCAGTTTAGATAATAACTAAGTCACGGGGAGCAAGATATTTACTATAGAGAGGGCGAGGAACTATCTTGATGCCTATCTTGGTCGAATAGTATATGGTAAGGATGGAGTTTTAGACTGGTGCATTTGCGCAAATCTTCTGCATCTTCAGTTCCTCGCGATTAATTGTGTGTACAGTTCCAACACTGACATCAAACTGTGCACTTGTCTCTGTAGATCACACGACGGTCCGTGTCCATTAAATTCTTTTTTTGGCCAATCAACTCTGGTGTTATGACTTATTTACTCTTCCCACACTTTTCATCATCCTTCACAGACCCTCTGTTTTCCTTGAATCTCTTATGCCACTCAAAAACTGATGCTTGATTCATGCAAGATGGTCCGAAAGCAGTCTGAAGCATCCTATACTTGTTTCTGTCGCATTTTTTTCACGTTTCCATCTGAACTTTATTGCATATCGTTTTTCATAATTGTCCTCGCGTCTAGATTGCAGTTTTTGTAAATTCACCAGCTGTGACAATTCAGTTTTTTCCCCAATTTCTGCTGTGACTGTTACTTTGAACCTGAAATCATAAAAACTGGTCAGTCATTTAATAACATGTATAGCAATAACATATTGAATTCTCAAGAGTCTACAATTTTAAATGCCTGTACAAAAAAGTCAGGAAACTTATTGAAGACACCTCGTAAAACATTATGTTATTTTAAATTTATTCGAACCACGTGTGCTATCAAGTGAACTTAGTTGCACTTTGGTAATATTTCACGGACTAAGTAGCATATCCAACGTCGCTACAGCAATAACACAGATGTGGCGTTGCCTACGTGCTTAACAACACAGATTGACAACCTGGTTGATCCATGCTCGAATCCAGTTCGTTTCACTTAGAGATGTAAACAAACTTCATGTGGTCCCTCCCGTAATTACCCAATGTCTTTTTAGAAATGATTCTAACTAGAAGGATATCGGGAATATGAACATCAACAATAATCATATAATTTATATAAAATGAATGTATGATGGCCGACAAAAATAGCCATAATAAGATATTTTCCATTATTACAAAAGCAAGATATAAAAGGTATGTTGTTTTATTGTTCTTTATTTTCTGACCCCTTTTTCATTCTTTTCTACAACAGAATCTGCAGTAAGTAACTATGTATGTATGCCATAACAGCAGGGAAGTGATGTGGGGAAACTTGTAGAGTGCATGATTAGTGTGAGTGTCATTCGCTTAAGAAAAGAAAGAGAAAAAGTCTTTAACTCGAAACCAGACTGACACGAGACAAAAACGTGCATCATGCTTATAGAGACGCGGTCGTACTTGACGAGAGCTGGCATGACTGACAACGAAGGCTCTGAAGAATTAGCTGCTGTTACCTCCGCCAGACGAACACCTTCAGAATCAAAAGTACGATTCGAATAGGGTTTTTTCAAAATGGCGGCGTCAAGTTTTGGAGTACAGTAAAGTACAATTCGTGCTGATTTTTTAAAATTTTAATTCGTCGGGTTATAAATGCAATTCGGTAGACTTGCATGTAGGAAGTCGTCGTTTTTTTAATGAAGAATTTAAAATAAAATTCGGTTGTATATACTGAAAAGAAAAAAAGTTGTTGTTTTTAAACGAAGAAGTTGGTTGGATTTTCTAATAAAAAATGTTGCATTTGAATGAAGAAGTTAAAATGTTTTTCGGTTATTTTGCTGACAAAGTCCTCGCTTTTAAATGAAGAACTGGAAATACAATTCGGCTTAATTATATAAAAGAGTCGTCACTTTTAAGTGAGTGCTAGCTTTGTCTGGCCGTATAGCGTGAGCTAGGTTTGTCTGGCCGTGAAGCGTGGGCTTGGTGTGTCTAGTAGTGTAGCATGGGCTGTGTCAAGCCGTGTAGCTCCATTTCTGCTAAGGAGTACTCGACAACAACAGATACTACCTCCCTGCCTCTTTGTGATTATGCAATCGGGGGGGGGAGGTAGTATAGGAAAAATTGTAGTGCATGATTAGCACGGGTGTCATTCGCTTAAAAAAAAGAAAGAGAAAAAGTCTTTTACTTGGAACCTGACCGACACAAGACAGAAACATGGCATGCAAATTGTGACGCGGTCAGGTTTGCCAATATAAAAAGAACAGTATTTCTTCAGTTGGGGGCGATTTCGTTTTTGTCAGCTCGACGTCGGTACTGTGTACTTGGCAATCTGGTGTCAATTGAAGAAAGCTTGTTTGCGATAACTTCGAAAAAGGAACAGGACGCGGCAAACTTGGCGATCTAAAAACAATTCTTCTTTTTCTGTAACTCAAACATTCAATGATTAGAAGTGACGGTGGACAAATTGGTAAAGGCCCGAACTCGTGTGGCAAGTTCTAAATACGTACCACAGAAACAGTTCTGCTTAAGATGTTAGCAACTTTCATATGATCCCTCCCATAAGTACCGATATCTTTCTAGAACGCATTCTGACTAAAAAAAGATATCGAGGAAAATCAATGCCAACAATAATATCTGATTGAGCCGACATGAATGTTCAGTGTTTATTAACAACAACGATGATTCCATTTTTGAAAAACACATGAAATAGGAAAAATGCTTAAGTATTAACAAACTTACAAACAAAAGAATATATCTCCTAACTTGCTAAAGATCTTTATATTTTCACTAGCAGGACCTGAGAAAATTCCACAGGGGACTCATTGATATGTAATATATTAATGTTTTATTCTGTAGATGTGTAGCGTAAATGGAGATGCTCTGATATTATTGTAGTTTTTTTTTTGTTAAAACTGCAAAAGAATTTATTTAAGCTAGCACGAACGCCCGCTAAAGCCATCGTAAAGTGTTCTAAAATATGTTATTTTAATTCTTGCATATTTCGTGTATATTATTATAGAGTTAATGTTCTATTGACTTTTATATGTTATAAAGTTGCGATTTCAAAAATAAGAAAATATATTCATATGACTTGGGTGCATTAGAAATAAAAATTTATGAAATATATATATATATATATATATATATATATATATATATGTGTGTGTGTGTGTGTGTGTGTGTGTGTGTGTAATTTGAGTTCCTTCAGCTATAATCGAAACCGAAAACAACAATTTTTAGTAAAATTATTTATGACAAGAAATAGGAGAACATAACAGGTAAACGACTCGGACGTAAGCGTGACACAAAAGAACAATCACGCTATCGTATTAATATATAGAGTAGCGGGACCTGTGGAAATTCCACAGTGGACTCATTCATATGTAATATATTGATGTTAGCATTCTGTAGATGTTCAGAGTAAAATGGAGACGCTCCAATATTATTGTAGCTTTTTTGTTACAACTACAAAAGCAAGCACGAACGCCAGGCAAAGTCCAGTCGTAAAGTACTATTAAGTATGATATTTTAATTCTTGCAGATTTCATATATATTATTACAGAGTTAATGTTCTATCGATTTATATATATATATATATATATATATATATATATATATATATATATATATATATATTATAAAGTTGCGAGTTCAAAAATAAAAAAAATATATCCTTATGATTTGGGTGCATTAGCTTGAATCGAAACCGAAATAAAATCTTAGGAAAAGAATATATGCACGTATATATATATATATATATATATATATATATATATGTGTATATATATATATGTATATATATATATGTGTATATATGTATATATATGTATATATATGTGTATATATAGGTATATATATGTATATACATATATGTATGTATATATATATGTATATATATTTTGTGTATATATATATGTATATATATATATATGTGTATATATATGTGTATGTATATATATATGCATATATGTATATATATATATATATATATATATATATATATATATATATAACTTCAATGGATGCCTGTCGGAACCCATATCGGTTGACAATGGTGTGAAGCAGGGTGATATCCTAGCACCGACACTTTTTTCAATTTATTTTGCAACTATGTTATCGTATGCCTTTAGGGAATGTTCTCTAGGTGTTTGTTTGCATTTCAGAATCACAGGTAGGGTCTTTGATTTTCCTCGTTTTCATGCTGCTTCAGCACCTGGTTCGTGAATTGCTTTATGACGCCGATCTCGTGGCCCATGGTGAGAGGGGTGTGCAGGGTATCATGGATCTGTTTTCGGGGGCCTGTGCGTCTTTTGGGCTTACTATTAGTCTTAAGAAGACTAAGGTCATGTTCACACCTCCACCCAGTAGTTTTTATGTGGAATCAAATATTTTTGTCAACAACCAGAGACTCGCCGTGGTTGACACATTTGCGTATTTGGGTAATAATCTCGCCAGAGATGGATCCCTGGATGCTGAGGTCAACTCTAGGATACAGCGTGCCACTAAGGCTTTTGGTGGCTTAGAGAAGCGAGTATGGTCTGACAGGGGTATAACTATTCATACAAAGATCAGTGTCTATAAATTTTGTATTTTACCATCCCTGCTTTACGCTTCTGAGGCCTGGACAACTTATGGTACACACATAAAAGTCATGGAGAGAGTGCACCAGAAATTCCTGAGACACATTGTGGGCATCAGGTGGAGCACTTTTATATCTGATGTTCTCATGCGGGCTGATGTACCTTTTATCGAGAAGTTGATTATACGCAACCAGATGAGGTGGGCTGGACATCTGACAAGGATGGACGACGATAGATTGCCAAAGCGCCTGCTCTATGGTGAAATTACACAAGGAAAGCGTCCACGACATAAACCGAGGAAATGCTTTAAGGATAACATCAAAGATAATCTTAAAGCTCTTGGTATTGACGTGTTCAGTTGGAAAAGTTTTTCCAATGATCGTAAAAAGTGGCGCTCCTTAGTCTATCATGGCTGTGATAGCTTTGAGAAGAAAAATATGAGCATGCAAAAATGAAGCGTAATATCCGGAAGAAAAATCTATCAGATATATCAGGTCTGTCGGAGGATTTCATGCAGAACCACACCTGTGATTTATGCGGTAAATGACTTTATCCAGAGATGGCCTGGCTAACCACAAGCGTTCACATGGAGATCAATCTTTCTTTGATGGGGTAAACTTTGCGGGGCACAGATGTTCTGTTTGCTCTGTGGTCTGTAAATCGAGTGGAGGCCTAAAGCGTCATATGAGCGTCCATAGTAAAGCAGCACCAGTTGGCATCCCGCAATCTCAGTTTAAGTGTGACCTTTGCAACAGTGTGTGTAAAAGCAGGGCTGGTCTGAAGAGCCACCTTCGTTCGCACAGAAAATAGGAATTGATGCATTCTTGATCACATCTCCACATGTATATATGTGTGTGTGTATAAGTGTATATATGTGTACATAATTATAATATAAAAAAAATATATATATACATATATTTTCAACAATACATGAAAATAATTGAGTAATCAACAATAAAGCAAGGGAAAGATGGTCTTCTTCTGTCAAAAAGTGACAATCACCATATATATATATATATATATATATATATATATATATATATATATATATATATATATATATATATATATATATAACTTGAGTTCCTGCAGCCATAATCAAAACCACAACTTATGAAAATACTTGATAAAATTATTTATGACAAGAAATAGAAGAACATAACAATTAAATGACCCGGATGTAAGCGTGAGACACAAAAGAACACACACACACACATACATACACTATCGTATTAATATATAGATAACAACTTCACGTGGACACTGCACAACTACTGCTGTTCATCCTTTTTTATTGTTCAGTTATTCGGTTGTCTCCAGTAAATTCAAAGTATAGATTAAGGATACTTTTATATGTCCCTTTTATGTATCCATACTAAAACTTGTAGGCAAAGCCCTGGGGTTAAACAGTCCCCTAAATTACATTTTCAGACGGAATAGTTCCCGGGTTCGATAAAATAAACCGAAGAAGGTCGAAGGTTTAATCGAGCGGAACGCTTTGAAAATAAAACTGAAAATAAGAATCGTAGTTTGAATAATTACAATAAACACATTTTGGTTAGAATTTGCAAATCTCGGATGTTTCGATTTTCTTGGTTTCTATCCATTAAGCTGTAAAAAAATAAATAAATGGCCGTTAAGCAACCCTTGACATGTGTAACGTTGTTCGAGAACCAATACACATTATGTCCAGTTTTAATCGCAAAGGAGACCAAGACAAACAATAGGAAATAACTGCAACTTGCCTTTTCTTTGTAGCACCACTATTTATTTCCTCCTTGTTATAGTCGTGGCGTCAGCAACGTGATCTGGAACTTTCTCTCACGAGATCTCGAACGTTATCTCGCTTCGTAAACCATATCTTTCATGTGATCATTTTCTTTATCTTTTTTAATAGTCTTTTTTTTTCTTCCTTACCGGTGACGTCATTTCACATACATTTACATCTGCGCATTTGCGCTATGTTTTAAATAGGGCTATGGCAACAGAATATTCTTTTCATTGCTTTGACTCGCGAGTATATATCTGACACAGGTAGGCACAGTTAATCAACCGAGAACCACACCACTCTATATAAAAACATATAAGATATCAATGGATACACACTCGAGAGTCGAAACAATGATAAGAATATGCTGTTTCCGAGTCCTAGTAATAAATTAATAGACAGTTCTAAAGTCTTCTAAGAAGAAATATCAATTTCGTAGTCTAATAAAAATCAAAATATTTTGTTTTGCAAATTGTAAGAAAAAAAAAGACAGAACTTTATAAAAATAATAACCTATCGAGCCATGCGATAACATATTTGATTGGATGTAATCCTTATTTCTGGATAGTTTATGTATGGAATAGTGTCAACAACTTTTTCGCTGTTCACTTTGCAGAAGAAATATACACTTTTTTCCAAAAATTACCTAGAAAAAAATCGTTGTTCGACAAAAAGATTATCGAGTTCGACAAGATGCATTCTAAGAAGGTCGAAGGTTACATCGACCGAAACTTTACTGAAAATAACACTCAAGATTAAGAATAATCTAAATAATACGACTCATATTTAATTATTTTAGTGAATATTGGAAGAAATCCGTTCCACAAAATGGAAGCATTCTAAACGGAAGTAATTATGCGTGTCTATTTATTTTCTAGTTCCCTTCTCGAATAAGAGTTATTTCCCTTGATATAACAAATCTAATTATTTAACCAATAATTTTATTTTATATGACAAACCATTATTACGAGATTAAAATCTATCATTATTCACAAATCACATTCTTCAGTTGCGTTGTCGTTTCCGATGCTAACCGGAATGGACTAACGTGTTTGTCATTGTCTGTGATTCCATTATTCCGTTGAAATTTTGATTATCTCGAAATTGCTTCATTGATTTGTAACGGAATTTTGCACGAAGTTATATGACCATTAAGGCAGAAATCTCAGAAGAATTGACCGCCATATTGTCTGCCACCCGAAAAGATAACTATAGTGTGTCTATCCACTCCATTTACGTTTAACGCGAATCTACTGGTTTATAGGTTAGGGTAGGATAAAATATATTGAAGCAACCCCCAAAGCGGTACCATCCAGATCGGGTAACATATAGATTCAAGATAATCCAATGCAAAATGTCACAAAATTAGAACAAGTCAAATTGCAGATCCATCTATGTAGGTGCATCTACCAGTAGTTTATCTGCCTGCATCATCCAGGTGCATCTACCAATATTTTCTTCATTTTAGACAGCATTCCAAAAACAGTCTCCAATCTAATAGGTCTTGCACTATCGGCCAATCTCCAACCTCTGTCCCATCGCCGCAATGTAGCATTCCTCTGCCTGTTTTACATGTATTTTACTGGGATGTTCCCTGATAAACATTGCATTTATGCCTCTTCGACGTGCATACTTACGAATAAGCTGACAATCAGCAAACTTCCACCTCTTCACTGATGAGATTTCTAGTTAACCGGAAAGCCTTCTACATTAATAGTTTTTATTTTCCTGCTAGATTTTGTGATTCCCTCCCTGTCTCTCACTCCCCTGACTGTATTAACATTCAGAAGTTTAAATTTAACGCGTACGGATATCTTGCGGCCAGACTCCCTAAAGACATAATCCCAAATAGAAGCCCCTCACGTCCAACTTGCGATGCGCTTTGTTTGAGATGATCAAAAAATAATAACAAATATAAAAGTGCAAATAGAACTCACTACGCTACGTCATTCACCTCGACTACGAAAAAAGTGTAGTATCTGTTTTGATACTACATCCTCTCTTCTCTGTCTACGGCTAATGAAATAGAAAACTTTCTAAACTGAGGCAGTTTTATTTTTGTCATAATCCAGTGTTTCCTTTGGAAAGCTTTGTTTTCTTGTGTTTGGCTCAGCTCTCGTAACGCTGCAATAAAGAAAGACACCTCACTGGTCTCCGAATCAAATAGTCAAAAGTAAATATAAATTATACATAATTATTTTTTATACCTTTGGACACCAGTGTTTCGTGCTTTCGCAATAAGTGAAGAAACTGACGATTGCCGCTGGTCAAACGATTCTAACTCCGCCACGAAGTCATCTTTTACCCCATTAGCAAGTAATATTACACCTGTTTCATCGTCAACCGTCGCGAGAACTAAGGGAAATTAAACATTTATAAGCCAAATACAGGCTTAACATTAAGACGATCTAAAGTGATCAAGCGACTGGAAATAGCGATCTCGCACAAGGCCAGCCGACTGCCTTTTATTTCCCAGACAGTTCTCAATTTTTAAGAACTTGTGAACGAAATAATTATTCATTATAATAATTAAAAAAAAATATTATTATATCTATCATTATATAAAAAGAAGCTTTCCTATGTATATGTGTGAGATCGTTCCCTATAGACTCGAAAACGACTGGGCTGATGTTTCTGAAATTTTCCATTTTCTGTTTGTGCTCCTGGATATGTTTTGTATCGGAATGTCTTCGATAAGTATGGATAATCGAAATAATCTGATGAAAGAAGGAAAGAACGATTTAACCAAAATTATCAGCTTACACAGCCGAACATAGCAAGTGCATTTGAGAAGGTTTTTTTTTTACCACACAAGCCGAAAGGCCCGACATATAAAATCAACAGCATTTTTATATCACAGGTGCACGTTCAAAAGGTTTCTGTTTAAAGCACAGATGGACCATAGTATTTGACTTTTTAAAATTAAACTTAATTTCAAGGCATTATCACCGCAAAAGAAGTAAGGGCAGGCATATTAAATCTACGGTAGGTTGTTTGGTATGGCAGGGGCGCGTTCGAAATGAATGTTAGTGCTTAGACCTCAATTGAAGTATCATACTAGACTTTTGAATTTTTAACTTTAATTGAAGCCATTATATATAAAAATAATTTCAAAAATTCAACAGTATGTTCTCTATAGTGCAATGCCGATTACAAAGTATTGTGGACGAAGTCATTGAGAGAGAGAATCATAGAACCAAAGATATGAGCACTTCAATTCAATATTCAATTTTGCTACGAATAAATATATATATATATATATATATATATATATATATATATATATATATATACATTCGTAGCCAAATGTTGCACATCAAGGGGTCATCTATCATCCAGAGCCTATTTTTGGCATATTTTAGCGCCATAAAATGTTTCGGTAAAGGGACAGTATCTTTCCAATCTTAAACATTCTTTAAAATTACCACATTAGATTTAAGGTTTTCGAGGGTCCTGAAAACGAAAATAAGGTTCGAAATTCAAGAAAACGAATAGTTTCCAAGATATGAAGAAATCCGAGTTTCAAAAAGTGGGATTCTACTTTTCTATGCTGATTTATAATAAAATGAGAACCCACTTTATGGCCACCCTGTTTGGAGGATCTGTAATTTTTTTTACGGGTGGTGTTTATTGTGGCCTAGTAGACTAACACAAAACCTACCATTTCTTTAGGTTTTTGGGTGTGCTAAAACGAATATCGCATCTATATTTTCGCAAATAAGTATTTTTTCAGGTATTTAGTAAAAACACGCGCGTGCTTGTGCGTACACAAATGACCGTCACTTATGACATAAGGAATTACATTGCTTAATGGCCAGGTAAATACTTTTTGCGGAAATTTAAATGCGATATTCGTTTTCAGCAAACTCGAAAACCTATAGAAAACAAGTTCTAAAGATATGTTTTGTGTTAGTCTACCAGACAACAATTAATAAATTAACACCACCCTTAAAAAAAAATAACACGCCCTCTTTCCTCCATATGTTTAAGTTTAATTAATATAGAAAAGTGATCCCCCACTTTTAAACCATAATTTCTTCAAATCTTGGAAACTACTCGTTATGTGGAATTTTAAACTTTATTTTTGTTTTCAGCACCATCGACAACCTGTAATAGTGGTAAATAGATTTTGGAGGGCGCAAAGATACTGCACTTTTACCAATCTTCCAATCATAGTTATTTGTTTTCCTAGTTTGGAATGAGAGTTACAAAATATCTGATACTTCCCCCAAAACATCTAGCCTTGATGGAGAGGAGACAAAAACTTGTTGCTATGGTTTCAAATGATCTGAAATAACAGCAAGGGAAGACTTGATTCCAAATATTTCTCATATGTTATATATATCCCCTCTTTGGGATATATATATAACATTCATACATAAATAAATATCACAGTGTATAGATATTATTTGATACGGGAAATATTCATAATCATACTCTGTTTCCAAAAATATATATAAATATTTACCATGTTGGAGGGAGGACCAGCAGACCTGTTCTTTCACGGTTTATTGTAGGCATTATCATTAATCATCGGCTTCTAATACAAGAGGTTATGTTTGTCCCCATTGGCCTTATGATTTTTGTTTTGTTCGTTAGCTTTCGTTTTTCTCTCTTTTGTTTTTATATAACAATGCAGTCTCGCAGAATCTCGGGTGCTCTTGCTCACTTAAGCAAATATGCAAATTTGGAGGACTCTGTCTTTTATAAAAACAGACCACTGGAGCAAATGGGACAGACGTGAAAACGAGTCTAAGGAAAGTACCGACAGACGAGGCTGCTGCTGAGGTTTGTGTACTCCTTTTTTTCTTTGCAAGAACGGCTTAAATTATATTTGTAGTCATCGACATACAGTCCTGTTTAGTTGCATCATAACTCATCAGTGTCGCTAGACTAACACATCTCCTAAGGCAAGGAAGAACCCAGAACCGTCGTGTTGACAGTCGGCAGTTCTACCACTCGACCACGGAAGCGATGCTCGCAAATAACCTCGCCGAATGTCTTAGGTCCTTGCTAATGAAACAGAGATGGATTCTGTTGCCGGGTTAGAATCTATCGACTGGTGTTTATCGTGACATGAAGCACTGATGATTCCCGAAAGGATGAAACACTAGTGTCTGTATGTATTTAATAATTATTATAGTAAATAATGATATATATATATATATATATATATATATATATAAAGAGAGAGAGAGAGAGAGAATTTAAACTGTAAGTTAAACTTTACAATCAAAATGTATTGTTTGACTGAATACTCCAAAAAACAATTTACAACGAAGTTTCCAAAAATTATATTCTTATTATTCTTCTCATTAAATGACATAAAAAATCAGCAAATTATATTTGTAGCAATGCTAAAATTTGCTAGTAAAGGCATTAAGTGAAACCGCAATTTATTGTAGTTACAAATTGCCAAATAAAAAAATGAAAAACTATTGGATATGTAAAAAACAAATCGCGCATAATATTTCAGCTGGAATGAAACTCTACTCTCTATTGCGTATTGAGCTTTTTTTCAATTCGGTTGGGATTACATTTTCTATATATAAATACTGTTATTTATATTAGTTTGAAGTTTAGCATTGCGTATATCAGATAAACACTACATCCATTTGTTTTCATTAATATATATATATATATATATATATATATATATATATATACACACACAAATGTTTTTTTAGAGGCGGCGAATTTTAAAGTTACAACTCTATTTTCTTACACATATGCAACTATCAGTTAATTTAATACAGCTTGGTTTAGCAATGTATAATGTGGTTCTAGTAGGACAAGGCCCACATGCCACACAGTGCGCGATACAATCAATTGAGAGGTACATTTGATAAACGAATAGTTTTGCGAAATGAACCTGTCAACTTTCCTTCTCCATCATGCGATTTTATCCCATAAGATTGTTTTCTATTTGAGATATGTAAAGTCTCATGTCTACGCCGACAAACCAGGCATAGTAAACCACGTGGAACACAACATTAATTATTGACAAAATACGAACTAATTTAAGGCGAAGAGTTTTGAAAACTGTACCTCTACACTGGCTAGTACCAGATGGGTGACCATTTGAGAATTCCAGGCGCTGTATGTGCTTTCCGCTTATCTCGGCATTGTTTCCAGTTGTCCAGAACCTCCACTTGCCACTGTTATTCAACAATGCCGATTCAGCAAAGGTGTGGTTTGAGATTGCGCAACTCTTGCCACAAAAATTTCATGCGCAGGCACCGTTACAGTGGATATCCAGAGTCTGTCAAGACTGAAGGAAGCCTTTTTTTACCTCTAGAATGACCAGGTTGTAATTTGTGAGGAAGCATTCTCACAATAATGTGTTCTATTGAGAAGAAGATGTTAAAAACGTATAGAATTTTACTGTTTTTTGTTTCTCGCAATGAACTCACGCAATGGTTTACTGGTTATATTTTTTACATTTACAGATCTGATCATTTTTCTGCTTCGTGTTTTGTACGGTACTACAAACCAGACATGTGATTCTGTGGATTTTTACTCTAACCAGACTTGCCTCACCCGATACATAGACTTAGCTGTGTCGATTTAGATTTGCTTAATTCAAGAAACAACTCCCATTGTTAATTTCTTTGTGCTTTTCGTTTTTTTTTAAAACATTATTTATTCCTATAATTACTCTCGCAAAAGCTTCTATTCACACACTGTCGTAGTGTTTGAATATATAGTCAAGTGACAATTTTAAGCATTTAGAACTGCTTTAAGGCTTCATTTTCAACCAACTTTCAGCCAATTATTACAGTTTATAGATCACATTTTCAATTTTCGCGCAGTAAAACAAAAGTTATGATGAATTTACTGGTGTTCAAAATCGCAACAAAATCCAAACAAAAACAAAGTAAAAAAAAAAAAAAAACGGAATAAGGTGACTGTCGTTTTTAATAACTAGTTTTCATAGCAACAACGTCGCTTCAGCGACTACTGTTGCTAACAATTAACCGCTATCGCGAAAAGAAAAGTAACAAGTTAAACAGAGAGAATGAAAGAATGTAGGAAGATAATTCGGGGTATTTTACTGAAAGCAGACAAGCGCCGAACATTGTTATTACATATGTGTATGTTATGTTTATGGGGGCAAACAATGAGACTAAAATTAAACAAAGAACAAGAATTTTTTTACAAATCAATTTTAAATTCAATTTATAACAATATAATCAATTCTTAATGCTGTAATATTTTAAGTTATACATTTATTATATTTTTTTACTAGAATATCTTGTCCAGGTCTTTTCCAGTTTTAACAACTTGTCCTTTACTTTTCCATGTTTAAGCTTAACCATATTACTTTTCATACTCGCATTTTTTTTTTTTTGTAATTCATAATATTCATTTTCACGTAATACTTTATTATAACGAAATCGATTTTTTTTTTACATTCATAATCAATTAGAATTTATGATACACGTAGTCATTTCCGCCAGAGAAAACAATGGCGACAGAGGCTTCTACAGATTTTGAACTTAACTACATCGACTTTCGTTAAGCTGATCCAACGCAAAAATTAACTTTTCAGCGTCGATTTCCATTTGTTTAAACCAAACAAGCGTTTCTTATTCTCATATTCTACTTCTATTTCGACTTCCTTTCTCCCACATCAACATTTATCTACAAGTACTTTAATGGCGAATGTTCTGACGAACTGCAAGCACGCGTATCCCCTCGGCGTGAATACCCCCGACAAACCCGACAAGCAGTTAAATCCCACCCCTTCACAGTTGAGATCCCTAGAGGTAAGAGAGCCTTCTACTCCAGTAGTTTCTTTTCCAGAACCGCAAGACTTTGGAATTCCCTTCCGGGTTCGTGCTTCCCCAACTGTACTGACATGCAGAAGTTCAAGTGTAACGTGAATCGACATCTTGCTGCCCAACTCCCCACATAGTACCCCTGGAGATTATGTCAGTGATAGTAGCCCTCTACACTAAAGTGACAATGTGCCTTGTTTTGGATGAAAAGGTAATTAAAAAAATAATTAATAATAAACAAGCAAAAACTTATATTTACACACAATTGCGTGATTTGGTCCTACTGCGCATTTCCACCTAAACCTTTTACAAAACGACACCAATTGGTTTAAATTTACAGCCATTAAGAATTTCCAGGCACGACTTAGGTACACGTACTCTTTTATCATTACAGCGTGCAAAGGAGATAGGTGGTTCTATAGATGTTGAACCTAAACACATATATTTTCGTTGAGCTGACCCAACGGGCATAAGAAACTTAGCAATGTCGACTTCGATTGCTTTAAACTAACACATATTTCTTATTCGCACTTGCCTAGTTCTATTTCCACGTTTTTCCCAATATCTACATCTATAATTAGTAGGGCTATGACAACAGCATATTCTTTTCGTTTTTTTTTTTTTTTTTTTTTTTTTTTTTTACTCCTGGGTGTATATCTGTTGACATCTTATATGTTTTTATATAGGTTTATGTGGTTCTCGGTTGATTAACTGTGTCTAACTGTGTCATATATATACGTGAGAATGAAAACAATGAAAGGAACATGCTGTTGTCATAGCCCTAATAATTAGTCACGCAAAAAACTTTTACTTACACACTGACTCATTTAATTCCACTATGCATTTTCAATTAATAGTTTCATACACCGATACTGATTTGTTTACATTGTAAGTCATAAAAAAAAAATTGGCACCGTTGAAGTTGATTTTGATTAATTAAATAAAACAAACATTTTTTATCCTGAATTCCTTACTTCTAATTCGATTTCTTTTCCGCATATAAATCTATTAGTCACGCAAAATTTATTTCATTTACACACTTCGTGATTTAATCCTACTCTGAATATTCATACAACAAGTTTATACAACGGTACCGACTTGTTTACAGTTACATGCATAAAGCAGCAGTGCCCGCTAGTGCCCGCCAGCGGAAGAATCAAACCAGCAAATTATCGCATAAAAAACAGCAGTAATAAACTCGAAACATCAATGCCAGCTACTGCCTACAACTACGCGCCGCTGCCTGATAGTGACAGTAATCACTAGGGTTAAGACAACAGAATATTTTTTTCATTGTTTTGACTCTCGAGTGTGTATCTGTTGATATCCTATATGCTTTTATATGAAGTGATGTGGTTCTCAGTTGATTTACTGTGTCTAACTGTGTACGATATATACTCGAGAGTCAAAACAATGAAAATAATATGCTGTTGTCATAACCCTAGTGTTCAACATTGTTCGCCATTTCATCATAAAACTAGACAATCGATGACAGCACAAACATTGAAGAGAGGCCATTTCATTATAAAATAGTCAAATATGAATCGTTATTGGTCAGGTCGATAGTGACCGACAAACGTGACCAAACGCAAGCAACCACCTAACAACGCCAATGACACCAGTATTCATTATTTAAACCAGACGATTTCATTTCGGAGCAGTCTAATGAAGGCTGAAACTGGTTATGACCGACAATGAACGCCAGGAACAGACAATGACAGTTGAAAAAACAGCCAATGTCGCCAGTAAACGCGAGTAAATATTAGTTAACACTTCTAAACAACACTATCTGCCAGTGACCATGATTGCCCAACAATGCCCGAAAGTTGAAAACAATTAGTTTTAGTTTGTGACTAGACGAAGGTTATTAATGAAAAATAAGGAAAATTACATATGCAGATACTAAATATTTAAAGGCATTATTAAAATAAACATTGCGTAATCAGAGATACAAACAGAATATACAAAATAAAAAAAACAACAACTGAAGTTAATTTTATTTCAAGGAACGTCAAAATACTTAAAAATGAAAGAAAACCAACTAAAAAAATGGATGAAATTAGGACGTGTATATTTTAAAGTGTTATTGGAATTTGTACCACAAATGAAGCACACATACACCCAATAAACAATGAAACACACACGCACATACATACACACACAATTGCGCAATCATCGTTTTCTGATGTCATTATCGTAATTGATCTATTTCTCATCGGCTTTGACGATTTGCTTTCTTTAAAAAGGTATATTTTTAATTCCGTTTATAAAGCATAGCACAGGTGAAACTGTTATCCGAACATTTTCTTTTCATAAAAATCATGCGACACTTAAACATTGCATTGATTTCTGTAGTTAAGTTTTATTGAATAATCATGGATTTTAATATGTTAATCCTTTCTGTTAGTTCCTGTGTGTATGACGTTGATTATTATTAAGAGAGAGAGAGAGAAAGAGAGAGACAGACAGACAGACAGACAGACAGACAAACAGACAGACAGAGACAGACAGAGGGAGAAGGGGGTGAGGGGAAAAGAAACAAGTAAACAGAGAAATTAGACAAATAGAAAACGAGAAAACGAGAGAAAGGGAGAAAATAAGGAAAGTGTATGAGTGTAGAAAGAGGAAAATAGAGAATGAACAAGTGAAGCATGCATGGTCCCACCTGACTGCACACGAGGCAAAAAGAAATGACTAAGTTCAGCATTTGTCAACCCACTCCACACATTTAGCCCCAAAATACCCCAGGAGATGTCAAATCCTGGTGAAAATGAACAAACGGTACAGTTTTAGGCCTTAACATATGTAAATTTGAGTTCTGCATCATGCAAAAAAAAAAAGAAATGACTAAATCCATCATTTGCCCCCCCCTATTTAGCCCCAAAAGTCCCCAAGGTCTTAACATATGTAAACTGCTAAATAAACATACACAGAAAATTTTGGACAACTATGGTCAAATACTTCCAAAAATGGAGTATTTTTATTAGCCCTAATAGAGCTCCTGGGGCACACACAAGAGTTATCGGGAAGTATAGACAAACATTTTACTATAAAAATCAATTAGTTACAACTTTTCAGAGACTTTTATAAAAATTTTAATAAGTACCAAAATATTAATTTTAGCCATTTTTACCCGAAAGATCTGTTCTGTTACTTTTTACGCATATCATGTTTAATGTTTGTGCAAAATTTCAAAAAATTCCAAGGCGTAGTTATTGAGAAAAGTGCAGATTGACGAGCGGACGAACGTACGAGGGTGAATTTACAGGTCCACCCTCCTTTTGTTGAGGGGACCAAAAAACGAGAGTTAGAGGATTAGACAGTGGAGCTCGATTTTAGGTAACTCTCGCTTCCCTTATTTTGTTCTTTAGTCCATAACAATTCATAGGCACTGTTTCTGACAAAGGGGGAAGAATTATTGTTTTCTGTGTCGGAATTTATCCATCCAACATTAATCGTAGGCTAGTTTTTGGCCTTGGAGTAGTATTGCTCAGCTTTTTACACCCACTGGCTTCATGTGTTGTCTGGAGCGATTTTCCTAAAATTAGTGTTCTGATTTGGTCGTCACCTGTAGATCCGGTTTTATCATTCGTTCATTCAAGTGGTGTCCTGCCTGGTACAGGCATTGCAGCTATGGCTCTCCATTTACCTTTATCCCTCGGGGCATTCATGAATTCATTGTTGTTCATCAGTTTTGATATTGCCCAGGTATTCAGACTATAAACCCATGTTTCTTGCTGCCATTCTGTGCTTTTTCTGTCCGTCAAACTAATCTGTTCTATTCCGCTTTTTTTCTGTAGACATGACCCATGAAACTCATTTCTCGTTTTTGTACTCTTTTTATTAGAGACATTTCTGTGTTAGGCGTTTTTAATACCTTTTGATTTGTTCACTTTTCTATCCAAGATATCTTAAAAAATCTTCTCATGAACCAAGTTTCAATTGACTTTAGTCTCGTTCTTATGCTCTTGGTGATTGTCCAGCACGAACAACTGTATAAAAGAACAGAGCATACATACGTTCAGAGTATTCTGAATTTTGTGCCTATTTTAATGTTTCTGTTGCCCATGATTGATAACAGGTTCTTGAAGGCGATTTTGGCTGCGGTTACACAACTTTGTATTTCAGCAGTGTATGTCCATCAGATGTGATCTAGTAGTTCAGATATTTGAATTTATTAACTTGTTTAACTGGTACACCGTGACTTTGTAGCTTGCATGTCAGTTAAAATCTCCGGCTTTAATTTTTGCGAAACAGTACAGTTCTGCCACGTAACGCATCCTCGCCGTATAATACACGTATGTTTATGTTCATTGTTTTCGGGATAGTCTAGTGAATTTAGAACTCGTGTGGGAGGAAGTGGGAGCTTCACTTAGCGTAAAGCAAGATTCTTCCGTAAAAAAGTGTATCCTTTTTGATTTTCAATGTTGTGCACATGTAAACAAATATATTAAAATTTAATTCAAAGAGATATAATTGTTTCAACTACTAACAGTAGGTTTGTTAGTTCAAAGAGTCAAGTGTCGGACTGTCATGATTGGCAGCCATCTTTTCTCGGGATTTGAACGTTTTCGGTTCGTTACAGAAGTCGGACTCATGTGACTGTTTGGATGCTATTACTGCACCTTTCACTGCCACAACTTTTTTTTGTATTTGTTATGAATTTTCAACTTTTTTTTTTATTTGTTAATATGTAAAAACAAAGCAGGTGAATATAAACAGTATAAATATTCTTCATGCGTTATGTGTTTTTTAGGTATCACGAAAAAAATAAATATATCTTCTCAGATTTTGACGAACGAAACCATATTACGTATGAAATGAAATTCGCTTCATTACTCCTTGCCGCGATTTTTTTTAATCAAAAATATTTTCAATTCGGCCGCTGTGAATCAAGAATACTAGAAAAAAAACGTAACCCGTTTTGTCACCCAGCAAGCACGAATTAATTAGTATGAATTAGTTAGTATGAATTAGTTAGTATGAATAAGGAATATAAAAGGGCTCCCGCAGTCTTTGACAAAATATGGTTATCCACGAAGCGGGTGCCTGCGCGTGAAAGCCTTATTGACAGGAGGTGCGAAATCTCCAACCACATCTCTCTTAAGTCGACATTGTTAAATACCAGTGGCAAGTAAAGTGTACAAGACGACTACAAACAAATACCGAGATAAGCGGAGCTCACATACAACGCCTAGAATTCCCAAATGGTAACCCATCCGGTACTAACCACTCTCGCCGTTGCTTTACTTCCGTGATCTGACGAGAACCGGTGTGTCAACGCTATTATGCCGTACTAAGAATAAGAAACATAGTAAGCTTGCAAAGAGGTAAATATAAAAGAAAAGAAACAAATAGCCAAATCCCCCAAATTAGGCTTTTTCTGCTTCCAATATGCACGTCTGTCTTTATTTTTTCAACTGCAGTTATGCGTTAAATATTATTATTGTATTATTGTATATGCGTTATGCGTTAAATATTATTATTGTATTATTATTTTCGTTAGCTTAAAATAAACTGTTTCAAACATTTCCTTGTTTCATTTCTGTATCAGGCTTGGTTGGCAGACGGTAACAGAATAAGAGTATGGAAATTGGTCAAGCAACGAACAGAAAGAGCAAAAGTGACAATCGATCTCCCCCACTAAATTAACAATAGAAAACGCACCCTAAAGCCCAAAGTTAATAAAAGATAAGTAATTTAATGAGTCGTTTTCAAATGAGAAAAGTTGTGGATTTTTTTTTTATTCTCGAAACTGAATACAAAGTTCAACGGATTCCCGAGTTCGAAAAGATACACCAGAAGAAGGTCGAAGGTGTCATCAACTGGAATGTTGTGAAAATAAAACCCAGGAGTAGAACAGTAGTCTAAATAATACAAATTATCAATCGTCATCTAAAAAAAAATTCGACACATTCTATCTAAAATATTCAATACAAGCAGTTCAGCTCGGCTTTTCTCGGGTTCTATGCATTGTTTATAACTTTATCTGCTCACATATATGTATATATTAAAAGTTTCACTAATGTCCAGGTAACCTACATCTAAAATTTCAAGTGTTTTGACCCAAAATTGGCGGAGCAGTTTGGTAGAGTCTTCAAAGGTCAACCTTTTCAACTTTTTCAATTTTCGTGCAAAACCTGACCAACATCAGTCACCCATATGGCCAAGCATTTTGGTTTGGGCTGTTTCACAGATGAGGCTGAAACAAAAAAAGCCTACCACAGAAATAGCAAGAAAGAGTCGGCAGAAATATACAGAGACCTTCTAAAAGAGGATCCTTAAAAAGTGGGACCAACATTAGCGTGCAAAATATTTTCTGGGGGAACTCTTCCAGGAATGCATGGACAAAAAAGGTTCCTTGGGCTGGCTGAAAAGAGGAGCCTTTCACCACGATTAGGAATGGCTGCTCAAGACTAGAGATTGATGACCAATATATTCAAGAAGATGGCAGGTCTTACTAATAACACATGAAGTGTGAGTCATCTAGTATCAAGTTGCAATGTTCTTTTAGGGGATGACTACTACACAGCAAGACATGATGGAGTATGTAAGTACCTCCACTGGACCATCTGTAAAAAATTAAGCATCCAATGTAGCAGCAAATCATGGGAACATTAATCTGAAAGAACAGTTGGAAATGACTTATATGCCATACATAACGACCATATAATCCCTACAGTCAACTACCTTGAAAATGCTGATGTGAAGCCTGACATAGTTAGATGGAATAAGACAGAAAGAGTTGCAACCTCGGTTGAAGTGAGTGTTCCTAATGATGGAGGTCTGAGCAAAGCTGAAAGGGAGAAACAGACCAAATATCAAGGTCTCTATTGGTATGATATGTAAAGAAACTGGAATCTTAGAGATATATCAATCATACCAGTTATTAAAGGTGCCATATGACTTATGAAGAAGAACCTGAAGTCCTACCTAACTATTATTCCTGGTGAACCAAGTGCAAAAGAGATTCAGACAATTGCACTTAAGGGAACAAGGAAGATACTAAAAAGAGCTTTCGGTTGGTTTCAATAAAAAGCAGGGCAATGGTGGCAGCTGTTTTTGCTGCCCCATGCCCAGCGTTACAATCTTCAAAGGAAGAACATTTTTAAAACAACTACAAAAGAAGTGTTTGCGTAACTTAACTGCAGGAAGTGCATTTATCCTTTTTTAATGATGCAATAAGAATCGAAGAATTATATATATATATATATATATATATATATATATATATATATTAATAATAGGAAATGCCTAAGGCTTTTTAATTATTTCATCATAATGCGAAAGAAAGTGTATCGATAAAATTATCCTCTGTTCTATTTTATCGGCATCTTTGGTTTACAAGGCGATCTAAATCTTAATTGAAAAAAGATAATGACATCATAAAATATATCTCATGCGTTTTGAGAAACATGGGCGAATATTATGAAGATATGATCGTTTAATGTAGGCGTATGAATAGAAAATGCCTAATCAATACTTATACGTGAAAGAATAAATAAAATCTTACTTCATACTTAAGCGTGACACATCAAATAACATGTTATTTTATACTTAACCGTAACAGACCAAAGAACATGCCAGTTCTCTGTTAAGCATGACAGAGCAAAAATATATTATTGCATACTTAAGCATGGCACACCATAGAAAATGATATATCATACTTAACTGTGACAGACGAAAGAAAATGTTATTTCATACTTTAGCGTGACAGACGAAAGAAAATAGTATTTTATAGTTAACCGTGACAGACGAAAAAATATTGATTCATACTTTAATGTGACAGAGAAAAAAATGTTATTTGATACTTAAGCAGGAAATACCAAAGAAAATACTATTAAATACTTAACCGGGACAGGCCAATGAAAATGCTATTTCATACTTAAGTATGACAGACTAATAAAAATGCTATTCAATATATAACAATGACAGGCCAATGAAAATGATATTTATTGCATAATTATGATAGACTAAGGAAATTTCAAACTTGATCCTGGCTGCTCCAAAAATGCAATTGTATAATAAAAGATGGTGGATAAGTAACGTTGCTATTTCTTATGTATGGAGCTCCTTTTTATGTTAACCTCGTGAATCCAAACTAACTTTCAAACGAAAACCGTTTACTCAATTTACATGGGTACACGTAGTGGTGGGATTCAATTTTTTTAAGAACAGGTTCTAAGAAAATATTAATGAATAAAGAATCTACTATAATGTAGTTATGAATAGGGGTTTGCGTAATTTTAACAACCGGTTCGCCGAACTCATAATATTTTAAGCACTGAGTTCGCACGAACCGGTGCGCACCGGCTGAATCCCATCACTGGGTACATGGCTCTCTTTCCGTTAGCTATGAACGAGTAAAGCTCTGAAGTAATATATAATTATATTCTTAGTATTTAAGCTTAAAGCTCCAGTAAATTGTCAACTCGATTTGTATACAATTAAGTGTTCCAAACGAACGATTATCAAGTTAGACGACGCATTTCGAGTAGGTCGAAGATTTAAAAACTATTTCTAACGTATCTTCTTACTGACAAACAATATTGTGTTTTCTTCAAAACAGGTGCCCGTATCAAATTCATATATATTTTTCAAATGAACTTTTGGTACATCTAATAATTATTTTATTTTGTTTTTGTTTTTTTCCATTGTCGTCAGTTGCATACTTTTGCCAAAATACATTTCTCAGTACACATAGCCTAGGCAGTAAACATCTCATGTTCATGATTTTAATTCAAATGACCTTTTGGTACGTTTGATATTTATTATTTGTGTCTAGTATTTAGCCAGATGCACGTTTTTTTTGTCAAAATAATTGCTTTCGGTCACGTTTGGTTGGTTGGTTGGTTGTTTTTGTTTTACGGTATATCAACCCTTTTCAGGTTATTTAATGCCGAATCCAAAGATTTTGAAGACATTTTTTTAAATAGAATATATTTGTTGTTTTCAAGTAAGTTTCTATTTTACCAATAGTTGGGACCCTAATAGGTACTACCACTCTGGGTCAAAGTGGACCTGGGAGCAGTGGCAATTAAAGGGTGGCCCCACACTCCCCAAGCCCGCAAGCTGGGGCCTCACCACTGGATATAGTTTAAGGTCATATCTAGGACCTTCGATCATGTTTACGTTTGCGTATGAACCAACAACTTAGATTACCTGGAAATTTAAAATAAACGCCGCATAGAACACAATAACAGACAAAGTTTTCGTTTAATTATTAAATATGCATAAATAAATTAACACACACACACACACACACACATATATATATATATATATATATATATATATATATATATATATATATATATATTCTAAAGAAGACTCTAGAATCTTACAATGAAAATGAACGCCAAAAAAATAATTTGGTTAATATCTCCCATTAAGTTCATGGTTAAAACAAATCTAGGAAAACATCTAAATATTATTAAGCTGCATTTCTCTCACGTACCAACATTATCCCTATTTTTTCATAAAAAATACTATAAATTTACTTTATAGATGTAATAACTATTTGGGAAAAATATAATAAACTATCACAATAACAAAATTGTAGAAGAAAACACCGAATCAAACCAAAATAAAACTAACGTGTTATTGTACAAACAAGGCAGATTGCCCCCTAAAACAAAAATCATCTGTATCTCAGCATGCTAATATAAAAGCATATGAAGACCTTTCTGTATGAAAATACATTAAAACAAAGATATTCCGATCATAAATGTCCCCTGTTAAATCCACATCATAAGGATAAAACCCCACTTTCTTCATAATAACTTAACACGAATTATAAATTGAGATTTTTTTAAATCCAGAACTTGTCAATCGTTAGATCTCCCTGCTTTCTGTGTATTAATGAAAAATTATTTATTATTAAATTTAAAGGTATAAAAATTCGAAGAAATCCGCCTCAATTCGACTCTAACATAATTTAATCTAGTTTTAAGTTCTTAATTTCTATTACTCATACATCCCTAAAAAATAGTTTTCCTTAACTCATAACTATATTTTATCATGTATGCCTATATGTAGCCATTAATGTTTGCATAAATAAATTAAACACACACACACACACACACATATATATATATATATAAATTTGTATGTAATATACTGAGTTTTACTGGGTTCCTGTAATTCAGTAAATTTTCATATACCAGTAAGTTTTACGCCAAAGAGAGATGACTTAAGAAGTAAGCTACAAAATTATCATATTTCATAATTGAGCATTAATATACTATATAAACAAAACCAAAACTTCAAAAAAGGTGTTGATAGCAACAGAAAGTGTATTTCATTTTACGTTAAAATTGTTTTCATACCAGTTCGACAATTTCAAATATTTTCAAACATTATGGCGTTTGAAAATATTCACAACCAGCATTTCTTCAGACTTCTTGAATAAATACACTCTTGACAATAGAACATTATTTAAAGAAAATTCCCTTAACGGAAAAGAAACATGTGAATAAACATTTACGCTGTAAGCATCCTCCGCGAAAAAAAGTATAGTTTTAATCTTAAAACTGATTATTTACCTATGGGTTTAACCTACATCTGTTATTTATAATCTACATGGGTTACTTATGCCATCTTATACTTATGGGTACCAAAATAAAATAGTATATATCCTTTAATTATTATTCTGACAACAAAACAACCCAATAGCTACATGTGTTTCACTCCGATGAGAAGGTGTCTACCCCTGCATTTTTTAATAAAAACATTTAAACCAAGGAGTAAATACACCAACAGGGATTAAAAAATATTAAGATGTCAGATAAAAAAAACAATTAAATTAATTTCCAATCCACTAATTGCTAATCTAATTTTTAAATAATAATTGCTAGTTTATTATTAAGTTGTTTTATTGATCTGGAAAGCGTATCACTTATTTCACCATCAATACTGCTACAACTAAATACTAAATAAAATGCTCACCGTTATGGAACAAACTTTCCAGTCATTGTTGAGCTTTATACTTTATCTATATTTCATTAACCAGATTAGAATCATAGAAACTATATTTGCTTATTAGATTTGGATCCTTCATTTAGATTGCATCATTCCCAGCTATTTTACTCGACATTAAAATTTGATCCTTGCATCCGAGGATGCTTATTGTTGTAAAAAGTTATACCTTAGTTATACCTAAGTTACATTTAAGGCGTTATAGCAGAAACCTATTCCTGTGAAGACATCCCTGTATAGCATCTAGCCTTTTATTCAAAATTTCCTCTTTTGAATTCACTATGTAAAAGGCTTCCAATAAACATAGACTGCACTTTTTTGATTTCCCAAGGCTGTACTTCCTCCCCCTATCCACTACTGACCATTTTAATTAAAAATCTTTATTATTTCTATTAAGTTTCCTAACCCAATCCCCTAAATCAGTGATATTCCTATTTTTATTTCTAATGCTAATTCTTTTACCCTCCCCCCACCCTGCGATCGTTAACACCTTCTCTATTAGTTTCCATCTCAGGTTTCTTTTTAAAGGATGGTTTCTAAATCTTTCTTTAAACACGCACCCGTGGCCCCAAGATATATCTTCCTAGTATTATCGGTTTTTATCTCACATTTATACACTATTTATGAGGTTAGACATTTCCCACCCAATGGACAGTTCCCAGGTATTCTGAAATTACATTTTCTGTCCAAGACACGTTCATTCGTTGCTAATTCGTTATTATTCTTTATTCTGCTGATTTTCCTATTGTTGAAACTAATTATAGTGTTAATTAAGTTGCTGAAGTTGGGAAAGATAATTTTACCGAGTTTCTATTTATTATTTTGCTTAATTTATTCTCGGGGGCGGGGAGAGATTTTATCTATTATTGCGTAGAATTCCCTAGGTATATTATTTTTGCTATGCTCGCTGAACGGTGGATTGAACCACATCTGTCTCTTGCGTCTATTTCTCTTATTATCATTGTCTGTTCTGTTGTTATAATTATCCCCTCCGTTCCCATTCTTATGATCACTATAAACTTATTGATCTTTGTTTTTTTATCTAGTTTTATTGCCATGTTATATGAAATTGTGCAGTTAGGTTCGTTGTTCTTACTATTATTGGTCCTATTATACTCAATTTTCCGTTGTATCCCGATCTTATTAGGGTAGTACGCATCTATGTATATATATATATGTATATGTATATATATATTTATATATGTATGTATATATATGTGTATGTATATATACGCATATATATGTATGTATGCATGTATATATATGTATGTATATATACATATATATATACATATATATACATACATATATATACATACATATATATACATACATATAGTATGTACATATATGTATGTATCTATATATATGTATATATGTATGTATATATGTATGCATATATATAAGTATGTATATATATATGTATGTATATATGCATGTATATATATGCATATATATATTTATGTATATATATATGTATATATCTGTATATATATATGTATATATGCATATATATGTATGCATATATATGTATGTATATATATGTGTGTATATATATGTATTTATATATATATGTATATATGTATATATATATGTATATATATGTGTGTATATATGGAGAGTAGATAATACAGTGGATGTGTTATCGGCAGCTCCAGTAAGTCTCGCTTCTCTTTTTTTGTCATTCAGTCCTCATTCAATGAGTGATTTTTCTGACAAAGGGTGAAGAAAAAGCTGCTTAAATGTCGGTAGTACTTGGTGACCAGTAGTCTGAGATGTCGGAAATTTTTCTGTCTCTGTCCTTGTGGCCATGTCATTAGTAAGGGTGCTAGAGGTAAACGTTTTGTATGGGATGACGTTATCCGCCTGATAGTCAGGGACCCGAACCTTGGATTAACCACTAAGGAGGCTGTCCTATCAGTAGGCGCAGAGTACTGGGACTGCTGTATTGCCATTTGGTGAGTGGATCTGGACCATGCAGTAGTCTCTGGTGGGGCCTCTCGATTCCATACTAGTGGGTAATTGTTACGGCTTACCTTTTCGTGTGCTACAAAAAAAACAATTTCCTATATTTTTCTCTCTTACTTTCCCTCTCTGTACTGCTCTAACCAATTATGCCGACCTATTCCACAAATCCCAAAACCTCAACATGATATATTTCCAGAATAAAAACTCGATTAAACCTAGAACCCCATCTTCCTACGTAGACTCCTAATACCAGGTCTCCTTCTCCAACATCAGGGGTCTACGTTCCAACCTTCCAGAGGTTGAAACCCAATTACAGGAGACGAAACCGGACATATTATTTCTAAGTGAAACTAGAATAGGGCCGATCACTTCCCTAGATGAGTTCATAATTAACGGATACTCTAATTTAACAGCTAAATCTTACACCCAAGATCGCCATGGGCATGGAATATGTGCCTACATAAAGGATGGCTTCCCGTGTGGCAGGGATATCTCGAGAGAAGATCCTAATTTACCCTATATGTGCTTCAGAGTTGCACTTGCTAACACCACTGCATTTATATTTGTCCTCTATAGGCCCCACAACAGCGGAGTTACTATCTTTAAGAGCATATCCGAGAAAATAGACCACATACTGTCTTCACATCCCTCGGCTAACATCCACATATTTGGTGACTTCAACGTCCATAACGTGGAATTGCTGACCCATTCAAATAAGACAGATGATGAGGGGAGGTTTTGTCATGATTTTGCCATTGCTTATGACCTCACTCAGATTGTTCGCGAACCCACCCGTGTACCCGACACACTCGGTCAATATGCAAGCCTCCTAGACCTTTTTCTCTCAACTTCCCCTGAGCTACATTCATGTTCCGTTCATTCTCCTCTAGGATCCTCCGACCACTCCGTCGTATAAGTTAAGATAAAAACGAAATGTAAGAAGCCCCCCAGACGTACCCCTCCACCGTACTGTATACCGATACTCTATGGCTGACTGGGATAGCTTCCGTACATTCATATCTGATTTACCTATGCACTCCATGTTTAAAAAGGAAGTGTCCTCTATAGTATCAGATCTGACCGAATGGTTAATTGTAGGCATAGACCAATTCATACCATCTAAAAAATTCCAACAAAAACCTAACAGCCAGCCATGGTTCTCCCCAGAATGTGCTGCTGCTATCGCGCACAGAAATCACTTTTTCCATAGCTACCAACGTAATAGATGCACTGAGACTAAAGCTGCTTTCAGGACTGCCAGCAACCACTGTAAAAGAGTAATAAAAAATGCAAGAGAGCTATATGCCCAGTCTGTTAAATCCAAGGTAGCTGATCAGCGGCTTGGTTCCCACCAGTTTTGGCAAATAACAAATAGGATCCTGAACAGAAGTGTGCGTTCTATCCCAACCATTATCAATGGACCGGAGGGCATCTCGTCAGCGTCAGACAATGCCAAACTATTTGCAAAGAACTTTGCAGCTAATTCTACCCTATGCGACGAAGGCCATCAATTCCCCATATTTCCTCCTATAACACAGAACACGCTAGGTAACATACAAATATCCGTGCATGAGGTCGCCAAGCTAATCAAGAACCTAGATTCCAGTAAAGCAATTGGCCCTGATGGCATCCCAATTATAGTGTTAAAAAAGCTTCAACCAGAACTTGCTCCCATACTTACGAAACTATTTAAGCGCTGCCTTAAGGAGAAGTGTTTTCCGACTCCCTGGAAGACCTCATCAGTTTGGCCTGTATTTAAGAATTCAGGTGATAAGTCATCTCCCTCTCAGTACAGACCAATAAGTCTCCTGTGTGTTATGAGTAAGTTGCTGGAATCCATATTAAATAGGATAATAGTCAACCACCTCAGCAGGAATAACCTCCTTAGTGACACACAATATGGTTTCCGCTCTGCAAGATCTACCGCAGATGTGCTGACGGTTATATCCCACAGGATTAGTGAATCTCTTGACAAAGGCTTCCTTTCTAAGGCAATTGCTCTTGACATATCAAAGGCCTTCGACAAGGTATGGCATAAGGGTCTACTTCACAAGATTTTCAGCTACGGTATAACTGTTTTCTCAATCATTAAATCATTTCTCTCCGATAGGCTCATAAGAGTAGTGGTAGATGGACAAAAATCGGAGGCCTGCAATATAAATGCTGGAGTCCCTCAGGGGTCCATCCTAGGCCCAACTCTCTTCCTGATCTACATCAATTACCTCCCTAAAAACATACTTAAATCATTCGTAGACATCTATGCTGATGACACGACCATTTACGGCAACACATCAAAGGCTGTAAATGACAAAGTTCTCTCTGATTCTCTCTCCTCTGATCTCGAGCGCGTGGTTCAGTGGGAGAAGATGTGGTTGGTTACCTTTAATGCATCCAAAACCAAACTCCTATCCTCACATCATCAACGCTCTGATCCCCATCTGGCATCAATTGTGATGGATGGCTCTCGTCTGGGTGAGGCCCCGTGTTTTGACAAGCTTCTGGGTTTGACCTTTACTCCTGATCTTAAATGGAACACGTACATCAAGTCTGTTGCCAAGGTCGCTGGAAAGATGGTGGGATCCTTCTACCGCCCCAGAAGATATCTCACTACTGATGCAATTCTCTATCTATATAAAAGCCAAGTACGTCCAAGGATTGAATATGCTGCCATATCTGGGCAGGAGCTGCTAAAACAGCCTATCCTGCCTTAACAGAGTACAAAATAGACTTCGTGGCTTAGTGGGGGATGCCCTTTTCTCTACCCTGCAACCTCTCTCCCACAGAAGAGACGTTGCGAGCCGATCCTTGTTTTATCGTTATTTCCATGGCAGGTGCTCGTCTGAACTCCCATCTCTGGTCCCCCCTCGCCAATCTTTCACGAAAAAACACCCGTCTAGCTGAATCCATTGTGAAAAATTTCCCCCACTCTATATCTGTGCCTAAATCAAAACGCAGATTCCATGAACAAAGCTTCTTTCTTAGAACTGCACGCCTGTGGAACTCTGTTCCGTCTGCCTGCTTCCCACCGGACTACAACTTGGATGTGTTCAAGTCCAATGTTAACAAATTCCTAATGAACCACCCCCTTAAGTAAACACTTCATCAAATCTCCACACTAACGTAATGTACTTGCAATAACCCTCATCCCTGAGTGGCTTCCGGGCCTTGATAAGTGGTGATAGTAAAAAAATAATTATATATATATATATATATGTATATATATATATATATATATATATATATATATATATATAGGTAGGCCCATAAATCACTTTACAGTTTGAAAATCAAATAACTTTTTCTTATATTACACTATTTAATTAATTCTTATTTTATTACACAGTCTATGGTGTGGAAATTTGTTCTGACTTTATTACGAGAGATATTGTCTCTTAAGTAACCTCCATTCTCGGCTTTGCAAAGTCGAGCTCCTTCTAGGCTATTCTTCATGACTGTTCTTAACATCGGAAGTTGTAGGGAAATAATTTCCTGCGTCTGTTTGCCTTAAGTTCTTGGGTGCTTCGATACTTATTTGCATACACTTTAAGATATCCCCAAAAGCCAAAAGTCTAGTTCTGTCAAATTAGATGAACGTGGAGGTCATTCAAAATCGAAATATGAAGAGATTTTCCGATCCTAAAACATCACAATTAACAACTGCATTGTTGCTCTAGCTGTATGTGTAGTTGTTCCATTTTATTTGCCACCAATACCTTGGCATGTTTACTGAGATTGAACAAATTCAATAGCATATCTTTTAATAGGATATTGAACATTGAAATGGCGCATATGAGATCTTTGCATTACAACAATTGACCGTCCATTTTCAAAGTGAAATTCAATTATCCTCACTCGTTGTTCTGTTGCAAACTTATCCATACAAAATTTTTTTAAAGATTCTATTTTATAATTCTGAAAAGAAAAATATATTAATGGAAAAAAGTTATTGAATTTTTAAAATGTGAAATGAGTTATGGGCCACCCCGTATATAATTATATATATATATATATATATATATATATATATATATATATATATATATATATATATATATACATATATATATATATATATATATATATATATATATATATATATATTCGGTATAATCCCGTTGACACACCGGTTCTCGTCAGATCACCGAACTTAAGCAACGCTGAGCCTGGTTAGTATGAGATGGGTGATCATTTGGGAATTCTAGGCGCATTATGTGCTCTCCGCTTTTCTGTGCATTTGTTTCCAGTTGTCCTGTCATTCACTTGCCACTGGGATTTAACAATGACGTCTCAGGAGAGGTGTGGTTGGAGATTGTGCACCTCCTGCCACAAAACTTACACGCGTATGCAACCCTTCGTGGGTATCCATAGTCTGTCCAAGACTGAAGGAGGCTTAATATATATATATAAATATATATATATATATATGTGTATACATATATATATATATATATATATATATATATATATAATGGAAAATAGAGACCAATCAACGGAATGATTTAAAAAAATAAAAAATTGAAAATAAAGGTTAGCTAACCAGGTTTCGTTCCTTAACAGAGCTAAATCGATGAAAACCGAAAAATAAACGGGGGAAAATTACATAGAGACTAAATTAGGTCCTAAATAATTTTCTTTTTGGACTTAATTTTGTCTTTATGTAAATTTCCCCCGTTTATTTTTCATTCCCCCCCCCCGCCATATTCATGACATTTTTAAAAAAAACTGTGCTTTCATAGATTTAGCTATGTTGAGCGAGGAACGAATCCTGGTTAGCTTTTTTACTTTATGAAATCATTATGCTGATTGGTCTGTATTTAGCCAATATTAAATTCTGTACCCTCCGAAAAATTTTCACACACACACACACACACACACACACACACACACACACACACACACACACACACACACACACACACACACACACACACATATATATATATATATATATATATATATATATATACGTTTGAATAAAGTCATAGTCATAATGTTTTTAAAATAGTTATTTGAATAATTTTATGTAAAATAGTAAGTTTTAGATTTCCTGGGGATCAGATTTCGTGACAATTACTCGATTTAGTTGAGTCTTTGTCTCAAGTTCAAAATTGTAATTGTCAGCAATTTTCACTAAAATACTTGATACCTACTTTTTCTTTAGGAAAAATATCGAATAAACTAAAACATAATATTTCCAACTTCAATTACCCTTCAATATTTATTTAAAAGAAATAAATACTGATTGTATATGTATATATGTGCGTAACAAAATGTTATGCTTATCCGGTTCATTGTCCAAATATGCTTAATAATCCGCAGCAGCGTATTGCATATTATGATTCCTGGCTCATTATGAAAATTAAATATGACAACGTCGATCTTAAATCGATATTATATTTTTTGTAATGTTTTGAAAAACATCTCATCATCAAATAGAAATACAAACATATTTTTTGTTCTTGTTCTGTTTTGTTTTTTAATCTATATCCATTATGATTAAACATCTCAATCTCTGTCTCTTTTGTAGGCTCTTGATAATTGTCCAGAAGCCTATCTGCAATTTGGATAGCTTTATACTTTTTATTTTGTTGAAAATTAATATTTCAATGTGATACTTATTATTGTTACCTTTCTCTGTCTTTGTTTTTTTAGGATGAGGGTGCGTTGCTTAGGTGGGTTTTGCGTTTTGACAAATGTTGTCGTGGTGATGGCCCAGTATGTATAAGTTGTATGTCTAGACCCTCTCTGTGTATAGCTTTGCGGATGGCTGTTGTGATCTTGTCGTTGAAATGGGACAGCTTTAGAAAGCGAGTGTTAGAGGAAGAATGTTGCGTGCGTCTTCTAGATTTATTGAGGTTTTCAATGGTTGGTTTTGGGTATCCATTGGTTTCTAGCACTTGGTTGAATTTATTTGTGCAGGTATTTTTATCCGCGTCGTTGCTGCATTTGTTGCGGATGCGCGCTATTTCATTCCCTAACTAACTGCCCGATGAACACCACTAACATGTGCCACCGTACGTACACAGTATATCGCATACAGTGCACCAAATGTGACCAATGATACGTCGGTAGCTCAGTGAGACAGCTGCACATTAGAGTAAAAGAACGCATACAAACACAAGCCTCTTCTGTTCGCAAACACCTTTACACATGCGGCAACACTAACAAATCCATCAGAGTAGATATTTTAGCTACCGAACGCAATGTTAGCAACCTTCGTATCAAAGAATCAATCTTGATTACCAAATTACATCCCAAGATTAATCGCCGACATGAATTAGGCTTTTCATTCTTAACTTAATGCACACCATCCCGCCATTGTATAATACAATTAAAAAATAAATAAACAAACAAAATAAAAAAAATAAATCCAAAATTAAATTAAAATAAACAAAAATAAATAAACAAACAAAATAATAAATAAGCAATCCCCTATTCAAGACACATTAATAATAATAACAATGTTTAACAATTAAATAGCAAGCCTAAGATACATGAATTAGATGGTGCGAGCATGTGGGCTACACGGCTACATGTATATGACTCATGCAAATTTATAAGTTTATATGCCCCAATATAACCCAATTGATTTCTCCGAGTAAACCTAACAATACTAATCGCAAATAACAATAAGACATAATACACCAAAAACAGAAATCCAAGTTAACTCAAATAAATAAATACATTATAAAAAAATACTCAAACTCTCGAAATAACTTCTAACCACTTCGTCATAACACATTGCATACATAAATAAATAATTATAGTTACCATATAATTGAATTAAAGATAAAAGAATCCATAAATGAGTATATATACACTACATAACGAATTAAATAAAATACCCCCAGAATGAGAATAATATCACTAAAATAAAATAAATAAGCAAACAAATAAATATATTAAAAAGTAATGCAACGTTATACATCTAACTGAGAAGAAATATCGGTAACGATTATCCCCCTTAGAACAACCCATCAAGTAGTCTCCCTTGACCAACCGATTTATTCTAAGTCTACGCTCCCACCACCTCAAACAGAACGCAGAAACAAAAACAACAAATAAATTAGTTAATTAAATCTCCTCAATATAAACATAAACTACTATAAAAAATAAATAAATAAATAAAATAAATAAATAAATTAGAAATAAAAATAAGTAAAAGAAAAACAAACAAACTCAATCATATTAAATTAAAAAGCCACCAACAAGGCCCGGAAAATTATTTAGCCAGATACTGTTACTATTTACTGTTTACAACAACACGTTTGAACCAAAGATAAACTATTATAAAAAAACAAAAAAAAAACAAATAAATAAAATAAAATATAATATAAAATAAATAATTTAGAAATATAAAATAAGAATTGAGAAAAATAACCCTAACCATATACTACCCACAAGTCCCGAGCGATGATTTACTGCGGTATAGTTACTGTTTACAACAGCACGTTTGTCAAAGTCAAGTAAATATCTGACGAAGAGATCTTTCTCGAAATATTATATTACACGGACATACCACCAGACCAACTTTCTCAGGTGAATACTGTGCAAATATAAATATACTGCGTATATGAAATATGAATATGTACACATGTATTTATAAGTTGTATTAATAAATATCTCACCTGCTTCAGCTTGTGTCTTTCCGTTACTTCTGCATTGTACCGCCTTCTACAATTCTATTTAATTACATACTATACAATGCTTCAAACAAACTACACCCACCTCTTATATATCTATATATCTATATATATATATATATATATATATATATATATAGCAGTATAGCTAGATTTCCTAGAAGTACATCCATTGAAACAACATGTGTCTACCAAAAAGTGCTCAATGAGTTAACAGGGAAGGTATATTTAATTTATTTATACAAACATTAATGGCTACATATGTGCATACATGTTTCTGTAATCACCCGTTATTGGGGAGATAATTTCCCTCGAAAACTAGTTTTCGAGGGAAATTCGTGACCTGGAGATGTAATCTTCCCAATAACGGCGATTACAGAAACATGTATGCATATATGTAGCCATAAATGTCTGTATAAATAAATTATGTATATATATATATGAGATAGAGATATAGAGAGATAGACTGACCGGAAGACCCGACGTTTCCCGGGATTGAATGATGATTAACTAAATTTTCATACTCCCATATTTTTATTGTCATCGAAATTAGTGAAGTCGTCCATTTTTCAACCAAATCGATTGATTGCCTGGTCTAGTTAGTCGCCCAATCGCGGTACACCGGGAGGAAGCTTCACATGCCCTGATACATTGTAGTTTATATTATACTGTAGAGAACCTACTGTTTATATCATAAAATTATTTTGTATATAAAAGCTTGAATTAAAAAATTTTAATTTGAAAGTCAAGTGTGACCACACCACCTGTGGTGGTTTAATTTTACATTATATAGCGGTTAAAACAGAGTTATCATAGAGCTAAGTTATAGCTTTTATTGTGAACAATTCCGGACAGTTCTCGATTGCCTTGCTGACGTCATTTGTTTGGTTCGATGAAGCAACCCGAAACAAAGAAAAATGGCTGCGGTTGGTGGATTTGAAATTGATAATTATATTTAATAATAATAATATTATTTATCAATGGAAAGAATTGATATATGGAGAATAGTATGAAAGTTTGTTATGGTTAAAATGTGAAGCAATATCTCATTCGAAAGTTAATTACTAAGTACAACCGACGAAGGAACAAAATCGATGGAAATTTATTTCCATACGTGAATATGCAATGAGCCAATCAGAAGATAGGGGAATATGCCATGGCGACTCCTGATTGGCCGGTTGGAATTCGGGAAGCTTCACTCCCCACCCATCTACCGATATATAAACTAATGCAAAGGCAGTTTTAGTTAGTTGAGAGTTGATGAGAATCCAGGGCAGTTAAGTACAGTTGAGGATAGTTCCCAAAACGCCTTTGACCGCATTTAAATCGAAATTTTGATCTCAATATTTCTCATTCGCAGGCTATTAGACATTTTCGCCACATATCGTATTTTTGCATAAACAAAACATAGAATGGTATGTGTGCGAAAAAAAAAAGAAAAAAAAAAGAATCAGCTGCTGACAAGATTACTGCAGCACAGGCCTTCCCTTTCTGATCTCGCATCCACTTCTGTCGACTGTTCGTGATATATAGGAAAAAAAAGGGGGGGATCAGATTCATGTAATTGTGCTGACGTTTATGATATATGAAAATTGAATCTGAAATTATGGATAATCGTTCTTCTGGTGAAAGCGCTCTCGATCGATCTGATTGTAAATGATGCAACATCTGTTGTGAACTTTGAAATGATTAATTTGAAGTACCTATAATTTTATATTGTACAGTGGTATTTTATTAGAACTTTGGAGTTATATTATCTGTTAATATAATTTTTATATAAATAAGAAAACTAACTACTGGATTTTTTTTTTTTACTTACTAGCGAGGGAATTTTCATTGAACGGTTGATCGATTGAGTTATTTTTCAGAAATTATTTATTCACAGAAGAGTGCCTACCACGACCCCAGAGAGAGAGAGAGAGAGAGAGAGAGAGAGAGAGAGAGAGAGAAAGAGAGGCTGTGGCGTTTGAATTAACAACAAACATAACCTGGGCTGCACCTATCTCTCTGGATCGGCGGGTTTTTCTTGTTGAAACAGAATAACCAAAACCCCTTGTCAAACCCGGTCTCTGTATAAACGACGAGGCCAAGCAGTAGTGTTGTGAGAGTTGTTCTGGATCACCAGAAGAACTGTTGAAACTGGGGGGGGGACTTCCATGTTTGGAAAGGCCTTATACGAACTCATATACCGAGATGAACTCGGTTAATAGCAGGAACCCTTCTTGTCGGATAATACAAGTATCATAGTTCAATTATGGTCTAAGCAAAAACATTCATTCCGAACGAGCCCCTGTCATATCAAAGTACTTACTGTTGATTTATATGCCTGGCCTGACTACTTGTGCGGTGATAATGGCTTTAATATGTTTTAATAGAAAAAGGCAAATACCAATGAAACATTAATTTAAAACTCGTCCCTGTAATATCAAGAGAAAAAAAAACTACTGTTGATTTTATATGCCATGTCTTTTGGCTTGTGCGAGAATAGATATTCTGAAATGCACTTGTGATGTTCGGCTGTATGAAGTGTTAGTTTGGTCAACATCGCCTGTTCCTTCTTTTATCGAATTTTTTTAGTATCGATTACCGATCCTTATCAAAGAAATTAAAATCGCCAGCCGTTTTCGAGTCCACAGAAAACTCAAACACAGA
>NC_136510.1:82082658-82257658 GCF_053919585.1 Euprymna scolopes
TTTTCTTATGGGATGATCGTCTTTCGTTAACGATTACATGTAATTATATTCATGCAGATATTCTACATGATTTATACATGCGTAATATTTGCGTAAAAATCTTATAATAAGCACAAACCGCTTTCTATATATATATTTGTTTTAAAAAATTTGCCTACCAAACTTCTCTGTCAGTCTTTGATCTACAAACATGAAACTTAATATATAGGGTATTTGAACCCATGGGAAACTTTATATTTGGATTTTAGTCGATGAAAATCGGTGTAAACATGAAAATTAAAAAAAGAAATTTCCATGTGAATGTCGAACGAAGGTATTACGAATATGCATGCGTAACGCAATAGCTATTGGTTCATGTTTTAATTTTTAGCCTTGCAGCAAACATTTCTTAACAGCTCAGGCATTAACGGAAATGGAAAAAAGTAAATTTTAAGGTAAACTTTTTGTTTCGATTCTCGATGGTGGCGCATGAATCATTTTTGTTTAAACTTTTTAAATCATTACTATATATTGAGTCAAATATAATATAATAATAAATACGAAATCTGCATTAGTCGAAATTACGATCGGGCATTGCTGAGCGGCCCGTTAGTTTTCTATAAAATAAAAGAAATTTATTTGAACATTAAAAAAAGCAGCATTTTATGTAACTTGAGAGTTAGATGAGCTGCGGATTGAACCGCCATGAACGGTATCCAGGCTTCAACATTATTGGCGAAGCGTCGCCGACCACAGTTGGATCACAGTTTTTTTAGGGCCGTAATCGAATGCTCACCGAATTACAATCCTTCCTTTGTGGCATAACACGGGAAAGAGAGAAAGAAATAGAAAGATAGGTAGACCTTGAAAACAATGGGTTTCATTATTATTTTGTTTGTCAAATCCTGATACCGGTCAAGATTTGACCCTGCTATGCACGATTACATAATTAACCTAGTCCGGCAACTGTCATTCTCCGTCCACCCGAGCCGAGCTGATGTGCGCTAACATTTCAACATGGAAACAACACCGAATCTATTTCACGTGTCTCCCTTCAAGGACACGAAAATGTGGAGAGTTCACAAACTTCCTCAAAATGGGCTCCTCATTGTATCACAAGTTTACTGATCATTATAACTTCTAATATTAATTCACAAAATCTGAATATAGCTTCTAGGCATAACGGCAGATATGTAAGCAATATGTAGCTATATTTACTTTTATGTAACCGGTGTAAAGTCCTAACGACTCGTGGAAAGGAACCAACAAGTGATGAAAAAACTAAACGAAACTTATGAAAAGTAAAGTCTTCGCTTCAGATTTCAAAAGATCCAAAAGAAGATAATCGATTAATCATGGAAGAATATCAGGATAGAATGCAAGCCGAGAAAAGAGACGTCTCTAATAGGACTCAGGTGTCTAACAAAGAGAGATTTGTCACAATCTGAATAGAAATCATTCGAAACCAGCATACTAGTAATTCATTCATATTTATGTCCGTTAGAACTCCTATTGTTTCTTGAGAAACAAAATGGCCGGTATGAATGGGAGTGATAAGACCAATTATTGAACATAAATTGCAAAACAGCAAAAAGTGGGACGGGGCCATGATACGGTCTTGTATTGGAATCAGTGAGTTTGTGTGTAGTTGTTTTTAAAGGCGAAAAAGAGGAAGTGAAAATGCACTAATGAAATGGATTCATTTTGATTTTCTTGACCAAGTCTTCTGATACTATATTGACGCGCTCCCAAGTGCTACAAAATAGGAGTTTAAAGATAAAACGAAATATGATAAAAAGAGGAAATATGTTTATAAGTAAAACAATTGGTAATTCATAAAGGAACACTAAAGAAAGCAAAAATAGGATTATTGATTAAGGTGTGACGATAATACGGAACAAAAGGACTCAAGAATAGGTCAATATATTTTAAAGTTAGTTTTAGGAATCAGATGAGTTTTGTAACTATTTACAGTAGTTAAGAACGGTTGGAGAACAGTCTTGGGCTTGTGACGATTGACGACAATTACAATAGAAGACACTTTCTAGTTAGACACAGTCGAACGCAGGTAGTGGCTTAGAGTAGATCAACGAATTATTTCATATTCCTATATTTGTATTTTCATCGAAATCGATGAAATAGTCTATCGTGTGGCTTGAATTTAACTTTAAAATATAAAAGTAAAGTGCCGTCGTGAAATTGTGTTTTAAACAAAACTATTCATTTCAAACGCGCCCCTGTCATATCAGAACACCTACTGTTAATTTCATATGTTGAGTTATTCTGCTTGTGTGGTAACACCACTTCTCAAGTGCACTTGTGATGTTAGGCTGTGCAAGACGTTAACTTTGGTCAAAATAGCCTGTTCCCTTTTTCATCGGATTATTTTGATTATCGATACTTATCGATACTTATCGAAGACATTCCACTGTGGCGGTCGCCTCTCTCTACTTGGCCTCTGAGGTGTCTCGTCCTCCTCTTGTGGCTGCACACTCCCCTCCACTGCTTCGCCCTCCACTGGTCTGACGTCGAGAATGTGCCTCGAGACTCCTTCCACCACAATGTTGTTACTAGTGTTCCTCCCAGTCACGCGACATCTACTCCATTGTGTGGTGGAGTGCGCCCCAGGTGGCTTCACCCATACCTCGTCCCCGAGTTTAATTGTCCCTGTGGCCTCTACTTCTGGGCTTGCCGGCTCCACCCTGGGATGTCTCCAGGAATATGCAAACGTTGACAGTTGCGGGACCGTCTCTGGTACTTGTCCCAGTTTAGGCGACATGTTATACCAGAAGACGGCTTGCTCAGGTGAGGTGCCTCCTCTTTCCGCAACTTCCTTTATGGTGCGGTGGTTTCTCTCCACGATCCCGTTGCCACTGGGTCTGTAGGCAGCTCTGAAAAATTGTTGGATCTTCCATTTCTTCAGTACTTCTGTCACTGCTACTGACTTGAATGTAGTCCCGTTGTCGGTTAACAACTCTTCCACGGTGCCTCGCTCCAAAAACACCTCCTCAAGGATTGCCGCTATTTCATTGCCTGTTGCTCCACGTAGCTTCTTCCATAGGGCAAATCGCCCGGGCCCAGAGTCAATCATGGTCAGGTAAAGTCCACCCCTGTAACGGGTGACATCGCATGCCAGTCTCTCCCAGGTCTCACTCACCTCCAATTGGCCAGCTTCATGCGTGCTTGGAGCAGGATCAATCGACTGACATCTGTCGCATGTCTTGACCACTTGCCTCACTTGCTCCTTGGTGATCCTCGGGTCGACTTTTTTCACTAAGTACCAAGTTCTCTCTACCCCCATATGGTGCAAATTGTGCAGTTCTCGCACGCCAACATCATCTAGATCCGACGCAGCAAAAACATCTTTCTTTGGCAACAGCCAAATCTTCTTCACTCTCGTGAGAGCATCTGCTCGGTTCTTTTCAGAAGCCACCATGTCTACGCGAAGTTTCAAACAAAACTCTTGCATCAGCTCAGCCAGCACCCCAAGCCTGCGCTTCACTAACATCTTCGCAGCCCCTTTCGTTTTTATCCTTTTTTCGCTTGAAATGAGAGGCTTTAGTCAAGCAAACACCGTGGTAGAGTCTTGATGCAGATGTCACGTAGTCCTCATTTCAAGGCCAGATTGACTCCTTTTATTGTCGCGTCTAATTCCGCCACATTGATGTGGCTGACGTCATTCTTTTTCCTTAACCAGGCTGCATCTTCTGCAACTACTCCTCCAATTTCCAAAACGACCCCTGGGTCAATGCTGCTTTCAGGAGCTCTTCTATCATGGCGACCGTTCTTTCTTCCACCTTATCATTCCATCCTCGTCCTTCGGCGTGTCTCTTTATGTAGCTGCATGCTGGTCTAAGCCAGCTAGCAACGGGGTAATGTCCGATCAACTTTCCGCATATGGAAAAAAGTTCACGTATGTTGAGCTCCTGCTTCAGTTGTGGGATCTCGTTTCCCCTGCGAAACTCTAGGCCGCCTGACGCACCTCGTTTCAGTTTTAGGCCCAAAGCAGCCCCCCGGTCTAATTTTTCCGGCTCTTTGGCGACCAACCCGAACCTCTTCAAATGAGCCACCACCTCCTTGGCAGTTACCACAGTCTCATTCACCAGAATGTCGTCTATGTATGAGCTCACAACCCCATCTCCCTTTCCCATTGTCTCCAGAATATTCCTGAGGATAGTTGACATAATCTTCGGTGCCGAATTTAACCTAAACCCCACTCGCGTAAGGCAGTAGGTTTTGCCTTTGTACTTGACTAACTGATATTTCCAGAGCTTCTTGGTAACATGGAGTTGCAAATAGGCAGATTTTAGATCTACCAACGTAGATGCGCCATTCATCTGCCTCCATTCCCTAATGGTCTCACTGCACACATCTACGGTGTCGCCTCCCGTATGGCACTTAACATGGCCGTTCAGCTCTCGGAAATCCAGGACCGGTCTTACTTTCCCTTTAGTTGTTTGCAGAACGGCCATCAACAGCAAAGTGACCGACTCCACGTCATCCGTCCAAGACATCAGTATCCCCTCCTCAATCCATCGGTCGACTTCTTGCTGAAACTCTTTTCTCGCCCCTTCTCTAAGCGGATTTGTGTAGCACGCCACCCTGTTTGTCAGCGATGGCGCTTGATGTTTCCATGCCCACTCCACCGTCCACGGCTCTCTGTCGAATTCGGCTCGGAAGTCCTGATCTTTGATCGACAATTTTCTTTCCTCCCCGGTCTTGTTGATCCCTGTGGGGCTTGCTCCCTCACCGCGCACTCAGCTAGTCCGTACCTCACGTTGTTACATGTGATGGTAACACCTCCAAGGCGGCATATAATATCCATTCCAATGATGGTTGGACGCCAGGCACCAGGCGATCAGTGACAATTACATGGACCCTCATCCGACGTTTAGCAATATCAATAGTGACGGTCTTCCTCCCTCGACACTTCACTCGCGACCCATTGAATGCCACTACTTCACCCTTCCCTTTCCATCATCCGACCAGGGTAGTGTGCACCATGGTAGTGGTGCAGCCAGTGTGAATCAGGGCCATAACTTCCCGTCCTTTCACCGCAATCTTCTGTTTGGGCATCTGCTGCGGGTGCGCCACTATTCTCGAATCGGGGCGGCCACTGGCGCGTCGGCCTCCCCTCGCCAGTTTCCCGAACTTGTGCATTTGTAACACACTGTCCGTTGCAAGAACTTCCTGCAGTCTCTTCTCATGTGTGGTCCCCCGCATTCGAAGCATGCCATCCCCGGGTTCGGCAGATTCCTGCCCACATCCTGCTGTACTGTTGCTGTCGTTCCTCCAGGCTCCGTGGGCTGGGTGCTCACCAAGATTTTTGCAGTTTTAAGCAGCTCACTCACATCCAGCGTCTCCACTCCCGGGGCCTGCTTCAACCTTTTCGATATCTCTTCTGGGAACCCGGTAACGAAAGTCATCTTGACTACGTGACTCGTGGCGTGTCCCCTGATGCCCGACAACTCAACCAATCTCCTTATCTCATTCGCGTAGACATCAACAGATTCACCAGTCCACCTCTTCTCTTTCAACTTATTAAAGGCCTCAAAAGGCCCCTCAGCAAAAGCTTCGATCAGTCGACCCTTGATGGCGTCCGCGTCACCCTGTTCCCGCTCGCTGAGCTCCACATAGAGGGCGAGTGCGTTCCCTTCTAGAAACAGTGGTATTACTGCGGCAACATCATCCAGTCTCTGAATCCTTGCTACAAGGTCCACTTTTTTAAGCCACGCCACCACATCACCGTCGCCATTAAAAGGCTTAATCATGTTGCTTAAGCCTGCGTTGGCCATCGCCGAAATAGCTTGAAGTATAATGGGGGGGGGTTCACCTCAAATACACTAACGGAATGTTCAAAAAAGATAATCGCTACAGTCCTCTGTCTCTACTCTCGTTGCCTTCTCTTTTGCCTGATCGGGAATAATCTCGCAGCACCGAGAAATGAACATCGTTTTATAGCTTCCATCTTCACGCACACACGAGATTACGCGAGAACGCACCCACGGTAAGACTTGTCTTTCTTGCTTCTAACCACAGTTAGTTCATTGCTAATGGCCTGAGGCGCTGACTTCGCAGCCCCACTTTTCGACTCTGATGTCACAGTTCTTGCAGTAGGATAGAACTAAATACCTCCCAGGCTTTACTTCCTTTCTTTTAGAGAGAGCTATTTTATTGCTAATCGTCTGAGACGCCCTTATTGTTGATGCGACTGGCCAGGCGCATTTTGCAGGTCAGGTGCTCCGACTTCTCAATTCTACTTTCTGTCCCTGGTATCATAGTTCCTAATCTACCCATCAGTTCAACGTTTTCTCGGAAACTATGCGGCCGATCTGGTTGAAATTTTGTACTGATCTTCTTATGATAAGGGAGAGCGAACTAAGTATTATGCTACGCATCTAATGCACAGTTAGAGATTAATAAAAATTTAATAGGTATTAGTGACTCTAATATCACATTTACGCTAATTTTTTTTTAAAACTAATATACCGTTACGGATGAAAATTTTGTATGTGCCTTTGTTATCCTAATTTATCGCGAAGTAAGTATTATGGTATCTTTTGGATGTATGTTAAAGATGTTATAAGACGAAACTACATGAAATTTTGCAAGCTTTTTAAAGATTATAATGCTATTCTATAGCTAAAATTTTATGACAATTGGTAAAAAAAGAACCTATATTTTCCAAACAATAAAATATGCCCAAATTTGCTTACGTTTGTATATATAATGTCCTAACGGGCCAGCTTTTGTTTTGCTGCTTCTGTTGTCTCCCTTGTGGGGTTGACAGGCCACTAATATATGTAAAAAGAAAGAGAGAGAGTTTTTGTTTCATTGTTTTTTTGTTTTTGTTCATCAGTCACGCTATTTCGATCGTTTGGTACTTTAGGGATTTTAGAGTGTTTGTTTATATAAGAGCCTTGTTTCATTCAAACAGTGTGTATGGAGCTCAATTGATTTTTTTTCCAATGGCAATATTTAAAATTTTGTTAATAAAATGGCACACGCTCCAAGAAAATTTAAGATTTTAACATATTAATTATTTTATATTTTATTTTCCAACCTCATTCATATTCTGGATTCATATTGCAACATAATTGATTGTATAAGCATTTCTTTTGCATTTACATGAATGAATAGTGTAACACTCCTTGTGAGTCGTCATATGAAATGAATATGACACATTTCCATAAATTGTTTCCATCATAACTTGCAAACGTGTAGCATAATTTCTATTAAAACCCATATCTCTCTCCACCTGTTATTTTATTCTCCGTCCAGCCTATTCCTCTCTACACATATACACACACGTGCAGGAACACGTTTATAGATTAGAATAATTATTCATTGCAAAAAAAAAAAAAAATGAAAAATCCAGTTACTTTTTTTTTAATTTAGTACGTCAAATAGCTGAGAAACGTTTTGATAACATTATATAAATATCTATTTGACCCCTTCAATTATAATTTGTTTCTTTTCATTTTATTTATATATTTTTTCATTTCTGGGATTCTTCTGTAGCCATTGATTATATTTGTTTTTAATTGGCGTAATCTGGAAAAATATCATTTTCCGGGTTATGCCGATTAAAAACAAATATCAACTTTGTGGTTGTTTTTTATGGATTAGTTTAGGGCACACGAAAAGACATGTTCTATTTTTATGTAACAGACAATCCCACAGTGAAAAATGCCGAATAGCATTGTACGTATCTATATGAGCCTACTGCGTATTAAATTAGACGATAGGTTCTATTGCATTTCCGTATAGTTAAATTGGTCTGCGGTTTTCATTTTATTGTCTGTATTTTCTGCACTTTACTTTAATCATATACAATGCCAGCCCAAAGTTGATGTCCAACAAAGGATTTCTCTCCCCCCCCCAAAAAAAATTACAAGCCATTTTATAAACAAATACTAATGATAACCTTTAGACTAGTACAAGTCGTAAGCTCCACCCAAGGTTGAATGGCAGAGTGTTGCTTGACAGACCGAAACACACAAGTCACATTGACATCGTCCCTGAGCTTATAGCCCCCAAGTGACAGAACCTGGCCGGAGTGGCGCACTGGCCGAACTGCCTTTCAGCTCTCCGGAAGATCGACACTCAACACCTACTCTTACTGATCCTCCTCTGTACCTCCTCCTGCGAAAGACTGACTGTGACCACTTCCCATTTCCAGTCCCTAAACTTTTTGTTTTTACCATGGATAGATTTTTGAAATCTGTCAGTGGTCACAATTCGACCACTTGGAGGTTGATCAGAAGATTACGCATAAGCAATCCCTATTCATAGGGGTTTATCTTGAGCTCATCTAGGAAAATTATTTTTCCAATGCATGTATTCATTCAATCAGGCATTTACTTTTTCAAACTGAGAAAATATCTCTTGGATGGTCGGACTTCGGTCAGAGAAACTTCCGGTTCTCTGTGGCCTCCTTCGTTCTTTTAGCGAGCAATGCTTCTGCGTACTACTTGGCTTTGGAGTTGAGTGTTCGATAGAGACAGTCGATTTTCCGGAGAGGTGAAAAGCAGTTTGGCCAGTGTGCATCTCCGGCCAGGTTTAGTGACTTGGGAGCGATTAGCTGACGAACGATGTTAGTAGGATGTATGTATTTCGGTCTGCTCAAGCAACGAGTCCTATTTGTAGGCACCAGCAAAGCATGCGGTTTGCATCATCATTTTGTCACTAAGTGAACACCGAACAGCCTTGCTAGTATAGGATGCTAGCAAGCCCACCTCGCGTAATCCATACTTTACGGATCTATTTGTGACATTCGATTTACCGCTGTGACTGAAGCTTTTGTTTGTTTCGTTAATTTGATTCTGCCAATTCCGACCAGGGTTTCTATATTTTGCTAAAAATGGGAAGAAAGAACGAAATTCTTACCCGGAAGCTTCTGTGACAACTTGTCAACAGAGTTAATGAGACCACCTGGGATTCTTTTCTATCCATTGATGATTGTGTTTGTACGCCCGGAAAATAAAAATAACGCATTTTCCTCATTGTATTGTTATTTATGTAGGAATTTACCTGGAAAAAATAGCAACGTGCTTTAGATGTTCTTTTTGATATATACTTATCTATTTATTAAAATAGACCCATCTATCTATCTATCTCTTTATATATATATATATATATATATATATATATACATTATACATTACAAAAACTTATTGTTCAACAAGATACTAAAATAAGAAATATTAAGACTTGCTAATTCGCAGAGTTTAAAGTTTTCTCACAACGAAAAGAGATATTAGAAAATGAATATTATAGTAATCTATAAATTTGTTGGTACTGACATGAATTGAAACTGCATTATAGGAAAACTTATCATATATGCAAAAAAAAAAAAAAAAAAAAACGTTTCAGTTGAAATAGTCCATGAAATGGCGAAAAAAAAAATAGATAGCAGTAATCTGCCAAAAATTCACGACTACTTATTCACTGCTTTCTCGGTATTTTCGTTTGTTAAACATATTTGTCAACAAAATATGTATCTAATAATTGAAACAAAAGTTTTAGCCTTTCTGCTTATATATACAGGGTGTCCGTAAAGTTACTATACAGTCTTACAAGTTACTATACAGACACCCTGTAATATATTAACAGTACAGTAAGATATTGTATTAAAATATTTATTTGTAACAAAAGAAATAAAAAGAAATAACACCTTTATGTTTATAAAAATCTCAGAAAATACACGTGTTATATCCGAAAAGACTGTAACAATCAAGGCAAACAATTTCTATGACAAATATTCAAACTGGAGGCCTTCAGCTCCAATACATTCTCGACAACGTGACACCACACTCTGACAAACTTTGGTGCACAAGTCACGATCAAGGTTGGCAAATGCATCAATAACAGATTGTTGAAGATCTTCAACACTTCTTGGCTTTCTCGAATACACAGAGTCTTTGAGGACTCCCCAGACAAAGAAGTCCATTGGCGTTATGTCTGGAGATCGTGGAGGAAATTTAATAAAATTAAATAAACTTGTAAAAAAAAAAATAAATAAATATTAACTATTAATACAAATATAATACAATAAAACAATAAGACTGTATAGTAACTTTACGGACACCCTGTATATATATATGCCGCCAAAACGAAAGTTCGCACTTATTTTTAAAAAAGTTCGCACTCATTTACCCCCCCCCCAATTTAAGCTAATTAACTGTAACATTTTAAACAACCTACACCTCATTTAATTGACCTTTTATTCCTCTATAACTTTACCTGTTCATATTTGACTTTTAATCGAAGTATCCTAGTGTTCACGTCAATTTAAAAAATTAACTTCAAATCAAGAAGTCAAAAAGAAACTCCGCAACAACAAATGAGCTTAAAACTAACCCCAAATATTCACCTTTTAGCATCGTAAAATGTCTACCTTTTGGGGTCTCTAATGTTAATTGATGATATTCCTAGATTAGACAACGTAGTATCTAGTCCATATACATCGACTCTGTCTTATAAGAGTAGAAGTTGATGGGCAAAAATCAGAGGCCCGCAGTATTAATACTGGAGTCCCCCAGGGGGCCATCCTGGGCCCAACTCTCTTCCTGATCTACATCAAGGATCTCCCAAAACACATACTTAAATCATTCGTTGACATCTATGCTGATTACACGACCATCTATGGCAACACATCAAAGGTTGTTAATGACAAAGTTCTCTCTGATTCTCTCTCCTCTGATCTCGAGCGCGTACAATGGGGGAAGAGGTGGCTGGTTACCTTTAAGGCATCTAAAACCAAGCTCCTATCTTTGCATCATCTACACTCTGATCCCAATCTGGTATCAATTGAGATGGATGGCTCTCGTCTAGGGGAGGTTCCATGTTTTGACAAGCTTCTGGGCTTGACCTTTACTCCTGATCTGAAATGAAACACGTACATCAAGTCTGTTGCCAAGGTCGCTGGAAAGATGGTGGGATCCTTCTATCGCTCCAGAAGATATATCACTTCTGATGCAATTCTCTATTTATATAATAGCCAAGTAGTCCATAGATGGAATACTGCTGTTACATCTGGGCAGGGGCTGCTAAAAATAGACTATCCTGCCTTGACAGAGTACAAAATAGACTTCGTGGCTTAGTGTGGGATCCCTTTTTCTCTTCCCTGGAACCTCTCTTCCACAGAAGAGACTATCTTTGTTTTATCGTTATTACCATGGCAGGTGCTCGTCTGAGCTCCAATCTCTGGCCCCCTTGCTAATCTTTCTACGATAAATACCCGTCTAGCTGAAACTACTGTCAAATACTTTCCCCACTTTTTATCTGTGCCTAAATACAAAATGTAGATTGCATGAACAAAGCTTCTTTATTAGAACTGCACACCTGTGGAACTCTACCGTTTGCCTGTTTCCCTCCTGACTTCAACATGGATGTCTTCAAGTCCAACATAAACAAATTCCTGATAATCCCCCCCAAGTAATGACATTTTATCAAATCTCCAATACTAATAATTACTGCAACACTATCCCATTGATTACTGTACACAAAATAACCCTTATCCCCGAGTGGCTTCTGGCCCTTGATAAGTGGTGACCTTCATGTAAAAAATAGTTATTTCAAGGAGTTCATTAATTTCCATCTTGCTCGTTTATCCAATAGAGAAATCGACCGCAGATTCAAATGTGATGAGAAAACGGCACAAATGACCGTGCAAAAGCAACAACACACAAGCAGTGTTCGTTATGCCCCTAAATATGGCTGTTCAAGAGTTACTCCTTACAGAGAAGACAATTCTATCAAGATCCACAGCCTCAGAAACAGATTTGAAACGGCTCCCCAAATACGATTACATTGTAATCCTGTTAAACAGTTCTCTCTGTCTACAGTTAAGAAAGGATTGAAGGAATTTAATTTGCGAGGCTGTGTTCCAAGAGGCAAGCCAATCATTTCTTTAAACAATAGAAAGCGCCTTTTGGACTTTGTCAGATGCAATAAACGTCATGGCTCTTTATATTAGTCGAAAGTGCTTTTTAGCGACGAAAGTAACTTCAATAGACTAGACAGTGATGGTAGGCAATACGTCCGTCGAAGGAATGGCGAAGAATTTAATACTAGGTAAACTGTTTCTTCCCTGCAGGGTGGTGAAGGTTCAATTTTGTGTGTGGGGCGTTATTAGTGTCAATGATCCATGGCCTATAGGTCGCGGCAAGGTCCAATTAATTCGACCAAGTACATAAATATGTTGACTGAGCATTTTCTATCTTACTTTTGTCGGAATTTGGATGATAATCCCATCTTCATGCAGGATAGTGCGCCCAATCACACAGACGGCAATGTCAAGAGGTTTCTTAGAAATCATTATATTCCGTGTTTGGATTGGCCTGCACAATCTCCAGACCTCAATCCTATCGAAAACGTATGGCATTACATCAAGCAACAGCTAAGCAATGATAAAATTTTAAATCTGCAAGAACTTTGGACAAAAATTAAAGAGAAGTTGGATTCCCTTTCCCCGGTGTATTGTCACAGATTATTTCAAGAGAATACCCCCAAATTTACAAGCTGTCAAATTGCAGAAGGGCTATGCTACTAGGTAATTACTAGTTTATTGTGTTCCTGTTGTATTTGTGTTGCATCAATGTTCTAAAGTTAAAGTTAAATAACAATTTTCTATTTTGCGGAGTTTCTTTTTGTTTTATCCATTTGAAGTAAAATTTTTAAACAGACGTAAACATAAAAACTCTCCCATTAAAAGGCAAATATAGTCAAGTAAAATTATTAAAAAAAAATGCGAATCAAATGGTATATAGGCTGTTTAAACAGTTATAGTCAATTTAGCTTACATTTGGAGTTTTCGAAAAAAGTTACAAGTGCGGATTTTCTTTTTGGCAACACTGAAAATTCTGTGTATCTTAATTTCCACATATATTTTCAAAACTTATATATACAGGCGGCAGTATAATGGTATGGGGCATGATATCTTCAAAAGTTACTGGCCCCCTTGTGAGAATTCATGGAAAAGTTAATGACCGAATGTACAGAGAATTGATTAGAAAACATGTGGTACCTAATCTTTCTAATTCTGATATCTTTATGCAAGACAACGCACCGTGCCATAAAGCAAAAATAGTTTTAGAAGAGCTAAATAGATCCAATATTTGCGTTATGGATTGGCCAGTTCAGAGCCCAAACCTGAATCCAATTGAAAATGTTTGAAAAAGTATTGGTGATAAGATCACAGAACCCCCCCCAACATCTTGATTTATGGGAATGTATAAAAACATCCTGGAATAATATTTCACCTATAACATGTGAACGATTGGTTCTGTCTTGCAGCAAAAGATGCCTTAGTGAGATTGAAAACAAAGGGCTTTTCACTAAATACTGAAAGGATTCTTTATTTTTTCATAATGAATTTTCCTCGTTCCTTAACTTTTGCACGCCTGTAATTTAATTAAATCTATTTATATGTAAAAGAAAAAACTAATATGCATCAAAATAAACAATTAAAAAACAAATTTTTCTTTAACTACCATTATTAAACATTGGAAAATTCACCAATTTTGTTTTCTTTTTCATAGATAAAGTTAAAAGCCATTAAAAAAATGATCGATCGTTCCTTAACTTTTGGACGCTACTGTATATATATATATATATATATATATATATATATATATATATATATATATATATAATACAAATTATCAATCCTTATGTACAAAATTAAAGAAAAAATAGTAAATTATTTATTTTATAATAATTTAATTTGTTTATATATACACTGCGTATCCAATTATGAACGAGTTTACATTGTTTTTTAAATATTTAAGAAACGAGTGAATAAAAATCCATGAAATTTTGTGAAAGTGCTTACAGTATTATTCAGCTATTCCTGTCAGAAAATAAAAGTATTTAGCGAAACTATGGCAGAAGATAGGAATATCTGTTCATTTCAGTGTGTCAAGTTATTAACGAGATTGAGAAAAAAAAAAAAAACAAAATATACCCATAACTTGTTTATTGAAATAATTTTCAATCCTTAAATGAACTAGGAAAAATGTTTAGAACACAATAACTACATAGGAATTTCTAATTAATAAGGGATATGCGATCCTTTTTTTTATAAATGACTTGTAAAAGATGTTGGTCCATAGAATTAGTCAAATTTATAATATATATATATATATATATATATATATATATATATATATATATAATGAATCAATGACAAAAAAACTATATTTCAAAATTCATGATGTTGACTATCTTATAATTTATTCCTTTAATTCAGTTTACATTTAAAATTCTTGACAGTATCTGTTTCGTAGCGCAAAATCAATCATTTAATTATTATATCAATCAGTGAATCTATTATGCCCTTAACTCATCAGAAGAAATAGCAACAATCCGTCCAAACGAAATCAAGTGTGATTTGACATGATTAAAATCCGAAAATTGGAAGAGAAACTGCAAATACATTTAATATGGTTCCATTACGCCATTTTTAATTTAAAAAAATAATGTATTTGTACTAACATTCTCTATTAATGTATGAATATTCTACTCAAATATTCTATTTAATAATTAGTAAATTTATTAATTCTAATTCATGTATGCATATTATGAAAATAATAATAATTATAAACTATTATACATGTCTGCATATACGAAACTAAACTAAACTGAAACAAAGACAGATTGACCTTAACAGTTATATTAAATAGTTTATAGATTTGAATTGAAACGATACATAATTAAGTTCAATTGACTGTTATAATCAAGTTTATTGCTGTTTCAATTTTAATTCGTTTTATCAGTGAATTCTAAACAAATAATTACGTTTGGTTGAGAGCAAAAATTTGCTGAATACTCAATTCTTTATCTTACACGTAAAACGTTAAAATTAATTTAATTTAAAGTATGAGAGAGTTACTTCCTTTAGACTAAATCTTTTTCTAATTAACTTTTCTTATTTTATTTTTATTTTATAAATAGTCATACTTGTAAATACTTATCCCATTGCCATCCATATCACACTAATAAATAATGTTTATACAGTCCTAATGTATTCACTCAATGTTATTAAAAAGTTAAATCAATGTATATTATAAATACATTCACTAATCCGTTCAATATAAAATGTTAGTACTAAAACTATTTCAATCGATAGTCGTACCTATTTACTATGCCTCCCCACGGGACAGAGTTAGACACCAGGGTCGTTTTTTAACGTGGAGAAAAGGTACAAAAATAAAAATTGTCTAAGTCGTGAAGGATTCTCCTCCCCCGAAAGAAAACAAGAAATAGAAGTGCAGCATCTGAAGAACAGATACTCAATCGATAGTCGTAATTCATTAAGATATACGTCATTTCTGCTTAATGTCAAATTGTAAATTAATTGGTTACTTATATTTACTTTAATTTTAATTAATTTATTTATTTATATTCTCAGGCTACCAAAGGTCAAAATTGAAAGAATTGACTATTGCATATTCTACCAAATTCCTCCGCTTATTTTAGGTCTACATTTTAGATGTAGGTAACTTGGACATGGGTAAAACTTTCTATTTTGGTTTGAGACTAAAATAATAAATGTTAAGGGGTCAGAATTGAGGTCAAATTTAAAAAGAAAATGACTTGTGCGGTCTCTACAAGATTACTCAGCCAAATTTTAGCCTAAACAATTGAAATCTTATATAAAATGTATTCACAGGTAGGGAAAGTTATAAACAGTATATAGGACCCGGGCAAAGCTGGCATAAAATGTTAGTATATATATATATATATATATATATATATATATATATATATATATATATATATATATATATATTTATATATATATATAAATATATATATATATATTTATATATATATGTATATATATGCATATATATGTATATATATATGCATATATATATATGTATATATATGCATATGTATATATATGTATATATATGTGTATATATATGAAATGTAAGTATATATATATGAATATATATATAAATATATATATATAAATATATATAAATATATATATATATATATTTATATATATATATTTATACATATGTACATATATATGCATATATATGTATATATATATATGCATATATATGTATATATATGCATATATATGTATATATATGTATATATATGCATATATATGTATATATAAGTATATATGTGTTTACATATGTGTATATATATGTATATATATATGTTATATATATGCGTATATATATGTTATATATGTGTGTATATATATGCTATATATATATGTGTATATATATATGTTATATATATGTGCATATATATATGTATATATATGTATACATATGTATATATATGCATGTATATATGTATATATATGTATATATATGTATATATATGTGTGTATATATGTATATATATATGTGTATATATGTATGTATATATATGTATATATATATAAACAAACTGAATTATATATATATATATATATATATATATGTGTGTGTGTGTGTGTGTGTGTGTGTGTCTCGTGTTGCGGGATTCAAATCGTTCGACTCGTATTAATCTTGACACCCTGCTCTGAAGATTCCCGAAAGGATGAAACACCAGTGTCTGTAGGTATTTAATTATTATATTAAAAAATAATTATGACAGCCTCTTTCAGAAATTCGTTTCTTATCGTTGAGCACTTTCAGTTGAATTAAAGTCGGTCAATTTAGCTCTTATGCATACATCATTGTATAACGATTTGATCACTGTCTGACGGACGTAAATGAACATTTAAAATTAAGATATTTCGATTCAACGTTATTTCACGCGGTTAATGGTAGCCGAATGGATTGTGTCTCCGCTAATCGAGATGTCTCGTGTAGCGAGGTTCAAATCGTTCGACTGGTATTTATCGTGACACCCTGCACTGCATATTCTTGAAAAGATGAAACACTAGTGTCTGTAGGTATTTAATTACTCTTGGCCTTTTGGCCAAGATCAAAGTGTAGTATCTGTTCCGGCAGATACTGCACTTAAGATAATTTGTACCAGTCAATGGAGGGGAAACCCTCTATACTGGGACAATTATTATTTTTGGTAACCAGAGTGACCCCTTTGAGGGGAGCTGGTTTTTACCTCACATTAAAAACGGCCTTGTGCCTAATTTGCTCAGTGGGGGAGCAAATAAATACCATCTGTTCCGGCAGATACTGCACTTAAGATAATTTGTACCAGTCAATGGAGGGGAAACCCTCTATACTGGGACAATTATTATTTTTGGTAACCAGAGTGCCCCCTTTCTTTTAGGGGAGCTGGTTTTTACCTCACATTAAAAACGGCCTTGTGCCTAATTTGCTCAGTGGGGGAGCAAATAAACACCATCTGTTCCGGCAGATACTGCACTTAAGATAATTTGTACCAGTCAATGGAGGGGAAACCCTCTATACTGGGACAATTATTATTTTTGGTAACCAGAGTGACCCCTTTTAGGGGAGCTGGTTTTTACCTCACATTAAAAACGGCCTTGTGCCTAATTTGCTCAGTGGGGGAGCAAATAAATACCATCTGTTCCGGCAGATACTGCAAGCTATGACTAGCTAGGACTAGCTATGACTAGCAAAGACCAGATGTGGGGGCAACCCCACATGCCTGACCATTAACCAGCTCCCATTTCCCACCTCTCGGGAGCTGGTCCCCTTTTTCCCTTCCCCCTCCCTTCACTCCTCACATTAAAAATCGGCCTTGTGCCTAATTTGCTCGGTGGGGGAGCAAATAAACACCATCTGTTCCGGCAGATACTGCACTTAAGATAATTTGTACCAGTAAATGGAGGGGAAACCCTCTATACTGGGACAATTATTATTTTTGGTAACCAGAGTGACCCCTTTTAGGGGAGCTGGTTTTTACCTCACATTAAAAACGGCCTTGTGCCTAATTTGCTCAGTGGGGGAGCAAATAAATACCATCTGTTCCGGCAGATACTGCACTTAAGATAATTTGTACCAGTCAATGGAGGGGAAACCCTCTATACTGGGACAATTATTATTTTTGGTAACCAGAGTGACCCCTTTAAGGGGAGCTGGTTTTTACCTCACATTAAAAACGGCCTTGTGCCTAATTTGCTCAGTGGGGGAGCAAATAAATACCATCTGTTCCGGCAGATACTGCAAGCTATGACTAGTTATGACTAGCAAAGACCAGATGTGGGGGCAACCCCACATGTCTGACCTTTAACCAGCTCCCATTTCCCACCTCTCGGGAGCTGGTCCCCCCTTTCCCTTCCCCCTCCCTTCACTCCTCACATTAAAAATCGGCCTTGTGCCTAATTTGCTCGGTGGGGGAGCAAATAAATACCATCTGTTCCGGCAGATACTGCACTTAAGATAATTTGTACCAGTCAATGGAGGGGAAACCCTCTATACTGGGACAATTATTATTTTTGGTAACCAGAGTGACCCCTTTTAGGGGAGCTGGTTTTTACCTCACATTAAAAACGGCCTTGTGCCTAATTTGCTCAGTGGGGGAGCAAATAAATACCATCTGTTCCGGCAGATACTGCAAGCTATGACTAGCAAAGACCAGATGTGGGGGCAACCCCACATGCCTGACCTTTAACCAGCTCCCATTTCCCACCTCTCGGGAGCTGGTCCCCTTTTTCCCTTCCCCCTCCCTTCACTCCTCACATTAAAAATTGGCCTTGTGCCTAATTTGCTCGGTGGGGGAGCAAATAAATACCATCTGTTCCGACAGATGCTGCACTTAAGATAATTTGTACCAGTGAATGGAGGGGAAACCCTCTATACTGGGACAATTATTATTTTTGGTAACCAGAGTGCCCCCTTTTTGCCTACTTTTAGGGGAGCTGGTTTTTACCTCACATTAAAAACGGCCTTGTGCCTAATTTGCTCAGTGGGGGAGCAAATAAATACCATCTGTTCCGGCAGATGCTGCACTTAAGATGGTTTGTACCAGTCAATGGAGGGGAAACCCTCTATACTGGGACAATTATTATTTTTGGTAACCAGAGTGACCCCTTTTAGGGGAGCTGGTTTTTACCTCACATTAAAAACGGCCTTGTGCCTAATTTGCTCAGTGGGGGAGCAAATAAATACCATCTGTTCTTCAGATGCTGCACTTCTATTTCTTGTTCTCTTTCGGTGGAGGAGAAATCCTTCACGACTGAGACAATTTTTATTTTTGTACCTTTTCTCCACGTTAAAAAACGACCCTGGTGTCTAACTCTGTCCCGTGGGGAGGCATAGTAAATAGGTACTCTTGGCCTTCGGGACAAGATCAAAGTGTAGTATCTGTTCCGGCAGATGCTGCAAGCTATGACTAGCTAGGACTAGCTATGACTAGCAAAGACCAGATGTGGGGGCAACCCCACATGCCTGACCATTAACCAGCTCCCATTTCCCACCTCTCGGGAGCTGATCCCCCTTTTTCCCTTCCCCCTCCCTTCACTCCTCACATTAAAAATCGGCCTTGTGCCTAATTTGCTCGGTGGGGGAGCAAATAAATACCATCTGTTCTTCAGATGCTACACTTCTATTTCTTGTTCTCTTTCGATGGAGGAGAAATCCTCCACGACTGAGACAATTTTTATTTTTGTAACTTTTCTCCACGTTAAAAAACGACCCTGGTGTCTAACTCTGGCCCGTGGGGAGGCAAAGTAAATAGGTACTATAGTAAAAAATAATTATATATATATATATATATATATATATATATATATATATATATATATATATATATATATATATATGGGAAAATATGCATATTCAATTATATATCACCATTTATTTACACTAATCGTTTTATTTATGACACTCGATGGAAGTTTAATATAAGTAGAGCGCATATACAAGAAAATATCACAAAACACAATGACACTACCAACTCTTCCAATTTTTCGGGTTTATTAAATCATGTCCATATTCCTTTAATTTTCTTTTAAACTTAATGAGTTCTTGATGAGTCAGGGCGGAAAATATTAAAAATTTGACATAATAATTACGATTGTTCCATTGCTACGAATAAGGTGCTTGTCAAGAATTGAATATTTTAACACACATGAAAAATAAACGGTTAGATGAACAACATCGTCGAATTAAGTATATCGACCTTTTGTCATGTATGTATATATATATATATATATATATATATATATATATATATATATATTAGTCACTTAATGTATTTAATGTGTTTGAGAGTGTTCTCACGTAAGTTTTGTATCGGAATGTCTTCAATAAAATTTTCAATCGCCAACAAATCTTATTGTGTTTCCTTACATGCAATTTATTCGATTAAATTAAACAGCTCACTGGAACACTCTACAATACAGATCAACTGTCACACACATAGAAAAGCGAATGAAAACCAGACCATGGACGCATGTCAAAGACTTTACAAATTGATTTGCGTTTCCTGATTTCTCACTAGCGAAAACGCATGGGTGGAGAAGTACGTGTCTTGGTGTAAAACGCACGTGCTTCCTTTCATTTCGCTCTGTTCGTTTTTATTTGATTATTGAAATATGGTTTTAGCATCATGTAATGATGATGTGGAGAGACAGCTGTGGGCGGCCACAGATGGCGCGTGCCATCTGGAGAAGCGTTGGCATTCGAAATATGGGCGTTGTCATGGTTCGGGGTGGCGGTATAAAAAGACGCTTATTTTTTTCGCGGGAGTAATTATCTCATGCACGTGAGATTGCTGTCAGTTGGTAAGAAGACGAGAGTAAAGAAATAGAATGCTAATTGTTAAGAAAAATTCCTAATCCGACCATTTTATTGTCTCCTGTTCTGTTTTGAGAATCAGCAAATGTCTCATCGAGGACAATTCGACTTGTACGTCGAAAGAATTTACGTGACTAAAATAGGGATTAACTCCCGGAGAAAAACTATAGACAATCTTTCCTATCATTTATGTATCTTTGATTAATATATGGTAACGTCTAATCTTTTCAAATATGCTAGTGAACGGAAAAGAATTGTATCACTTGCAAACGACACATATTTGCCTCATTTTCACCCCGAATTCTATTCTCTATCCCCCTCTCTCTCGCTCTCCTTCTTTTATCTTTATCGCTCAGGCTTAATTTTCTGTCATTGTTTACTTTTTGGTCTGACTTTCTTTGAATTCACTTAGAAAAATGCATCCAGTTCCAGACCCGTGTCGAAGGGGAGGTTGAGGATTACGGCGGCTACATTGAATAGATGTCAGCTCTACTAAATAATCAAGTTACTTGTATTGATTGTTTTTTGTTTTTCGTTAAACTTTTTTAAAATAAAACTGTAGTGATGTTTTCTTAAGGGCGACCCATTTATCGTTCCACCTCATACAATAATAGCTGGCGGTGTGAATAATAATACTCACGTAGAAAGAATTGGTAGAAAGATAAAACGTTACAGCATGAATTTCAGCAATTTCTTGTGTCTCACTTCCGGAGAGTTCGGATAATTATGAAGGGACGGAGATTGCCGAAAGCAGGCGTTGTTAAAGATATAATTCGACCTAGGCTAATCATTTTTAAACGGCGTCTCTACTGATATTAATTCAAGAAAAAAACTCGTTTTTAATTGAAATACTAATTATCCATGTTTAAATTATAGCAGACAAATGTTTTCCGGTGCAACTATGTATAATAAAGATTTTAGAAATACTTTTTATCTTTAATATTGTTCATTAATTCTTGGAAATCCATTTAACCATGAAATATCAGATATCAACTGTCGAATTACTTCTGCTATGCTATCCCGGTGGGAAAATCACTGGTCTGTTCTTTTCATATCGAGTTGAATGAACAACGGGACAATAACAAAATAATTAAAAAAGGAACCGTTCTGTTAGCGATGTTACCATGGCAGACTTCTTTTACGATGCGTGCGATACTAAGACAAGATTTGCTACTTAAATTTATTTTTACTATATTCTGTTTATAAAACTTATGTTAAATATAGAATATTTAAAAAACACCCCCCCTCTCTTGTATTAGGAATAGGTTTCTAAATAATATGGTCGCCCACATTGATATTTGAAACAGAAAAAAATAGAGAAATTGAAGTAATTTTTTCGTAGTTTTGAATGTTTTTCGTATTATTTTTACTGTTTTAAATCCATGCATTTGTTATCAGCATTTTTATTAAGCCAAACACGAGTATTTTTAATCATTTGACTTTAATCTTCCCGAAAATTCCCCAAAAGTTTATTACCCTTCTCCCAGTGACGTTCAATATTTTATTTCACGTAGTCGGTAATTTTACCTCTCGCGTCCAACAATTTTATTTACCTGCGCCCAACTAAATTAGATTATTAAAATTATAATGGCGGTACTGAACCAAATGTGGCAACCATATTGAATACAACTTTCTTATTGGCAAATGGTACCATCATCAACTGCTCTCTCTCTCTCTCTCTCTCTCTCTCTCTCTCTCTCCATTATTAACGTTGAATCATCAGTTGGAATTAATACTGTTACGTTTTAAGTTTCTACCAATTCTTCCTACGTGGGTATTTGTATTCATACTGCCACCTATTATAGTACAGAATGGTACGATAAATGTGTCGCCCTAAAGAAAGCATCACTACAGCTTTATTTTAAAACTTTATTGAAAAAAAAATCAATACAGGTAACTTGATTTTGCAGTAAAGCAAACATATATTCAATGTAGCCACCTTAATCCTTAATCACCGCCTCGACACGTTGGTTGCTTGAAAATCTTGTTTGAAAATCTTGCTAAAATTTTGGACCTGTGTGTGTCCGTCTGTGTGTGTGTGAGTTTATTTACTATGGTATCCGAAACGGCGGGATCAGTTCAAAGAGAAAACTAAAACAAATTTACGTCATGTATCTGGGAGTGTTCTTCGATAGATTTTGTATGGGAATGCCTCCGATAAGTATTTAAAACTGATAATCAAACATAAACTCCTACCCAGCTGGTCCTGGATATGACCTTAATCTATATCCGATGGTGAGGCCCAGCTTGCGGGCTTTGGGGAGTGTGGAGCCACCCCTTAATTGCCATTGTTCCCAGGTTCACACTGACCTGAAGTGGTAGTATCTGTTAAGGTCCCAACTATGGGCTGAATAGGAACCGATTTGAAAAAACAAAACAAATGTATTCTATTAAAAAAATGTTCTTCAAAATCACTGGATTCGGCATTAAATGACCTGAAAAGGGTTGATATGCTGTAAAATAAAAACTACCTACCTATCCAGCTTCTTACGATATAAATTTCTTGTATGAACATATTTCAGCAATATTTTATAAGCATTTAATAATAGTAAGGACTTATTTTCCATGAATTTTTATTATAAAAGGCAGATATTTTGTTCTAGATTTATGATTGAGCGAAATACATTTTCTTTGTGATTGCTTTTTTCAAATGGAATCGTGGTTGGAAGGTCGTCGCGAAAATGAGTTCGGTTTTGTTGCAACATTTGATGTATCGGGATATCACAACTAATGCAGAGTAGGACAAACGTAGAAGAATAAAACTGCGTTATTTTTAATTGAATTGTTCCAATGCAAAACGCAATAAATCAACTTTCTTGGAACTGAGCTATCTATTATAATAAAGACGTGTTTCTGTAGGTCTGTTTGTTCACGATTAAATTAATATATACAAAAGGTATACTGCTTCATAAATTAATCTCAATACTGAGAACGGACTATATACACTTTCATTGCATCGGTCGTACATATACTATGTATTCAAAGGAAATCTACATTACAGACGTAAACTTAATTTACATATTACATGAAAGAAAATATATTTTAATAATTAGCTCTATCTTAATTACGCTGTATAGTTAAATAATTGTTTTAATGTCTCTATTTACGAATATTATTTAACGTTGGATTGTATAATTTATTAAAAAATTAATTTATCTTTAATTATTTACAAAAGCCGCCACACATTTCGCTTACAAGACGGAAGTGAACTTTATTAATTTAAAAGCTGCAACATAAACTGACTGAGGAAATTCGGTTACAAAATGATGATTATTTTTATACCGCGAATTAATGAAATTATTTTATCCCCCTTTAAAAGAAAAGAATAAAAAAAGGTAAACAAAAGATTAATTTTATTTCTGTTTGCATTTAATCCCTCTGTGCGGAAACTGTCTAAATTCTCCCTGGAAATAGTTATTTACAGATTAATAGTAAATACATTAATTTAATTTACTTAAATAAAAAGAAATATTACTAAGCTGAGGCAGCATTTATTACAGGTTATAGTTTTTCTGTGCGGATAATTTTATTCCCCTACCTCCTGTTTGTGGCATTGGAGATAATGAAAAATTACAAGAAAATGTACTTGACGTTGCTCAAGATAGAAGTGGCATATAGTAAATCAAAAGTGCCCAATATCTTAACTGTAGCACGTGTATCTAAACGCAGCCCGGCCAAGCTCTAGTTAAACATCAAAAAGGACGAACAGCTTACTACCCCTTCCCCCAAATGCCGACATCGTTTTAGGTGAAATGTGACTTGAAGATGAGATAAAGCGTTGAAATTCAATGTTTCGTATAGTGATAGTTTCGCTCTTAACCCTTCGAAGTTAGGGTTCCTACAAAAATCAGATCGGCTGAGTTTCTGACACATAAGAAGATTGATTATTCTTGTAACGTGGTTACGGCCCGGTGTTGTGTACGAAACTGTTGAAACGAAACAAGGGAAAGAAATACGTCACGAGTTTCTGCCAGTTGAAAAAAAAGCATTTATTATCGGTCGTTTCCACACCAAATTGCCTGATACATATTTTCCAAGACCGCAACAATATGGTCGTTTGAAAATCTTGTTAAAATTTTGGACCTTAAATTATTCTTGCATTTTGCTTAAAAGTTTTTGTCGTGCCACTACGTGGTTAAAAAAGACTCTGCCGTGTCGACACGTGCTTAAAAGTCTCTCTTTCCGCCACGTTTTGCTCCTCTTTTTTCCTCCTCTTCCTCCGTTTCTTCTGTGACGTCACACAATTTTGGACCTTAAAAAAATGTATTCCGTAAACTTTTACTTAGTTGCCTAAATTTTATTTACGCAAAAAAACAAAAAATAATAATTAGAAAAAACAAACAAACAAAAAAACAAAAACTAAAAAAACAAACATCTATAACATATATTGTCTCTAAATTAGATATATTTATAAACGTTTTTGGAATGTTTTAAATGCGTATTTTAAATGGATCGAAGTTTGCAACTTTCTTTTTCAATTGCTTAGAGAAATTTTATTTTGTGCTGTATTGATGGGTCAATTTAGTTGATAATTTATATATTTTTTAATCATCCGATGAGCATTTGTTCCTGTATTAAAACATAATTAAAATATCTTAATAATTAGGGTGGATTCATGTGATACTGCTACTTCTTAAAAATACAAATTCTTCTTTTTTAGGGCAATTACATTTTCATAGTTTACTTCTTTAGTACTTCTGCAGTTTACCAACCGTGCTATATTTTAGATAAGAATTTCAACTTAAATCTATTTTTACCCTATCTTTGTTTATAAAAACTATCTTAAATACAGAATACTTAAGAAAATCCCCTCTCTCTTATATTACGCATAGGTTTCTAAATAATATGATCGCCCGTATTTATATTTGAAACAGAAAAAAATAGAGAAATTGAAGTAATCTTTTCGTAGTTTTGAATGTTTTTCGTGTTATTTTTACTGTTTTAAATCCATGCATTTGTTATCAGCATTTTTATTAAGCCAAACACGAGTATTTTTAATCATTTGACTTTAATCTTCCCGAAAATTCCCCAAAAGTTTATTACCCTTCTCCCAGTGACGTTCAATATTTTATTTCACGTAGTCGGTAATTTTACCTCTCTCGCATCCAACAATTTTATTTACCTGCCCTCCCCCCAACTAAATTGGATTATTAAAAATATAATGGCGGTACTGTAACCAAATGTGACAACCATGTTGAATACAACTTTCTTATTGATAAATGGTACCATCTTCAACTGCTCTCTCTCTCTCCCTCTCTCTCCATTATTTATAATTGAAACAGAACACAAAAAGCAAATTTAGAGCAATTATATGTGGTTTTGAATATGTTTTACTGTTTTATATCCATACATTCTTCATGTTCATTGTCACAAGCTTTTTTTACATTAAAAACATCTAAAAATATATATTAACCCCCGCACACATCATGTTCGTGTTTACACACTTGGTATACTACAAATAACCCGCTAATAGATTCACATGCCAAAAACAGAACAAAAAAACCCCTGCTTGTGGCATTGGAACAGTTGCTAACAAATGCGAATTCAAAAATTACAAGAAAATGTACTTGACGTTGCTCAAGATAGAAGTGGCATATAGTAAATCAAAGTGCCCAATATCTTAACTGTAGCACGTGTATCTAAACGCAGCCCGGCCAAGCTCTAGTTAAACATCAAAAAGGACGAACAGCGTACTACCCCTTCCCCTAAATGCTGATATCGTTTTAGGTGAAATGTGACTTGAAGATGAGATAAAGCGTTGAAATTCAATGTTTCGTATAGTGATAGTTTCGCTCTTAATCCTTCGAAGTTAGGGTTCCTATAAAAATCAGATCGGCTGAGTTTCTGACACATAAGAAGATTGATTATTCTTGTAACGTGGTTACGGCCCGGTGTTGTGTACGAAACTGTTGAAACGAAACAAGGGAAAGAAATACGTCACGAGTTTCTGCCAGTTGAAAAAAAAGCATTTATTATCGGTCGTTTCTACACCAAATTGCCTGATACATATTTTCCAAGACCGCAACAATATGGTCGTTTGAAAATCTTGTTAAAATTTTGGACCTTAAATTATTCTTGCATTTTGCTTAAAAGTTTTTGTCGTGCCACTACGTGGTTAAAAAAGACTCTGCCGTGTCGACACGTGCTTAAAAGTCTCTCTTTCCGCCACGTTTTGCTCCTCTTTTTTTCTTCCTCTTCCTCCGTTTCTGCTGTGACGTCACAACTGCGTCACAGCTTGGTCATTCGCATATGTGTCAGTAGCTTCGTTGCATTCTCTATCATTCTGAGGTATTGTCCTGTGCAGGTCCACGATGTCCGTTTTCCGTTTCTAGCACACAGGAGACATCCCAGTACACTAAGCTGATTCACGACTGAACCTTATTTACTGTTATTCTATTGTTACAAGCTACTATCTTTACATCATCAACGCTCTGATACGCATCTGGCATCAATTGAAATGAATGGCTCTCGTCTTGATGTGGTTTCATGTTTTGACAAGCTTATGGGTTTGACCTTTACTCCCGTTCTGAAATATAACACATATATCAAATCCGTTGCCAAAGTCGCTGGAAAAATGGTAGGATCCTTCTACGTTCCTGATGAAATTCTCTACCCATATAAAAGCCAGGTTCGGCCAATGATGGAGTACTGTTGCCACATCTGGGCAGGAGCTGCTAGAAGACGCTTATCTTGTTTTGACAGAGTTCAAAATAGACTTCGTAGCTTAGTGGGGTAAGCCTTTTCCCCATAGAAGAGACCTCGCGAGCCTGTCTCTGCTTTATCATTATTTCTATAGCAGGTGCTCGTCTGAGCTTCAATCTATGGTCCTCCCGCGAAACTTTCACGAGAAACACTCGTCTAGCAAGAACCACTGCCAGTAGTTTCCCACACTCTTTATCTGTGCCTAAATCTAAATGTAGATTCCATGAACAAAGCTTCTTTCTTAGAATTGCACGCCTGTGGAACTCTCTTCCGTTGGCCTGCTTTCCAGCTGACTACAATCTGATTGTCTTCAAGACCAATGTAAACAAGTTCTTGATGAACCGTCCACGTATGTAATCTAACTTACAAAAATTCCACTGCTTATTGACTAATGTATATTCATTAACCCTTATCATCGAGTGACCTCTGGGCCTTGATAAGTGGTGATTCCTGTGTAAAAAAAATGTAACGTTACTTGCGTTTAGTATATGATGAGAGGCTTGTTGGTTGGCCATGCCAACCGGAGTGTGTTATCGTCGCATCTTGACTTGTCGAGAATTCAGCGAAAAGAGAAAGAAGTCTATAAAACAGGAAGTGACGTATCTGCCTTTAACCTCTAGTGGCCAGGCATGTGTCATCAAAGTTAAAGGGCGAGAATCGAGTTTAGCTGAAATGTACCATTTTGTGTATGTGCGTCTGTTGGCTGGAAATTTCAATTCCCACATTATCGTCAATAATCTTAAAATGACGATAAGCCCTCAGGAGGATTGCTAACCAAGTATTCCAATTGACCCCAGATTGAAAAAGAAGAGAAAAAACCACAAATGAACCGGAAGTTGACAATCAAGAGAGATTTAATGGCCATAGGAAGGAGTTGGATTAATAATGTAGATGTGGTTTCAGGCCGAAAACGATGGGATACTTAAACTTTAAAACCTTCGCGTCTTGTAACGTTTGAGTAAGTCAAAGCCTATGTCTACATAATGATAAGGTTTAATAACAATTATAAATTGCCAATAGAACGATGAAGAATATTATGAGAGGATTAAAATGAATGAACGCAAGAGACAAAATTTATTTACTTATAAAAAAACTGCTCGACAAGTATTTGTTAGCATTAAAGTTGGAGATAACTAGGTCGTAGTCTGAGTCAAAGCAGCCCCGTGTTTCGAGAAGACTAGCGGGAAGTGTGGAGAAAGAAACTCTAGTCTGATCATAGGTAGACATAGGAAGTCTATTTTGAAAATGGCTTTTATCGCGTTCTGCTTTCAAACTTCGCAATTGAAATATACATTTTAGATTTAATCGACACAAGCATAAAAATTGGATTAACAATTCGAATGTTATGCAGCAGACAGCGACGAAATGATTTCTCGACGAGGAAGGACATAATTTATATTGAACGCTAAATTAATTCTTAGAAATAAATGGCAAACATTAAGTGTCTTGGATTTTCCTAAGTACGTAGACTAAATTAAAGCAATTGCGTGCACATATTTTCTCTCTATGTCTCTTTCTCTCCGTCTCTCTATTTCTTGTTTTATATCTTTCTTACTTTTTATCTCCACGTATTTACCTTTTATTCTTTTTCTATATTTTGGATCTTGTGAATTAACCCAAACCGAATATTCGATCATCTGAAAAAAAAAAAAAAATGTCATCTAATATAAAAATTTCTTCTCGAGAAAAAAGGAAACCATTCTGTGTATCATGATAGAAAATTTTGTCGCGGCAAACCACTTTCTAATAAAGTGTTTAGACCTAAGGCCGGCCCGTCAAAAATATTAAGAAAATTAAAAACTGAATAAAACAATTAATCTAATTTAAACCCAAACGAAATATTCGAATACTTGACAAAATTTGCATTTGATTTAATTTACATTTAATTTAAAAACTTAACACACACTAAACACAAAATAAATAAATAAAGAACGAAAAGAAAGAAAGAAAGAAGAGGATAATACACGGACTTATATCTATCATGTATCTATATATATATATATATATATATATATATATATATATATATATATATATATAGCAGAAACACTAGAAGATGACCTCCACTCTGTAGTGGAATGGGGACAAAAATGGTTGGTCACATTCAATGCTGCTAAGACTAAGCTTGTTTCCTTCAATAACTACAAGAAACCTTATCTACCACCAATAGCAATGGCCAAGAATACATTGCCTGAAAGTACTTCTTTTAAACTCCTCGGCCTAACGTTTACAGGGAATATGAACTGGAATAGATACATTGAGAGCATTGCCAAGGCTGCTGCAAGGAAGGTTGGCTCCCTCTACCGTGCTAGAAAACTACTTACGCCTGACAGTATCCTATACCTCTATAAGGCCACCATTCGCCCATATATGGAGTACTGTTGTCACATCTGGGCTGGCGCATCTGCTGCTTGTCTCTCGCTCCTGGGCAGGGTTCAAAAGAGAGTCGCCAATCTGATAGGTCCTGAACTGTCATCTAGGCTTCAGCCTCTGTCCAATCGACGAAGTGTTGTATCCCTCTGCCTGTTCTATAAATACTTTAATGGTGAATGCTCTGACGAACTGCAAACACTTGTACTTCCCCGACGTAACTACCCCCGACAAAACCGACAAGTTACTAAGTCTCATCCCTTTACAGTAGGGATCCCTAGGTGAAAGAAAGCCTTTTACTCCAATAGTTTCTTCCCCAGAACTGCGGGTCTTTGGAACTGCGGGTCTTTGGAACTCCCTTCCGGGATTGTGCTTTCCCAACTGCACTGATATGCAGAAGTTCAAGTATAATGTTAACAAACATCTTTCTACTCATCTCCCTTCATAATGACCCCGCTAATTAAGTCCCTAATAGTAGCCCTCTGCTTCAAAGTGTCACTGTGCCTTGTTTGTCGTGAAAATTGAATAATATATATATATATATATATATATATATATATATATATATATATATATATCAAATTATAAAACTTTATGGACCTCGTTTGCTTCTTTTGTTTTCTAGATATATATGCATTGGTCGAAATAAGAGCCAGGAAAATCAACACACTTTTGCCAACGCAAACGCAAAACAAGTGACCGTAACTTAAAAATCTTGCGTTCTGCTTGCAATGCTTGAAAAAGTGGTAGTCGGTTGATAGGAAATCTGGAGAGTATGGCGGATGAGGCAGAGTTTCGTTGCTCAATTCATTCAACTTTTGCAGGATCGGTTTAGCAAGGCAAGGTTGGCATTATTGTGGAGGAGAATTGGGCCTTTTCTGTTGACTAATGATGGATGTTGCTGTCGAAGGTTCTAATGCATTTTATCCATTTATTCATGGTACTTATTAACCGTAATCGTATCGCCTGCATTAAAAAAAAAAACTGTGATGGATGAGACCGGTTGCAGACCACCAAACAGTCAGCCTGACGCTATTTTGGTGCATAAAACCTGCGCATCATCGTTTTAAAAAAGTAGCCGCCTTACTCACAAAACTACAGAGCACTTACTCATTTTAGCAATTTTGAATGACTGTCCTAAAACGCTAGAATAGTTTGGATATCGAAGCTCATTTTACATTAAATTTACATGTGGAACAGACTCATTCCAAATTCATCCAGAATAACCAACAAAAAATCCAGAGGATGATAAATAAATATACAACAAATAAATAATACCAAAGGCAAGCTAAGTTACTTTTCTACCTAACTGGATAAGTTATTTTTTTGTTTTGTTTGTATTTTAACTTATTTTAAGTGTTTTGAAGGCAATGTTTGCATATTCTAAAGTGTTTTTAAAGATAGTGTTCGCATGTTGACTCATTTTAAAGTTCCTGACATCGTACTGTTGATTTTATGTTTCGAGCCTTTCGGCTTGTGTGGCAACATTACTTGCTAAATTCACTTGTAATGTTAAAGTATGTAAGGTGTAAAATTTGGTCGAAATCACCTGTCCGTTTTTTATCAGATTATTTCGATTATCGGTACTTATCGAGAAAATTCTGATACAACGGCTATCTAACAACACTGCCAGGCACATAAGATACCTTCATGTGAAATTTCATAAAAATCAACCCAGTCGTTTTCGAGTACATAGATAACGAACTCTCACAGGAAGATACACATAGAAAGAACATTTAGAGCAAACAGTTAATAAAACATGTTGAAAACACTTTGAAAAAGAGTTAAAACATATATAATCTGAAAAGGAAACACTTGATAAGTGGATAGTCCTTAATCCGCGGAGTTTCGAAGAAATACTTTCCTTCTCATATTAGGGTAGGAATTAGCAAATGCGGGATCGGATTTTGCATACAAAAGTATTTGCTGAAACAACAACTAAGTCAAAGATCTTACTTGATAACAAAAAGTGGCGCAGAGGGAATATGGTGAAGAAAAAGGTGATTACACGTGAATGGATTGTCTGGTGAAAGGTAAATAATCCAATGACGGTAAAATCCAAAAATATAATTCCAAGAAAGTTAATTAAGTTTCCATTTGCACAAGTAAAATCCAAGGAAATCGCGTAATTGTAAGATGGTCCAAAATAATCCAAAAGTCCGAAATCCATGGAATGATCACAAATATGTACAAAGAAAAGAAAAGGGGAAAATTCCAATAATATTAATAAAAGAAAAATAAGATATCCTTTTCATACGACTGCCGAGACATAATAAGAAAGATCAGGGAAGAAGAAGTGGAAAAATAATTAAATGGTGATAGAATTAAATATAAGATAGAAAAACAAATGTAAAAATGACCCAGACAAAAAGGGTGGTTAAAGGCGCGAAAAAAATTAGGGCAAAAAATAGGTCAACTGAAATGTACAGGTTATTACTTAAGAAAATATCAGCAAGAGTTGTTAAAAGACACTAAATGGAAAAAAAATAAATTAATTCATTAATAAATAAATAAAAAATAAATAATAGATAATAAATAATAAAATATAAAAATAAAAATATAGAATAAAATAAATTTTAAGGGGAGAGGATGGCCGGTAGCTGCAAATTCAGGATAAAGCAAGTAAGTATGTAAGTAAATGCATATAGTAAAATATAAGTAAATATACATGCAGGATATAGATGAGTGGGTAGATAGGAATATTAAGACTAAGACGGAAATTGCAGATAGAAAACCGGCCAAACAAAGAAGAAATAAAGAATTAAAATATAGGATTATTACGTTATAAAGTATTAAGAAATGTAGAAAAACGATAAAGTATGAGAAGAATTATATATCTATCGGAAAGGTTGAAGTAATAACTATGTAATTTCAAAATTATCATAATTAAATTTGGACTTATGTTTACAGAAAGAGATCAGTTCGTTTTTAGAATTTATTATATTGTTACTTTGAGGGGAAGTAATTATAGTTATAGCTTCGGTTGTGCAGAGGCGACATGACTTAGAGCCTGGAGTATAAGATTTAAATTTTTTTATGATAGTCGATTCGATTGAGAAGGGGGTATTGTTGGAGTTAAGTTTTTTAATTAAAGTGGTTAGAGAAGTCCCTTGGTTATTATTAGAATTGTGGTTGTTAAAAGAGGAAATGTGGTTTGATATTCTTTTCTTAATTAATATTGAAGTAGCGCCGATATATGTATGTACTTTATTAAAAGCTCGAAGTCTGATATTAATATTACTTTGCTGATTTGTATGAGTTAAATAGTTTGAATTTTGTTCATAGTGTTCAACAAATTGTGGGATAATGATTGTATGAGGACTATTTTGGAGGGGATAATGAGTGTTATTAGTGTTAGGATGGCTGTTAGAAGGAATATTATTATTCTCATTATTATTATTATTATTATTATTATTATTATTATTATTATTATTGCTAGTTGTATGATTGTAGAGGAAGGGCTGCTCGAATGGTACATTGGATTAGTAACTATATCAGATGGGGGGTGGGAAGAAGGATAACTTGAAGACGAAAGACGTCTGTTATGGGAGGATTACGGGGGAGCTCAGTAATTGTGCATGAATATATAACATCTTTATGGATGCAATTATTATTGAGTGGGCAAAGATGTTTGTTATTACAATTACAGTTAGTTTTGGGTTTAATTGGGAAAGGGATTTTTGGGGCGGATTTAATTTTTTTGTTATTAGATGTTAAGATTCCTTGTGCTAAATTAGGCATTGTTGAATAAGAAATTCTGATTGAGTTTTTATTGAAAATAGAACTATATCTGTGTGGGTATTTGAAAGAGTTTTGTACAATGTTGAAGAATTCCTTAGGTATATTAGTTTTGACATTTACGCTAAATGGAGGACTAAACCAAATATTTCCTTTCTCCTGATGCGACTGGGTGGGTTAGATGTATTGCGATTCGTATTTTGGTTTGGATTATAAGTGTAGACTTGTTCATTGTTATTGATAGCGGCAGATCTTGTTATTTGAACTGGTTTCTTACGAGTCATATTCTGTGTGATTACAGATTCAAGGCGGCCTGCAGGAGGAGCATAATTGTTATATTTAAGCGTTTCCTTGTGTCCTGAGTTCCTTAAGGCATTATTGAAGAAAGTAGCATTTTGATTAAAAGTTTTTTTTATCAACAGAAAGAGCAGAAATTCTTCTAGAGACGGATGGTACTATAGATTTTATAATTGAGTTGGGGTGGTTAGAAGATTTATGGACGTATAAAAGCGTAAGGTTAGGTTTATGATAGGGGCTATGAGTTTCAGTGTTAAGATTAAGTGTAACATCTAGAAAATTTGAAGTTTTCTTGTTTGGTTCGATAATTATAAAAAGGTCAAAGTTATTAAAGAAGTTATGTAATTTTTAAATTGTTTTGTATTCGCTTGGCTTGGCTGTTGTAGTAAAAAGGGCATCATCTCTGTAAAGGCCCCCTTGGATATGTTTAAAGTGGTATTAAAGTTCTTTCAGTAAGAAGAGTCCCACTAAATTGGTAACTTCTGCAGAGTCAGAAGCGCCCATCAAGATGACAAAATTATCAGGGGTGTCCTTTCTAGTCCCAAGCTTATTGTTAAATTGTATAAGGGACTTTCTCGCTAGGAGAATTAATTTAATTTCTAAATTAGTTAAGTCAGAATTTCTTTTAGCAAAGATTAAAGCCTTATTTAAAAGGATCGGAGAAATTGATTGATAATAATTTTGGATGTCAAAGGTTATGAAGTTAAGGAGGTGTTTATTTTTAAGGGAGACACACTAATTTATTACGGAATCTAAATTTAGCCAAAGAGGAAAACTTACTTTTTCTTTAATAGAAGGGATGATTCTATCTAAGATATTTTTGCTTACAGCACCTAAGTAAGAGTTAGATGGGCAGATCAATATGATGGAATTGTTGTCATAGTAATTAGGTTTATGATCCTTTTTTATTATATATATATATATATATATATATCATTATTATTATTATTTGAAGGTAAACAGTTACATATGGTTGCTACAAATAGCCATCTGTTTCAGTCAAAAAGACTTCCTCAGACGACCCAATCTCCATGTCTGTCTCTGTCTCTTTTTCTCTTTCTCTCTCTCTATATATGCATATATATGTGTGTGTGTATGTGTGTAGATATAAAAAGACAAACCAAAGTTATATGTTCATCAATGTGTCTTTTATTTCAAGACTTTCCTGGCATGATTGATTTGAATAAATTATCCCAAGGAAGTCTTGAAAAAAAAAAAAAATTGATAAACATACACTTTTAGTATTTCTTTTTTATCTGTCCATCACATTGCAATATTTTTCTGTAATTTTCATCATATATATATACATATACATATATATATATACATATATATATATATACAGGGGAATGCAAATGTAGGAATACAGTCGTCAAAAAAGAAAAAAACGTATAAAGTTTAAGGCATTTATTATACAGACAAACAAATGTTGCATAAACAAGTAATAATTAGCACGTATAATAAGAAACACGTGTAATAGGAAGCCCTATTTCCGCAGGTATTCAAATTGCTTGCCGTCAGCGTTAACACATTCCTCTAATCGAGAACGAACACTCATGCACACTCTAGAACAAAGATCTTTATCAACATTAATTTCCTGACAAGCTTCCAAAATGAACTGAATCATGTTTTCGACAGTGCGAGGCTTGCGTGCAAAAACCTTATCTTTTACTGTGCCCCCAAAAAAGAAATCCATAGGAGTTAAATCTGGCGAGCGTGGTGGCCAGTCGATGGCGCCACGGCGTCCAATCCATCTGTTGGAAAATTTTAAGTCAAGTAGTGCTCGCACAGTGAGTGCAAAATGAGGTGGGACCCCGTCTTGTTGAAAATAAAAGTCATCATTTTGGTATTGTTCAGGTACTTGTGGTATTATTGTATCCTGCAACATGTTTAAGTACACAGTTTGATCAATGCTTGTGTGAAGAATAATGGGGCCAACAACACCTTTGCAAAAAAGCCCGGCCCATACTGTTACCCTGGGTTGATTGAGTTGTTTTTCAATAGTGATGCGAAGGTTTTCGGTTGCATAATAAACGCAATTGTGTCGATTAACGGCACCTGATAATTTAAAGTTTGCTTCGTCAGACCATACAATTTTATTTAGAATACCGTTACCTACAAGTTCCTCGCTCAGGATGTTTTCAGAAAATTGTAAACGACGATCCGAGTCATCTTCCAATAAACCATGTATCAATCGAGGCGTGTACATCTTTAGACCGGCACGATTCATCAGGTGCCCCAATGATCTACGCTCAATACCAAGTTCAGATGAGGCTCTGTATTTCGATTTCTGTGGGCTCTGAGTGAATGCCTGAGCAACTTTGAATTCATTTTCTTGTGTGGTCACAGTAATTGGTCGACCACTTCTCGGTGCATTGTGGATACTCCTTGTCTGTTCAAATTTGTCACGCAGTCGATAAACCGTGAGCCTTGTTGGGGGAGGTGTTGCAAAGGTTTTGACCCACTGTTCTCTTACGCGTTCACTATTTTCTGTCTTCCAGTATTGTTTTAATATCCATTTTCGCTGTTCGTCAGTCAAATTACCGGCCATGGTTAAATTGCCAATTTACCTAAAAAAAATAAAAATAAATGATTCAACGTACATGCACTTTAATCGAAAGGAAATTTAATAAAAACAAAAGACTTTTGCATTTTTACTTTAAGGTATGTAACTTTCAATTCAATAAAATGTCAATAATTTCAATACTGTATACCTACTTTTGCAACCCCCTGTATATATACACATATATATATATATATATACATATATATACATATATATGTATATACACTTATATACACATTTATATATATATATACCTATATACATATATATATATACATATATACACATATATATACATATATATACATATATATATGCATATATATACATATATATGCATATATATGCATATATATAAATATATACAAATCCATATATACATATATATATACATTTATACATATATATACATATATTTATATATATATATGTATAAATATGTATATATATATATAGAGAGAGAGAGAGGGAGAAAGAGAGAGAGAGAGAGAGAGAGAGAGAGAAAGAGAAACAAAAATAGAGAGCTATATTCCAATGGCTAAGATGTTCAATATTGCGATAATTTCAAAGGTACATTTTATGAATCGTTTGTTTACAGAAAACTTTTGTATTTTCATTATTGGTTTTTCCTCTATGGACTCCTCAGAGAAAATGCATAACGTGGTAACAAGCAAAGATATGCACACACACACACACACACATATATATATATATGTATATATATATATATATATATATATATATATAACATAAGATAACTGGCGTTTCTTAGTAACGATTTCTATGTCTTTGAAAGACAATCTAATCAATGTCAGTTTCGTTTTTTCCCCACGAATCGATTAATTTTTTTAAATCTAAATCTTGACTACTCATCTGATCCCTTGTGTTCCAAGCGAGTTTTTGTTTTTCCTTTTTTCAGAGAGAATGGTAAAAGATTATTTACAGAACGGATAAAGATTGCATTTTTATTTAATTTAACAAACAGTTCCATAAATCGATAAAGTTTCAATACTTCAATATTTTAGGACGAGTTCATCTTGAAAAAACTTATATTATCTCTCTATATACATATCTAATTATCTATCCGTTTGTTTATTAACTCATCAATGCGTCCATTCCAGCATATATATATATATATATATATATATATATATATATATATATATATATATGATTATGATGATTGCAACATCTTGTCAGACGAGCGCCACTCCCTCTGACACTAAAAGTCCATGAATCTAAAAATGACTTTTTTTTAGTCCTACCGGTGAATTCATACACTACAGTAGGCATGACACTGAAGACTGTCATTGAGATCAATTATTACATGCTTCCAGCATTTCAAGCCTCCACACGTCACAACTTTCCCATCGTCACAGGACCATTTTTAGAGACAAATGCATGAGGGAGTATCTATACACAGATGATGTTACAGAGTCTTAGCTTTGTACGACAGCTAAGTCTCTCTCTCGGTTCAAAATGTAAGCAGTAAGCAAGAGCAAGATAGCCAGAAACAAGTTAAACGGCAGACCAGCTTAATGCGGGTACTGGTCTCCCGCTTTATGGTTTTTTAAATCAGAGATTTGCGTCTCCTAGAAAGGTTGCCTTCACCACGACCTACGGGAGCCCTCTCCACCCCAGCACACAAATACATACAGACAAACACACAAGGTTCTAGTTGGCCGTTGACCCCGAAAAAGGGTTCATTCGCCCTTTGAAAGGTCTTGTTTTTAATCCTTCAGGAAGACTAGCCGCCCTCCGTACCAAACAAATCTGGTGGAGGAACGAGTTTAGTCGCCGGTGACCCGACCATGAGGCAGGTAGTACTGGGTTACATGGTACCAGCAGCATATGACATGACCTGACATACAAATATGTATATACACACACACACATATATATGTGTGCGTGTGTGTGTGAAAACGTCGTAATTTAAACAAAAGAATGTTACTCCTCTATATTTCTGGGCTACTTTTAAGTGGGCTTATCTCTGTCTGTCTCTCGGTCTGTCTGTCTGTCTGTCTGTCTTTCTTTCTCTCTCTCTCTCTCTCTCTCTATATATATATATATATTTGTTAGTTATTAAAATGTTTCATCTCTATCGATGTCTCTATCTTTCTGTCACTTATCTATAGCTATCCATCTCTCATACCATTTCTCTCTCTCGATATATATATATATATATATATATATATATATATATATATATATATATATATAAATTCACCTGTTATCCTGTTTTTTTTAAAGAAGAAATCACCTGATCGTCGAAGACAAGATGTGAGCAAAGAAGAAAGCAAGCAAGATCCAAATTGCTAGAAATTCAATGACACATCTCTACTTCTGATGCATGCCCATATCAGAGCTGCTTTCTTAGAGTCTCACACAATCAATATCTACAACAGAGAAATGAAACTTTCAGCACATGAATACATAAGTTCACTCATCATAACAGTGCAACTTACAATCATCTCTAATATATTCGGACGGAAGACAAACCCTCGTTATAAAAACTGTCAATCCTTATCTAAAAAATTAAGAAACATGATTTTTTTTAAGATTACCAGAAATTAATTTAAAATTTCTCCGCAGGAACTTTTTGTGAAAAGTTTTTTAATGAAAGAGTTCGTTGTCTGCAAATATAATGTACTTGTTTCATTATTCTTTCTTAAGATCTGTGCATAATGGTTTCTACCTGTCTGTTAGCATATGTGTTTCTCGAGCAAATTGAATTTACTGCAGTGGCTTCTCTGTAAGAATATTAACTCGTAGATAATCAGGTTATTCATTTAGCCGGCAGTCTTACTTGCAAGGATCTCCAAGTCTGAGAAAAAAGAAAAAAAATGTAATTCATTAAAAGAATGAACAATAAGCCTCAGCACTATATTTAAGTACGTTTAAGAAGGACATTATTTACACAAAAAATAAGAAACATTGATTAAAAGTGCAGAATATTTAACACTTGTGAACTCGCAAAACAAAAGGCAAAACACATAAGTTATATAAAACACATAGAAAGGAAAATATTTAGTGAGCTAGCAGAGTTTTACCACAAAGACATGATTTATAAGATTTAAAAAAAATATTATGACCGAGAATATTTAGAATTCGAAAAATCGTACGTTTCTCCCCAAAACCGGACAGGCCTTAATAGTTATAAAGCTATTTAAACAGCGTCTTAAGAAAAATGCTTACCGACACCCTGGAAAATATCATCAGTCTGCCCTATATTAAAAAAAAAAAATCAGGCACTCGCTCATCTCCCTCGCAGACCGATCAGTCTCCTGTGCCCCATAAAGAAATTGCTGAAATCTGTGTAAAGAGAAGTGATCAACCACCTCCGCAAAATAACCTCCTCAATGACATACAAAATATTTTCCGTTCTGTTAGATATGCATCATATATATATATATATATATATATATATATATATATATATATATATATATATATAGTCATCGACATACACTCCTGTTTCGTTGTATCATCATCATCATCATCATCATCATCATCATCATCATCATCATCACATCATGGGCTCCTTGCCCGGACAAATGTGACTCTTTTTCTCCAGAGTTTCCTTTCTTCTATCAGCTGCCTTAGATCTTCAGGTTCACAGTTGGCGTCGTGTGCTATTTTCTGGATGTACGTGGATCTAGGTCATCCTTTGCTTGCACGTCCGTGCCGTGGAGTCCATAGCAATACATCACTCACCAATTCATGCTTGCTCCTCAGACAGTGACCGGCAAAATGTAGGCGTCTCTCTCTGATGGTATTAGATATGGCAGGTAAGTTGCCGTAAAGTTGCTGCTTCATGGGATCATTTAGCCAAGATATATTTAATACTGTTTGCAGCACACGGGTGTATGTGCCGTCTAGTTTTCCTTCCAATCTTTTTGTGGGTGTCCAGGATTTAGCACTGTAAACAAGGTCATACTTTACTACTGCCCTGAACAACTGTCTTTTCAGTTTGTCAGTAATCCTTGAAGTCTATACTGAACGCAACACATCCAATGCCGCCCATGCTTCTGAGATACGAATTTCGATATATCTATCAGTAGAAACTGTTGCTATCCAGATACGTAAACGCAGCGACTTCTTTCAGTGTTGATCCAACCAGAGAGATGATTCCACATTGAAAGTCATAAACTTTGTCGTATCCATATGCGGAGCCCAATGTCATTTATGTAACATGCGTTTGCGCATCAGCATAGTTATTCGCGAACAAAGCAATATCGTCTGCGTAATCTGCATCAGTTATGTGTGCTGATTGATGACGTCTGTTTCTGTATTTATTCAGGGTCTACAGCCGATGTGCTAACAGTAATATCCCAGAGTATTTGACGCGGGCTTCGTTTCTAGGACAATTGCTCTTTACGTATCAAAGGCTTTAATTAGGATATAACATTAAGATCTACCACACAAGATCTCCAGCTACAAAACAACTCAATTAATCACTCTTCTCTGATAGGTTTGTATGAGTAGTGGTTGACGGGCAGAAATAAAAAGCCTACAGTAATGATGCTGGTGTTCTTTAGGGTTCCATTTTATACCCAACTCTCTTCCTGATTTTCATCAACGATCTCCCAAATCACATACTTAGATCATTCGTAAACATTTATGCGGAAGACATTACCATATATAAAACACTTAAAAAGCTGGAAATGATGAAGATCTCTCTGATTCGATCTCCTCTGATCTTTAACATCGAGTGCAATGGAGAAATAGGTGGCTGGTTAAGTTTAATGCATCTAAAACCCAGCCGCTCCGTTTCCGTCATCAACGAACTTACCCCCATCTGGCCCCTATTAAAATAAACGGCTCACCTCTTGAGGACGCTCCATGTTTAGACAGGCGTCTTGGTCTAGCCTTTACTTCTCATTTGAAATAAAGCACATGAAATCCGTTTCAAAGGTTGATGGAAAAATGGTTGGATCCTTCTACTGCTCCGATAGATATCTCACTGCTGATGCAATACTCTACCTGTATAAGTACCAAGTACGTCCAAAGATGGAGTACTGCTGTTACATATGGGCAGAACTGTTCGGAGGATCACATGCCGCCTTGACAGAAGGTACTTGTACAGTGTGATCAAGACATTAAAAAATGAAAATATCGAAAAAAGGTTATATTGTACGTATCCATTTTGGACTGAAGATCTCTGAAAAAAAATTCACCTAATTTGATCGAGTAGTTTCTTTTTGACAGCTGGAAAACGCGTTTTTTGTAACAGCCATCTTTGAATTTTTAACGGGCTACGGGGAGATAACTCAGTTTAAAGCGCCGACACTCCCCCCCCCCCGCATATTTTATACTAGCTTTTCTTCCGAAAAATGGAACCTTTTGCTCGGTATCATAAAAAATTGTTTTTTCGCTGTAAAAGAACCCCTACTCAATGAAATTAAGTGAATTCTTTTTCGGAGAACTTCATTCCATTATAGATACGTACAATATAATCTTTTTTCGATATTTTCATTTTTTTTAATGTCTTGATTAATTGTGCAACTACGTGACAAAGTTCAAAACCGACTTTGTTATCTGTTATGTGATGTGTTTTACTTCACTGCAACCTCTTCCCCACAGAAGAGACGTTGCGAGCTTGTCTCTGCTCTATTGTTATTTTCATGCTAGACTGAGATACGCTGAGCTTCATAAAGAAAATGCTAGACTGAGATCTAATCTATTGTCCCCATTGTCAATCTTTCTTAAAAACATTCTTCTCGCCAAAACCACGATCAAAAATTTCCCCCACTCTTTATCTGTGCTTAAACCTAAACAAAGCTTCTTTACCAGAACTGTCCGCCTGTAGAATTTTGTTCCGCTTGTCTGCATTCCAGCTGACAGCAACATTGTCGTCTTCAGGTTCAACATAAAGACGTTTTTATTGAACCGTTCTTTTAAATAATCTTATTATATTAAATTTCCACTACTAACGATTACTACGCTAGTGTCTCAATGACTACCGTAAACACATTTCCTTATTAACCTTGAGTAGCTCTCGGGCTTTGATAGGTGGTGGCCCTTTGTAAAAAACACATAGTTTGTATAGGATTCATTGTAATACAATTATCTATGGAACGTCTATAATTTTAACGTGTAGAAACGATTCGTAAGACTTTAAAGTAACACGTACAGTATTATTAACATTCAAAGTACAGAATAGTTAACATTAAAAAACACGCAAAGAAAAAAATAAGCAGAGAAAGAGAAAAATAAAATACCATTTCTCTCTCTCTCTCTCTCTCTCTCTCTCTGTATATATATATATATATATATATATATATATATATATATATATATATATATATATAAACTTTGTCTCGGCAGCCGAGTTTAACGCATATCTTATTTTTCTTTTAATAATATTATTGGAATTCTTTCCAATTATTCCTTGTACCTATTTGTGAATTATTCAACGGATTTCGGCCTTTTGGATTATGTTGGACCATCTTCCAATTACGCGATTTCCTTGGATTTTACTTGCGCGAATGGAAATTTAACTAACTTTTTTGGTTTTACATTTTTGGATTTTACCGTCATTGGATACTTTACCTTTCACCAGACTATCCATTCACGTGAAATCACCTTTTTCTTCATCCTATTCCCTATGCTTCACTTTTTATTATCAAGTAAGATCTTTGACTTACTTGCAGTTTCACCAAATACTTTTGCCTGCAAAATCCGATCCCGCATTTTGCTAATTCCTACTCTTTGATGAGTAGGAAAGTATTTCTTCGAAACTCCGCGGATTAAGGACTATCCACTTATTTAGTATTTCCTTTTCAAATTAAATATATTTTTAACTCTTTTTCAAAGTGTTTTCAACATGTTTTATTAACTATTTGCTCTTATATATATAATATATATATATATATATATTATGGTAAAAATATGCTTATTCAATTTTTTTTCACATTTAATTTATATCAATATTTTTCTTTATGAAGCTCAGTGTATGTTAAATAAAATTACAGAACATATACAAATATATAACAAAAAGTCTATACCCCAAATTTCAAGATCTTATTTATTTTACCGTTTATTTCTTTCGGCATGTTAAAATATTCAATTCTTGAAAGCACCTGTTTCGTAGCGCAGAAATAAACATACTTATCATAGAAATTTTGGAATATTTTCCACCCTGATTTAACAGAAGTATATGAAAATCTGAAGAGAAGTTTACATTGTGTTTCATGATATTTACGCCATATATATATATATATATATATATATATATATATATATATATATATATATATATATATAGTAGTTAATAAAACATGTTAAAAACACTTTGAAAAAGAGTTAAAACATATTTTATAATATTAAGTGAATAGTCCTTAATCCGCGGAGTTTCGAAGAAATAATTCCTTCTCTTTTTTTTTTTTACACAGTGATCACCACTTATCAAGGCCCGGAAGCTACTCAGGGATAAGGGTTATTGCAAGTACATTTCTCGTCAAAGGGTAGGATTTAGCAAAATGCGAGAAAGGGTTTTGCATGCAAAAGTATTTACTGAAACTATAAGTAAGTCATAGATTTTGCTTAGTAACAAATAGTGAAGCAGAGGAGATAGGTTTGAGAAAAAGGTGATTTCACATGAATGGATAGTCTGGTGAAGGGTAATATATATAAATGTCTTCCTTCAGTCTTGACAAACTATGAATACCCACTGTAAGGGTTACTGCGAGTGAAATTATTGTGGAAAGAGGTGCAAAATGTCCAACCAAACCTCTTCTGGGTCGACATTGTTGTCTACTAGTGGCAAGTAGGGGCTCAGGACGACTGGAAACAATTCCGAGATAAATGGAAAGCGCATACAGCGTCGAGAATTCCCAAATGGTCACCCATCTTGTACTAACCAGGCTCAACGTAGCTTAACCGGTGATCTGACGAGAACCGGTGTGTCAACGTGATTATCCCGTAAATATATATATATATATATATATATATATATATATATATATATATATATTACATAGAGGTCACCACTAATCAAGGCCCAGAAGCCACGCGGGGATAAGTGTTATTTTTTGTAAAGTAAGCAATGGGATAGTGTTGCAGTATTCATTAGTATTGGAGATTTGATAAAGTGTTATTACTTAAGAGGCGGTTCATCAGGCACTTGTTTATGTTGGACTTGGACATCCATGTTGAAGTCAGAAGGGAAAAAGGCAAGCGGTAGAAAGTTCCACAGGCGTGCAGTTCTAAGAAAGAAGATTTGTTCATGGAATCTACGTTTGGATTAAGGTACAGATAAAGAGTGGGGAAATTATCGACAATAGTTTCAGCTAGACGGGTGTTTATCGTAGAAAGATTGGCTAGGGAGGACCAGAGACTGGAGCTCAGACGAGCACTTGCCATGGAAATAACGATAAAACAAAGAAAGGCTCGCAACGTCTCTTTTGTGGGAAAGAGGTTGCAGGGAAGAGAAAAGGGCATCCCCCACGAAGTCTATTTTGTACTCTGTCAAGGCAGGATAGGCTGTTTTTAGCAGCTCCTTCCCAGATATGGCAGCAGTATTCCATCCTTGGACGTACTTGGCTTTTATATAGATAGAGAATTGCATCAGCAGTGAGATATCTTCTGGAACGGTAGAAGGATCCCACCATTTTTCCAGTTCTTTCAATTGATGCCAGATGGGGATCAGAGCGTTGATGATGTAAAGATAGAAGCTTGGTCTTAGATGCATTAAGGGTAACCAGCCACCTCTTACCCCACTGTACCACGCGCTCGAAATCAGAGGAGAGTGAATCGGAGAGAACGTTGTCTTTTACAGCCTTTGATGTGTTGCCGTAGATAGTCGTGTCATCAGCATAGATGTCAACGAATGATTTAAGTATGTGTTTTGGGAGATCATTGATGTAGATCAGGAAGTTAGTTGGGCCCAGGATGGACCCCTGAGGGACTCCAGCATTAATACTGCGGACCTCTGATTTTTGTCCATCAACCACTACTCTTATGAACCTATCAGAGAGAAATGATTTAATGATTGAGAAAACATTTCCAGTTATACCGTAACTGGAAATCCTGTGTAGTAGGCCCTTATGTCATACCTTATCGAAGGCCTTTGATATGTCAAGAGCAATTGCCTTAGAAAGGAAGCCTTTGTCGAGAGATTCACTAATCCTATGAGATATAACAGTTAGTACATCTGATGTAGATATTGCAGAACGGAAACCATATTGCATGTCACTAAGAAGGTTATTTCTGCTGAGGTGGTTGACTACTTATTTATTTAATATAGATTCCAGGAATTTACTCATGACACACAGAATACTTATTGGTCTGTACTGAGGGGGAAATGACTTATGACCTGAATTCTAAAATACAGGGCATACTGATGAGGTTTTCCAGAGTGTTGGAAAGCACGTCTCCTTAAGGCAACGCTTAAACAGTTTTGTAAGTATGGGGGCAAGTTCTGGTTGAAGCTTTTTCAACACTCTCATTGGGATGCCGTCAGGGCCAGTTGCTTTACTGGAATCAATGTTCTTGATTAGCTTGGCGACCTCACGCACAAATATTTGTATGTTACCTAGCGTGCTGTGTGTTTTAGAAGGAAATACGGGAAGTTGATGGCCTTCGTCGCATAGGGTAGAATTAGCTGCAAAGTTATTGATTAATAGTTTGGCATTGTCTGATGCTGACGAGATCACCTCTGGCCCATTGATAATGGTTGGGATAGAACGCACGCTTCTGTTTATGATTCTGTTTGCTATTTGCCAAAACTGGTGGGAACCCAGCCGCTGATCAGTTACTTTGGATTTAATGGACTGAGTATATAGCTCTCTTGCATTTTTTATTACTCGTTTAAAGTGGTTGCTGGCGTTCCTGACAACAACTTTAGTCTCAGTACATCTATTACGTTGGTAGCTATGGAAAAAGTGATTTCTGTGCGAGATGGCAGCAGCACATTTTGGGGAGAACCATGGCTGGCTGTTAGGTTTTTGTTGGAATGTTTGGATGGTATGAATCGGTCTATGCCTACAATTAACCATTCGGTCAGGTCTAATACTATAAAGGACACACCCGTTTTAAATATGGAATGCAGAGGTAGATCTGATATGAATGTACGGAAGCTATCCCAGTCAGCCATAGAGTATCGGTATACAGTACTGTGGAGAGGTACGTCTGAGGACTTATTACATTTCATTTTTATCTTAACTTATACAACGAAGTGGTCGGAGGATACAAGAGGAGATAGAACGAAACATGAACATAGCTCAGGGGAAGTTGAAAAAAAAAGGTCTAGAAGACTTGCATACTGACCCGTAATATCGGGCACACGGGTGGGCTCGCGAACAATCTGAGTGAAGTCATAGGCAATGGCAAAATCATGACAGAACATTCCCTCATCTTTATTTGAATGGGTCAGCCATTCCACGTTATGGACATTGAAGTCGCCGCAAATGTGAATGTTAGCCGAGGGATGTGCAGACAGGATGTGGTCTATTTTCTCAGATATCCGCTTAAAGATAGTAACCCCGCTGTTGTGAGGGCGATAGAGGGCAAATATAAATGCAGTGGTGTAAGCAAGTGCAACCGGAAGCACATATAAGGTAAATTAGCGTCTTCTCTAGAGACATCCCTGCCACATGGGAAGCCATCTTTAATGTAGACACATATTTCATACCTATGGCGATCTTGGGGTCAGTATTAGATGTTAAGTTTGAGTTTACTTTAATTATGAAGTCATCTAGGAAAGTGGTTGGCCCTATGCCAGTTTCGCTTAAAAAGAATATGTCCGGTTTTGTCTCCTGTAATTAGGTTTCAACCTCTGGAAGGTTGGAACGTAGACCCCTGATGTTGTAGAAGAAGACATGGTAGTAGAGGTCTACGTTGAAGGATTGGGTTCTAGGTTTATTCGTATGTTTTTTTTTATTGAGATATTTCATGTTGAGGTTTTGGGATTTGTGGAACAGGTCGGCATACTTGCCAAAACTGGTGGGAACGATAGAGAGGGAAAGATTTATTCTTTTAGGACTGATCTTCACTCCCTACCTGAAAAGTAAAACCTATATTAGATCTGTTGCCAAAATCACTGGAAAAATAGTAGGGTCAATCTACAGCCCCCAAAACTATCTCACTCGCAGCGCAATGTTCAAGAGAGAAACGCGTCTCATAATAGAGTACTATTGCCACATCTTAGGTGACAGAGTACCCTGTTCCTGCCTTGACATGGTACCAAACCGTCTTTGAAATTTAGTGCGCGAGGACCATTTCGCTTCCATACTTCTACCTTTCGTCTTTGATCTTTTCTTTTTTAACAGAAAATACCTTGCAAGTTTATCTCTGCTCGATCGTTACTTTTATAGTCTTTGCCCGATTAGTCCTCGGTCTATCACTCCCCCCTCCCCTGTAAAAATTTAACAACACATAATCGTCTAACTACAAAAACCGGCAACAAGTGCCCTCTCCTATTATCTGTGCTTAAAACTAAAAAAGAGTATTCCATGAGCAGAGTTTCATTATTAGGGCTGTGCGTTTGTGAAACACAATACCATGGGTCTGATTTCTTGCTGAATACAGTAGTCGCTTTCAGGTATAATGCAACTAAGTTGAGACATCCTCTTATAAATTAAACACTACCAAAGCTCCAGCAGTACTAATCATCACCATAGTGTCTAAACGTTTCTCCAACAGCCATTAATCCTCGATCCTTGAGTGAGCTGCGGGCCTCGATAAGCAATGATCCCCAAGTAAAAATAATCTAACGAAAAAATATTACATTATAAAAAATGGGCTTCATTTATCTGTTATAATAACATTGGATATTTAAAAGCGTAACCATTCCATTAACAAAATTTAAATAAAAAGTTAAATTGTAGTATTTTTGGCTAGTGATAATACGCTTTTCTGGCCACCAATTTTGTTGCTCTATATGACGACCAAACATATACTACATTGTCTTCCAAAGGTAATTTATGGAAGGTTAATATAATGACAATGGAACTAACATTACATTCCTCTCGGCGGAGGAGGTTAATATCTAGGAGAGTCAGCTTATAACAAGAAAACATTGCATCGCAAGTAAAATACTGTTTGGAGCTGTAGAATAATTCAATTAATTTTCCATTGATTTTGGCAACTAATTTGATGTAAGTCTTCTTTTTCAGGCAAGAAGTAAAGATCAGCTTAAGAAGAATAAAATTCCCCCTCTCTCTCTCTCTATCTCTCTCTCTCTATATATATATATATAGTCATCGACATACAGTACAGTTTCGCTGTATCACAGCTCATCAGTGCGGCTAGACAGGCAACTACCTCAAGCCAGGATCGAAACCCGACCGCCCGTACAATAGTCAAAGCTTTGAACTATTACGCTTATCCGCGGCTGCTGTTCGGGTAGTGAATTAATGATGTTTTACATCGTCCGATACCTAAGCTCGATTTGTATACACAAAGAGCATCGCTTAATACACTAATGATATATCGTGTATCACTTCCCAATATATATATATATATATATATATATATATATATATATATATATATATATATATATATATATATATATACATAAATTTTATTTGTATTTCACTTTTTAAAACAGTACTCTATGTACGTGTTTCGATGGTCTACCGCTCAGCAGCGTTGCTTGACTGTAATAAGGCTCGAACCTTTAACTATATGTTTATAGCCGAGTGCGTATACCGTTACGTTACGGGCCCTGATGATATTATAAGCTATTTCTTAAGGAAAACTAAATCCTTGATATCCTAGGAGAAGTCGCTATTACCACATATAATTAAATATTCAGCACATACATAGAAAATATATTAAAGATTAAATCGTCACCAGAACGCAAGATGTTTACGTTACTGACATTAAATAACCTTGTTTTGCGCTCGAAGTTGAAAAGTGCGTTGATTTTGATAATACTTATTTCTATCAATATTTTTTTGTTTGAGCCTCGAGCCTCGATACGTTCATCTGAATTTAAAAGTTAAAAACCGTAAGATTTCCTTGTCAACCTGATACATTAATAGAAGTAATTGTAGTTTCAACGACAGAGGAACATCATATTTTAATTTAAATTTGAACACGCTCTCCTTATATATATATATATATATATATATATATATATATATATATATATATATATATATATATATACATATATATATATATATATATATATATATATATATATATATATATATATATATATATACTAGCAAAAGTACCCGTCGTTGACTGGGTTCAAAAACAGCCTACAGAAAATGGACTCTGATTTATGAAAGTATGATAGGTTATGAAAAGGAAGGGGTGGAAATTTGGGGGTATCAAAACCAAAGCAAAATATGATGAAAGTAAAAATAAAATAGATAAACCCCATAATTTATTATACCATACCTGTTCACACTGAAACACTTATCACAATATTATGTGGATCTATATTAAAAGACCTTGTTAAACTTTGTGACATATTTCCATTCTATGGAGTTCATGTGTGAACGAACAGTCCATCATTTTATTATACTATATTTCTTCAAACTGAAACATAATTATCAAAGTATACTTACATAGATAGATATGAAAAGTCTTTATTAAAGTTTGTGCCTATTTCCATTCTATGGAGGCCAGGCGCGAACGCAAACCCCACAATTTTAGCATACCATCTCTATTTAAGTTACAACATATTTATCAAAGTAGTCTTATGTACATCTATATATAAAACACTTGTAAACGTTTTTTTTTTCATTTTTAAATTTTTTATTTCCATTCTTTGTGGACCAGGCGCGAAAACAGACCCCACAATTTTTATGAACCACCGTTCTGCCAGATCAAACATGCCCATTCTTATGTCTCGATACATCTTCTATCATTATATTTAATCAGTTTATTTAAAATAGTCAACCATATAGGAGCCTATATCAGACACACACACACACACACACACACACACACACACACACACACACACGCACACGCACAAACACACATCCATTCAGCTTTATATTATATTATATATATATATATATATATATGTATATATGTGTGTGTGTGTGTGTGTGTGCTATTTTATTTGTTTTTGCGATACGTTTTGAATGAATTGCATTATTTATACGAAAGCGCATTTTTACCTAAATGCTAGTTGGGAATAATTTCCCTTTGACCAATTTGGTACCCCCAAATTGGGAGCGGCATATATATTATTTTTAAAATATAATTATCCACTGACACGTGTTTCGTAGTCTACGACTCATCATATATATATATTACTGATTGAACGATTCCAATATTTTTTCCTGATTCCGATACAATTACCGATTTTGTACTCATTTCCTGATTGCAATACAATTACCGATTCTGATTCCCATTGTTTATAAATCTCTAAATATTTAACTATAAAATGGTTATTTTGTCCCGATTGTCCTAGAAACACATCCTTAATGTGCATATATTTTCTCAAACGATAGATATAACTTTCATTGGAAGTTTAAGTCAATAAATATTTATTATTTTTGCATTATTACCAGCAGTGGACGATTTTGTTTTAAATAGACACCGCCAAAAATGGCTTAAAAATCAAATTGTTGTTGTTTTTTAAAACGAAATTACATTTATTAAAATCCATTATTTTTGAGTAACTTTTTTTCCAGAAAGATAAAACCCTGAATTTTATCATATAAAAAGCAGAATAATGTAAAACTTTTTCTACGATTTTTAATTAAATTTTAAATGTTAATTTTTTCCCAAAAGTTAACAATTGACATTATTTGTCTTGCACAAAAAACGTATATAAATAGTTAAAAAAATGTTTTTGAAAGAATTAATTTGTTTATTTCTTGTCTAAGATTAAGCGTGATTTTCTATGAGAATATGCAAAAATATTATAAGTACCTGGATTTCAAATAATTCCACTTATTCATATAAGCAACCAGTTACTTCGCGTCGATTTGATACAATGTTTACATTTGAACTTGATAAAAAGAAACTACGGAAGACCAAACAGGCCAAACAAAGTTCAATGTATTATTAACGCTGAGGCTGGCCAGTACCAGATGGGTGACCATTTTTATGAGTTTGGTTTTTAATATGTATGTGTGTGTGTGGGGGGGGGTCAGGCTCCCCTAAATCGGTGGGGAGGGCAATTTAAAGCAGAATAAAAAATATTATTTCAGCGCGTTTGGTCCACATTAGTCGAAAGGCGGCAAACGTTTTCAAACGGGATCGAAAAAATGATGATATTTTTAACATAAAGGGCACAATATTTATCGATTTTTTTGTATCGATTCTTCAAAGCATTCCCGGTTTAATAATGGTCATGCATTATTCGGCTCGCTAAAAAAATGGTTAATTTATTTATCAAAGATTTTAAAATGTTTTTTTTCGTATAAATATTAAAATTTATTTTTTGTTTTGCTTAACTTAAATTAATTATTTTACTTAACATATTCACCGAATTTCACATTCAAAACTCCAAAGCAGAATAATTAAACACAATCAGATGTCAAAATAAGGTATGCAAACAAGTTTTTTAATCTATAATCCTGTCCCTTACAACAAGACAATATGTTTTGTTCACTTTCAGATGATTATTTTAAGTATATTTGGAACCCCCTCAAAACAAGGGGGCTTGTAAGCAATATATATATATATATATAAATATTGTTTATGGAAAATAAGTACACTGTTATGAAGTTCATTCTTCTCTTAATAATCGCTGAAAATTTTTATAGATTAGATAATTACCTGATTTTTGGAAGATTTTTAAAAAGACGGTCCGTCAAAAAGTACTTACCTACCCCCCCCCCCCAGTTTTGGCGGTGCCTTGTTTTAAAGAAAATCAAATAAAAAAATTAAAGCCATCTTATGTTGCATCGAAAAATAAGCACATTTTTTTCGATTCCAGTTCTCTCCGATTCTGATTTTAGTTTTGATTAATCGCTCCAACACTAATATCTATCTATCTATCTATCTATCTATCTATCTATCTATCTCTTCTCTCTCTCTCTCTATATATATATATATATATATCTCTCTCTCTCTCTCTCTCTCTCTCTATATATATATATATATATATATATATATATATATATACCCTGAGTGAATTTTATATGGCAGACGTAGAAAATAAAACATTTAAAAATAATATAAAGCCCCTATGTATGTACGTTATGTTGACGACATACTCCTCTTAGCTGATAATGACGAACAGATATATAAACTTCAAGATCTTTTTAAAAAAACTATGTCCTTAAGTTTACAATAGAATTAAATAATAACAAACAAATTCACTTTCTGGACGTCCTTATAGACTCATCTAACAATACTTTCGACACAGCTGTATACAAAAAAACAACTAGTAAAAAATCCAGCCTCTTGAACTTTAAGAGTGAGTACCCTCAGCGTTATAAAACTGCCATAATCAAAAAATCTTTTAAACCGTGCTAAGATGATTACTTCTACGAAAAAAGCACTACTAATAGAAATTAAAAATATAAAACAGGTTCTTATAAATAATTACTTTCCGAATTATATTGTTGATCAGCAAATTAAACTATTGTTACAGTCCCCTAAAAACCTTAACAGCAATACTAGTCAATCTTCTAACACTAACCCTATAGACATATTTTATAAAAACCAAATGATACTAAATTTTAGAGTGGAAGAAAAAATAATTAAAAGCATCATACATAGATATACAGCACCTCTAGAGAATAATTCTAAGATTAGATTTATTATATACTACAAGAAGTATCGAACCCAGAACCTCATCGTTCAAAATAACTCCTCGCCAGCGACAAAAATGTTGGAGCAAACCAATATTGTGTACAAATTTCAATGCCTCTTAGGAGAGTGTAACTCCGAAAATAAAAACGCATATATTGGACATACAAAAACAACATTGTCCCGTCGATTAACGATGCATTTGAAGAGTACTAGCTCAATATACCAGCATTTAACAAATCAACATAGCTATCCCCCCTCTAATCTTAGAAAGGTCCTCGTGGACAACACAAGGATTTTGCAACGAGAAAGTAATTGTAAAAAATTAAAAATACTTGAAGCACTATATATAAAAACCCAACACCCATCTATAAATAGCATTCATTTTGAAAGTAGCAACAATGTGCTGAAATGTTTAGCATAACCAGTATACGACTGGTTTTACTAACATTGCCTTTTATCATCCTAATTTTAATCGAGTTTTTTATCACTCGTAAATGTATATTTTAATCGACTTTTCATTGACTCTTTTTATCATTCGTAACTATATATTTCACTTCTATTTTTAATATTTTATCTCCACCTGATGATGATTCAAGAAAGAATCGAAAGCGCTCATGTGAACCATGGAACATTTGTAAATACCTTCCATCTTGAAGTTAAAATAATCTTACGAAAGATCGAAAAAATGAAAAAAAGAATCATTAAGCAAGGTATCTCTGTTGTTTGTAATAATGTTTGCCTTAATATATATATATATATATATATATATATATATATATATATATATATATATATATAATAAATGGCAAAAGGTTATATTCCAAAATTCATGATGTTGAGCATCTTATAATTTATTCCTTTCATATATGTATGTATATATATATATATATATATATATATATATATATATAATAAATGACAAAAGGTTATATTCAAAATTTAATGATGTTGACCATCTTATAATTTATTTCTTTTAACTCAGTTGACTTATATTAGAGGAATAACTTATAAGATGATCAACACCATGAATTTTGGAATATAACTTTTTGTCATTTAGTCCTTATATTACTCTGTAATTACAATGAGCTTCTTAAATAAGGATTGGTATATATTATAAGAATATATATTTCTACAGAAAAAATATGTGTGTGTGTGTGTTTAATACAATAATGTTTTGAAAGAATACATCTTTTACTGAGCAAACCTTGTGTATTAATTTATTTGTGGACTGTTATTCTCATCTTCATAGTTATTGTTGTTTCACTACGTCTCTGCCAACTCATCCTTTGCCTTTATTCAACTGGTTAATAACGACGCGATAAGAATGCGGAGTCTTTTAACTATATCCCCAGTAAGTTTCTGCCTTCCATAGTTGTTGTCGTCCCACGACGTTTTGCCCAACTCATCCTCTAGCCTGCTTTGAGTATGATTGAAACCGCTATCTTCAGAATATGCTCACCTGAAACCAGTCTCCTCGCGGTTAACGACCAGAGAATAACCAGTCTCCTCGCGGTTAAAGGCCAGAGGATAAGTTAGCCGAAACATTGTGAAATAACAACTATGAAGATGAGGATGACAGCTATCAAAAATGAATAACCAAATTATGAAACGACAGCTTAAAGTATTCAAAAAACGATTGCAGAAAGTTCCCTCTGGACCAAAGTACCGTGGGTTTGCAACAACAGATTCAACATACAAATTGATTATGTTTATTAGCCACTATCTTATGTAACTTTAGAACATTTTAGACACATTTAGTCGTTGTATTAAAATCCTACATTTCATCCTAGGAGCAACACCATCACAATCGCACCATCTTTGGAGGAAGTAGTTCCTATTTTTCCGCTAAATATTAAGTCCTCCTACCGCCTCTAGTCAAGACTAGGAGGAATTATACACATTCTACAGATATTGTGCTTGTACTCTTCACAATTGGATCATAAACTCATAGTCATAGCATAATCTTTCCATTTCCCATTCAAAAAAAAAATCCCTTCTCAAATTCCGCCCTATTTTCATTGGCTGAGAGCCGACAATTCGATAATTCCGAAATCTACGTTGTAAACGAACTACAAAAACTTTTCAAATATGGCGGCACTTTCTACAAGTGGCAATCATTCAAAAAATAAACCAAATACAAACATGATAACCGCTAATAAACATAAAATTAAATACTGATGACCTTACACTTTCCTATACACACATTGACATTCCACTATCCCCCTCCCCCCCAAAAAACAATCCCTGAAAAAATATGTACAGGTACTATTGTTTATTCTCAATTTAAGAGGGGCTTATTTTTTCTTTTACTTGGTTTTATAATAGGTCGTTTTTATTTCCATTTTTTAAAGATTTACTTTTACTGTGAGTGATTTACATAACTTACATAGTTTTCTACGATTAGCTAGATTTCAATCATGTTGTTATCTTGCCCGCATAAGTTTTCGATCATGCTGATTAAGAAAATCTCATTTATATTTGGCATATATAAATAGTTATTTAGATATAAAGACCTGTATTATGTACTGTAAATCTACGGCCGCCAGATTTGTACGTACGCGCGAAGAACACATCTAATTTTATCTGACCGACTCTGTCACATCCCAATTTTTTTGTTGTTTTAAAGTATTTGCGGTGAGTATCCTGACAACACAAGGTTTTATTGGGGACAAATCAGGTGTCTATTCCGATAGCCGTTATGTTTAATTTTAGACGAATTATACTTTCTATGTAGTGTTTTATTTTCTTCTCTTTTCCTGACTCATTATCGACACTGCACATAAATTACCTTTGTTTACGTTTTTTATAGGTAAATTTTACCTTAGCTCTGCCTGCACAATTTTCTTAAAAATGACGACTTTTAAAGGTTTTCGACTATGCTTATTAAGAAAATCTCATTTATATTAAAATCTATAGATTATCCTTTACAGGTTTGTGTTTACGTTTGAGAAACTATCTGCACATTAAACGCGTTTTTATAGTAATCGGGGGAAAATAATATCGCCATAGCTAAATATTTTGAGATTTATACAGAATCGGAATTGGTAATTGTATCGGAATCGAAAAAATATTGGAACGCTCCAATCATCAATATATCAGAATGAATGGCTTATTCCATCTAAGTTGTATGACAGCATATCTGTTTAAAATAGACTTTAAAGTTCTTCACAAGATTGAAAAGAAAAATATACTCAAGCGGAACAACCAAACTCGCTACGAAACGAAAGAATTGAAGTTCTTCAAATTTACATTCAAGTTAAATCAATATATTCTTTTATGAAGATTCCCCGGTGATTTCCTTTTGTCGGACCATCTTTGCAGTTTGTCTGTGTTTCCGTTATGCCTCCAACGGACAAAGAGTCGCCAGATTAAATTCGGAATTTTCTTTTTCTAGATTCGGCAGTTCGGTTTAATTTCCGGGAGCAATCTCCCCACGGGCACGCGATACGCATTCACGCGTAGTTCAGAAAAGACTTTCATCTTTCAGACACGAATCAGGTTGGTTTTTTGTCCTTTTTAAATAAGATGAGCATCATAAACTATTCAGATTAGATGGAAGAATGGGAAGCAATTCAATGTCTTCTTTATTCGATTGCATTTAATTTATATGAAAATGAAGAAAAAAATTAGAAAATATATCTTTATTCATACAAGCACACACACACACACACACACACACACACACACACACACACATATATATATATATATATATATATCTGCATATATATATCTGTATATATATAAAAGGTGATAATGTGTTTGAGGAAATTTTCACCCTATATACTCAAGGGATTTTTGAGCTACAAATCTAAAATTTTGTATATAGGATATTTAGACATGTGGACAACTTTTTAATCAATTTTCATCCGGAAAAAACGGGCTACTAAGGGATAAAATTAATCGTCGGCTTTTTTTTAATGCTTGCTTACTGTTCCACGTATGCACATGCGTTAATTGTCTACATGACAGATACATTATGCAAAAAAAAGTTTGGAAACACGTTTTTAAGATTTTCTCATGGCGGCCTAATGGTTATCGTACTTGGCACACTGTCTTTATGTTTTGGTTTTGATCTCAGCACGAGTTTCATTTTTTTGTTTTTTTTATTTACCAGAAGTGAACTGTTTAGATAAAAAAAAAATAATACTGACATGCACATGTCCCAGTGGCTATATGAATAAAAATATAATAGTATATATATATATGCTATCATTAATATATATATATATATATATATATATATATATATATATATATATATATATATCACCATATATATATGTGCGTGAGTATATATGTATATATATGTATATATATATATCACCATATATATATGTGCGTGAGTATATATGTATATATATGTATATATACGTATATATGTATATATAGTAGTAATTTATAAAAAAATATATGTGGCAATATATATATGTATATGTATTAGAGATTTAGAAGGCTATCACAATGCGAGGAATGAAATATAGTCGTTGTTGGTGAAAGGAGACGAAAACAAGCGCTCCATCATCTAGCATGCTTTGAATGGATCTGTCACGTCTACCATTTGAAAAGGGAATTTTTTCCGCCATTAATAATGGATATTGTCGCAGACATAACAAGTAAGACATTTGTATCTAATACAACTGAATAAATATATGTATATATATAGACATATATGTATGTACTTATTGATTTGTAGATCGCCACTTGTTTTCGTCTCCTTTCACCAACAACGACTATATTTCATTCCTCGCATTGTGATAGCCTTCTAAATCTCTACTACATACCTATCCCACACAATGCTTCAGGCAAACTACATATCAATCACACACACACACACACACACACACACACACACACACACACATATATATATATATACATATATATATATATAAGGGTCAAGTAAAATGATCTGACAGATTTGTTGGTTAACCTGATTTAAATATGTGCGATTTTTTTCCTCTGAGGATACTTCATATCAAAGGTATACATTAATCGCCCTCGGTCTATTCAACAACTTAAAGATGCAATTTGTCAAAAAAATTATTGCCATTCTACATAAAATGACCCGCCGAGTTAAAGACAATCTTTGTGAACGCCTTTTGACTGTGTGTAGACAATAACGGATCCCATGTGACTGATTTAATTTTTTTTTTAATTAATGAAACAGAATGGCATTATATACACTATTCGAAAATAAAAACACTTTTTTATTTCTTTACTTTGCCTTTTCTTCAACCTACAAATATGTCATCATTTTGGATTACCTTGTATATATGTGTATGGCAAACTACGCTTTTCAAATATATTTCACCGTTTATCTATAACAATCCTTTTATTTATGAAGCTCGATTAATGTTAAATTTTACTACCGAGCAATAATAAATAGGCTGTTTTTGAACTCAGTCAACCACGGGTACTTTTGCTAGTATATATATACATTTTCTGAAGATGTTATTTGTTTTTGTTTTGCGATACTTTTTTGAACGAATTCAATTATTTATACGAAAGTGCATTTTTACCTAAATGCGAGTTGGGAATAATTTTCCCTTTGACCAATTTAGTACTCCCAGGTAAAAATGCACTTTCGTATAATTCATTCAAAAAAGGTATCACAAAAACAAAAAGCAAAAAAAAAACATATATATATATATATATATATAGTTTAGCTAAGAATTTTTTCAGTTGACCCTCAGTCTAGACCAAAATTCTACGTTCAAAATTCCAATATGTTATTTATCTGACCATTTCTTTCTTTCAACATGTAAAATCGTCCACCTTTTTACAGCACTTGTTTCGTAAACAATCATATTATTATGATATCAATTTTGAATATTTTCCGCACTGACGCATCTGATAAATTGCAACTTTTTAACTTTTAAAGAAAATAACATTGAGCATAATTACATAAATCTAAAACAAAATCCGAAAAACAGTGTCATAAACCCTATTATGGATAATACGAATCTATCACTGTAAAAAAGCGCTGCATTTCTTTAACTCGAACAAAACCTCAAATTATCTTTTATACACAAGGATACTAGGATACACGCATTTTTCTTTGTTTTCAGTTTAAATAAATCTAAGTGTACAAATAATTCGTACACACTATTTACAAGTATCACCACCTAGCAGATGTGCAATGAATCAAGTACTACCCCTATACTGCATCTCTAAAGTGCTGTCCACTCAACCGGAAATTCTATTGTTACTGGTATAAACTACTATTCTCTCCAAAACTTATCGTTTCTTTTTCACCAGATCTAATATGATGCCTTCTCCGCTGCTCCCGAGACGTCTGTTACAAAGTCTTTTTTTTTCACTTCTGTGTTCGCACAGCAAAAACGAGGTCGCAATATGTTGATTAGCATTCGCTCAGGTTATCCTCGATCGCTTACAGTCATATTCCCTCGCTATTCCTTGCACTCGATCAGTAGATCATAACATAAAATCATATTTCCTACCTTCTGCAATTTTTAGACGTCCTTTAGAACGTGCTGAGCAAAATATAGAAAACTTCATCTGTATACTAATGTTGTACAGAGTTGACGATGCAATAAATGTTCACCAATTGCCGACTTGAGGAATTGTGAATGTCTGGATGTTTATAATGCCTATGTATTGAAGGGCGACATGTTGGAAAATTCTCACCTCTAAGCACTTGATGGTACGCCCCATGTAGTCAGTCTCGCATTGACTAATTAATCAACACACGCACGCACACACACACACAAACATTTCGTAGCGCATAAATAACATAATTTTCTACCTGTTTAATAAAATGTTGAATTACAATTAGTAGTAAAACTAAGTTATAACGAAAAATAGTAAAAAGCGGCAAATACAGATGAAAAACTCACAATGTTTAAATTTAAATATTAGATACTATACATAAAGAAAATAAATGCGTCAAATTAAATAAAAAACAAAATTTTAGTAACATTTATAATTACTGTATGTTAAATCATTACCCCCATCCTCTTCCCATCCCTCATCAACAAAGAAATTCTATTTATTAGGCGAGCAGGCGACTTTATAATCAGGATCGATAAATGTATCGATATTATAAGTTAAAACAGAATCACGTATATTATCGGAATCGGGAAAATATTGAACTCTCCGTGTAACGCAGTCGTTATTTTTTAATTACTTTGTTACACTTAAGACCTCATGAATTCACACGTTGTTTAGGACTCAAACGCAAAGGGGGGGGGACGGAGAGAAATAAAAATCCGATTAGGAAATTTTTTAAAGTGCAAATGAAACGAACAATGAATTTCATAATATTTCTATTTTTTTTTTTTCGCACGCACATGTGTTTTGTAAATGTCTTACTCGGCGCTTTCTCGTCCTTGTATGTACACATCCATCCCCACTGGCTGAGGTACATGTGCAATGTTTAAACAGATTCATTAAAATTTCATTAAACAGATTCATTAAAATTTCATTAAACAGATTCATTAAAATTTCAATATATGATAAAATTTACAATTTAAAATTTACGTGCTTTTAAGCAATATTTGTTTAAATATATAAATATACATAGTTTGAAGTTGCTATTTTTCAAAAGTAGGGTAACCAATGAAATATAACGAGGTTAATATAAGAGTGCTCAATACGGAAGTAGACCAAGTTACATTTTCAAGTTGTCTTTACATAAGAAGTAATTTGTTGCTACACACTCATGAGCATGTTTTGGTCTTCTAGTGTTTAGTAGCTAAGCGTTTGTTGCCTTCAGAGGTCTCTAGTTACTAAACACTAGAAGACCGAAACATGCTTATGACTGTGTAGCAAACAAATTACTGCTTATGTAAAGTCAAATTGAATATATATATATATATATATATATATATGATTACTTTATTTAATCACATAAATTAATATATGAAGATATAAATTTATGCCTAAATTTTTTGGCATTTACTTCAATAGTGCACAATACATAGGTAGAGCTATGACTGGCGTCACGCTCCATGCCTGTCCTCTAAAAGTGAAAATGGCCCTGAACCATTATTAATTTTTTTAATTTTTAATTTTCCTTGCCTGATGAGATCTGTTATGATCGAAACGGTCTGCACATCGTAGCAAGATTTGACTGTATTTACATATGAATAATATATATATATATATATATATATATATGTATATATATATATATATATATATATATATATATATGCATTGTACATGATGGTAAATTTTACTAATACGAAATGGAAAGAAGAAATTTCATATTTTCGGGATTATATTCGTTTCACTCTAAAACTAATTTCCTCTGTTTTTCATTCCGTGTCAACTTTATCAAACATTCGACAAGAATTTTCTATTCAGAAACTAAGTTTGAGATATTCTTAAAAAGTAATGAAACACGCCATTCTGTTGAATGCTTACTACATATAATCCTCGAGTGTCTAAGGTAATTCTGTACAGGGGTTTGCCGGAACAGCCTGGCATGAGGATACTTTTTCTCGAGAAGTAAACCCTGACCTTATATTCAAAATCACATAGAATTCGCTATCCCAATAAAATCTCGTTTTTATGGCTAACGCACATTAGCTTTGACGAGGAATGGTGCACCTTCTACAAGTGATATTACCTCAAGTAATAGCACAAAGCTCGATACTCCACCAGACTAGATAAATTCTAACCCTGGAATCCAGTAAGATCAAGAGACCAAAATAAAAGATATACTGCAACATATGAAAATGGTAAATTGAGGAGAGGAAAATGATGTTCTCAACTCAGTGTTTGAGAGATAAAGAACTTTAATTGAACATTCGGATATCTATGTATCTCATAGCCCTAGATAGTGGGAACCTTGATTTCTGAGAACTTCAGCTGAAGTAAAATAAAACAAAAACGTGAATGAATTTGCTACGCGTTTTATACCAATGTTTCTTTATGTAGAGTTTGGTTGAATTCTGTACCTGTGTATATGTTTATTATGGTTCTGGGAGATTGAAGATCAATGCTGGCGATACTAAGGATACAAATTAAATACATACTTAATACACCCACACTGTCATGGATGACAAAAAACAGAGCATGGTGCGCACGTGGATTAAATAAAAAGTTCCGTTCGAAATTACGCACAGGTTCCTGAGTTCGACATGATGCACCTTAAGAATGTCGGGTGTTACATCGGCCGAAACGTTTTGAGGAGAACAACTCCTATCGTATTACTGTTTTAAATAGTGGCATATGTTTGTCATAAAAATGATACTAATAGAATTACAGAGTAAACCCTTAAAATGTCACAGATGGAATTCTTAGTAAAAACTTTTTGGGGGACAAAGAAACCGAGATATTCAAAGGGGGCCCTATTCAATCGACGATCATCTATTGATGGCGGCTTGCTTCTAATGATTTGAAATAGGGCATATGAGCGAAAAAAAAACCCAGAGTAGAAACAGAGATAGAAAAAGTACATGAGAACCAAGAAAAAATGAAAACGCAGCCTACATTAAAAAAATATTTACTGTTTGTTTTAAATGCCTAAAAGAAGAAAAACGAAATTGAATGTCCGTAGAGTATGACTTCATTTTAAAATGAGAAATCACTCAATATAGATCATCTCTGCGTTTCTTCATTAAAAATATTTTTTTAAACAAAGAAAAGACCACTGCATCCAGCAAAACGCATCCTACAGAAAAAATACCCCCTTCCATTTAAAAAAAATATTTCCCTAATATTTAGAATCAATCAACGAATAAAACAAGAAACTCTGTATATGTTTTTTTTTAAATTTTTTTATTACATTTTCACCCCAAACAAGGCACATGGCCACTCAGGTGTAGGGGGCTACTATCAGGGTCAGCAAATACAGGGGCACTATGTAGGGATTTGGGCAGCAAGATGTCGGTTCACGTTGCACTTGAACTTCTGCATGTCAGTACAGTTAGGATAGCATGATCCTGGAATGGAATTCCAGAGTCTAGCGATTCTGGGAAAGAAACTACTGGAGTAGAAGGATCTTTTGCATCTAGGGATCTCTACTGTGTGGGGTGGGATTTAGCTGCCTGTCGGGTTTGTCGAGGGTGTCTGCGTCGTGGGGGCACAAGTGTCTGCAGTTCGTCAGAGCACTCACCATTATAATACTTGTAGAACAAGCAGAGGGATGCAACGTTTCGTCGATGGGACAGAGGCTGAAGCTTAGATGCCAGTTCAGGGCCTATCAGATTGGCGACTCTTTTTTGAACCTTGTCTAGGAGCGAGAGACTAGTAGTAGACGCACCAGCCCAGATGTGACAACAATACTCCATACATGGGTGAATGGTGGCCTTATAGAGATATAGGATACTTTCAGGTGTCAGTAGTTTTCTAGCACGGTAGAGAAAGCCTACCTGTTTTTGCAGCGGCCCTGGCAATGTTTTCAATATAATTGTTCCAGCTCATGTTTCCTGTGAACGTTAGGCCAAGCAGTTTGAAAGATGTACTCTCAGACAGGGAGTCACTGGCCATTGCTATTGGTGGCAGAGAAGGTTTCTTGTAGTTATTGAAGGAAACCAGTTTGGTTTTGGCAGCATTGAATGTGACCATCCATTTATGTCCCCATTCCACTACAGATTGGAGGTCATCCTCTAGTGTTTTTGCCATTTCTTTAGATATGTGTTCATTTGTTTTCCTGTCATGCCTTTTATAGAGTGTAGTGTCATCAGCATATATACCCATCTCAGAGGCAGTTTTGTCGGGGAGGTCATTAATAAATATCAGGAACAATAGAGGTCCAAGAATAGACGCTTGAGGCACTCCCGCATTTATATCACACTTTTTAGATGTTCGACCGGCGAGGACAACCTGGATTTTTCTCTTGTCTAAGAAGGATTTAATTATGCTAAGTATTCTACCAGTGATACCGTATGATTTAATTTTCCTGAAGAGACCCTTGTGCCATACCCTGTCAAAAGCCTTAGATATATCTAGAGCTACCGCTCTGCCCTCCTTCACTTTGTCCAGTGAATGGTATATACGTTCAGAGATTACAGTGAGAATGTCAGCTGTGGAACGGGCTTGTCTAAATCCATATTGTTTGTCAGAAGTTTAGCGTCTGTAAGGTGCTGGACTAGAGCATGGTTAATTATGGTCTCAAATATTTTAGCGAAAAGTGGGAGGAGGCTAATGGGGCGATAATTTGATGGGTCAGTTCTTTCGCCAGAATTCTTGAATACTGGTACCACAGAAGCGGTTTTCCAACAGCCCGGAAAGCATGATTCATTAAGGCATTTGTTGAAGAGTTTGGAGAGAACTGGAGCTACTTCGGCTGAGCACTTTTTTAATAGCACAGCTGGGATGAGATCAGGTCCGCATGCTTTGGAAGTGTCAAGATTTATTATGATAGCATGTACCTGAGCAGGGGTGATTTTTAGATCGTCTAGCGTGGCGTCTGTCCGCAAAGGAAAGTCAGGCAGGGGTTGGTTGGTAGGGTCCAGTGTGGAGTTTGAGGCAAACTGGCTGGCAAGCATATTAGCTTTGTCGGTTGCTGAGCAAACAACCTCGTGATTGTTGGTTAGTGGGGAATTGTTGATTGCCCATTGTTTACTAAACTGTTGTAGATTTTCCAGAAGTCACGATTTCATAATTTACAAATAAAACGTGAGTTAGCAAACAACCGGTGTCATTTGAAGAGTCTCTTTTGAATTTCTCGGGTCCCGGGGTTTTTAATCGATACTTCATCCATTTTTTTTTGTAATTCAACATATTTGATAAAATTAAACTTCAGTCACTGCCCGACTCGACCCTTACGTATTTATCCACGAAAAACCAACAAATGAAATAACGTCTTTTATATAAACCTGCACGGATGTCTGTACGGGTCTTTTCCCCCCTGCATCTTTGCTTCTTATTTTCGTTTCATCTGAGGATATGATTGTCTCGTCTAGTGGTCGATGATCAAAGACATAGCCAGGAATGACCAACGAGATGGGTGTAAACTTTCCTAGCACACATTTTTCAAAATATAATGTTTCATTTGTTTTGTTTCATTTTAGGAATGTTTCATTTTGTTTTGTTCGATTTTTATTTTAATTAGAGCGACTTAAAATGCAATTTCATGCTCATTGAATATTCTTATAAAGTGAAATGTAAATACCCTGATTGATTTATGAAATTATTGATATAATTACTTCGCCAAATTACTTGACTTAATTAATAAGTGTAAATTTTAGGTTGCCCTAATTAAATTCTTTATTGTCTCATAGTTTCTTTTTCTTTTGCTAAGCTATCGTACTTTTTGCAACTTTGTGATTGTAATTAAAAAACTTGTAGATGAACAAATCAACACAGAAAAACAATAAGAAAAATTACGTACAAAAAATAAATGAGTACATATTTTAAGCAAAACAGAACGAAACGAATCTAACTTTGCAAATTTCCACTTTAAGTAGTCAAAATTTAGGTATTATTGTAAAATTACAGACAAAATCGATTTTCAATCTGTAGATAATTCCTCATTAGTAAGCAAGTTATTTACGATGAGGCAAATGTCTATCCGCCTGGCTATCTCTTACTGCCCTACTGACACTTTAAATTAAAGGGAAAAACCCGAACCGGGTGGTTAAAAAAAACACGTTACGCCTTCGTCGTTGATCATCGGTTTTACTAAGAATATTAAAACCTCTCACCCAGGAAAGACACAGGAAATCGTTCGCGGAGTTTTTCAAGGTTTTATTGGAGAGAACGAAATTAGAAAAGAGACTAATCACTTGTAAATTGAGTAATATGCAATATATATATATATATATATATATATATACATATATATATATATATATGCACATATAATTACATGTGTATATCTATATATGTGGAAATTTAGAGATAGTTGAATTCGCTACGATTACTAGTCTTTGCATCATTTGAACGCGTATTGGAGAGAACTGATTTTTTAAACTTTTGTTTCTCTCTCCCTAAAACGTGGCGTCATATCCTCTATCCATCGACTATTTTTTTACGCAATTTGATCTGTAGCTTCCCTCGATTAAACTCACGTCAACCGGCTCTGAGTACAATTCTATTACCAGATAGGTTATCGTGACATGAACTAAAAGTAACACTTCTAAAAATATACAGTAGCTAACTTAATCGCTGCTAACTTGTGTAGGTCCTTACTATGTAGCATGGCTTACCCACTAAGTTTCAGTCTTGAATATTTAACAGTCTTTGTATTTTGCCGGCATTTAATGACAAGAACACCTGGAGAAGGATGTGCAACATTGTCAATCGTTTTGACTCCTTACTTGACGCTGACCGAATTTGCTATGTGATTGTTTAATTCAGTCTAGGAATAGCCTGCGAATAGTTTTGTGACTGTGCCAAAGATAAACATTTGGATGCTTCTGGTCTGGTGAATGTGAAAATCATCAGGGATCACACATTCTGCTTATGAGCCTATCACCAAAGTGCCCATGCATATTAACTTAACTTTCGTCAAGCTCATAACCCATACTTCTCTTTATTGTCCTTTAGTTCTCACATGTTATGAGCTATGTTTCTTCCTTAAAAAAAAAAAAAAAGAAATGCTCTTTTCTGGATTAGAATATATCGATATAAGATTTATCATGTAGTTTTTGTTCCTGAAGAGGTAATCGTTTAGTTCCTTACATAAGGGCCTTGATGCCTTGTCAGCAGCGATTACCATAAAAATAGTTTTAATTAAAAATATTTTTGGACGCTGGTAAAACAAAAACTGTTGGAAACTCATGAATGAAGTTTCGTAGAAAAGTTCGGCGTATACTGAAGTTGCACCATGCATGATTGAATTGCTGAAAGGATTGTACATTTTATTCAAGGCTATCCTCTAACCCCCTCTATTATCCCCCGCCCAGTCCATTCACATCTAGCTCAATGCACACACACACGCACACAAATATCCTTTATTTCATAAATTTCATATTTCATAAATTCAGCTATTGAATGAATCAACGTTTTCTCTTCAAATCAGTACATTATACTGAAAACCTTACCCCGCTTGAGGAAACCTGGAAAATATTGTTTTTTTTATTCTAGATTTTATTACTTGATTGTGAGGTGATAAGCATATGGCAACTTTATGGGTGGCTGTTATGTAGCTTTTTACTTTTAGCTAAACATACAAACAGACATCCATACAGACAACTGTCATTTATATAATAGGTTCCATGGATGGCATTTTTAGAATATAACCCTGTATTTTTTTTTATTAAAAAGTCTAGTCGAATGCAACATCGATTCATAGTATCCTATAATTTTCTCAGACCTAAGTTAAAAGCAAACGTTAGTTAATAAATATCTTAAATATTGTATTATCTAATCTAACACAATCAAGAAAGGAAAAATTTATTTAAAAAGGAAAGACAGCAAAGCAATACACAACAGTCTCCAAGGATTTTCGTACAAGGATTCTTGTAACCGTTTTTCTGCATTTTCCTCGCGGCCTTCACTTTATACAGTCAAGAAGCGAAATTTTGCGTCACTTTGCAAGGCCGCTACTTATAAAAGGTGTATTTTTTCTCCGCCCCTTCCGAACAGCTTCCACATGATGCACAAAAGCGTGGACGCTTTAAGAGTAAATGATTATCTTCATTTCCACAATCTTCCCTACTACATTTAACTTGTTACTTTTAGAAAAATTTTAACATTTTCAATAAAAAATAAAAAGTCTTTATATATGTGTTGTGTTTATATGTGTTGGTCGTTTACGATGTGTTTATTCTCCTCATTGTCGCCGTTTAATGGTTACTGTTAAATAAATTTCTTTTCATAGAGACAGGGTCATAAGGTTTTATTTGGAAAATGTTGATTCAGGAGAGAGAAACTAATGTTACCTTAATTATTTACTTCTCTGCTTTACTTTTTTTACTTAACTGGAATGAGTGACGTATAGGACAGAGGATCGAGATAATTTTTCGCTTAGATTATCCAGTTTTCTACATTGTTGACTGTATATAATTAACATTTCTAAAAAGGGTTTTACTACATATCAAGGCCTGGAGGCCACTAGAGTATAATAATTAATGTGTGTATTGTAGTCATTAGGACAGTAGCGTAGTAATACTTTGTGGTGGAAATTTAGTATAATCGACTAGACTTTTTAATAAAAAAAAATACAGGGTTATATTCTAAAAATGCCATCCATGGAACCTATTATATAAATGACAGTTGTCTGTATGTATGTCTGTTTGTATGTTTAGCTAAAAGTAAAAAGCTACATAACATTTACGAGAACAGTTCAATAAGAACTTGTTTACGTTGGACTAAAAGATAAGAATGTTGTAGTCAGCGTAATAGCAGACCAGCGGAACAGAGTTCCACAGATAAGCAATTCTAGGAAAGAAGCTTTTTTGATTAAATCCATATTTAATTATAGGCACCGATAGAGAATTGGGGAATTTATTAATCCTGATTTTTGCTAGACGAGTGTATTCTGTGAATGTTTGGCGAGGGGGCCATAGATTGGAACTCAGTCGAACATTTTCCAGGAAAATAAGGATAGAGTAGAGACAGGCCCGTAGTGTCTCTGCTATGGAAAAGATGCTGCAGAGAAGAGAAAAGGGCATCGCCGACTAGATTACGAAGTTAGTTCTGAACTATGTCAAAGCAGGATAGGGTGCTCTAGCAATCTCCTGCCCAGATGTAGCAGCAGTACTCTATCCCAAAACGTAATTGACTCTTATACAGATAGACAGATCGTTGTTTCACCCAGCTCGAAACAGGTGACGTGATTCGTTATCTCCTCTGCTTTTGGCTACTATTTGACCTGCTTCCCCTGCTTCATTTTATCTTACTCGCCTGTGGGAACGATCCCGTTTGACAGATTACAGTTATCATAACATGCAATAAATGTAACGCCTGTCCAAATTGACACTATCTGACTTAATCGCCGACGTAGGATCACTAACATGCAATCACTTACCGTTGTTTTTCTTTGAGACTGAATTATTCAGTTTCGGACATTTTAAACTAAAATTTACGTAATAATATTTTAAAAAAATGTGACCAATGTATTAACTCAAACTTCGCGCTAATCACGGAACACAAATAAATTCAGAGTTAACCCCATCCGTCAACAAGATCGGGCGTATACATTTTCTCTACCAACGAAGGAACACATTTCGAGTTGATATTACTAACAAAATTAAGAGAAAAACATTAAGATCTCTCTCTCACACACACACACATACACACACACACACACACACACACACATATATATATATATATATATATATATATATATATATATATATATATATATTAAGCCCAAACAAACGTTATTCTACATAGATCACAAATCCAACCATCTGAATATTATAAAAAAAAGCAATTATACCTAGTATCTCCGAAAGAATGTCTAAAATATCGCAAAATGAAGGATTCTTTAATAAAAATAAAGAATATTATAACAAAGCCCTAGCTAGATCAGACTATAAAGAACAAATCAAATTTATTAAGATTAAAGAGATTCAAAATAATAATAAAAGTAGAGAAATAACAACAAGCAACTACATGTCTATTAAAAAAGCAGAAAAAAGAGCAAAAACCAATGAAAAATTAAAACATACAATGAACACTAAAAAGAAAAATGAAAAGCTAGATCATAATAAAACCGAAAGAGATATGAAAAGTAAAATAGAAGGAAGAGCAAACGTAATTTAATCCACCGTTCAGCGACCATATAAAAACTTACATTCCGAGGGAATTTTACCAAATTATGGACAAACATTTCCCGCCACGTAGTAAAATAATTAATAAAAACACTTGTCAAGCTATCCTTCTCAACATCTGCTAAGTTAACAAATACCATAATTGTCTCTAACAACACGAAATTAAACACATTTTTGAAAAATAGAGATATAAGTGAAAGTAAATCTAACAACGAAAAAGATTGTACTGCTGGAACTCTACTGAATGTACCACAAACATAGTATACAAATGTGAAGTTATAAGAAGTAATGAAGCTAAAATATATCTCGGGAGCACCGGAACTTTCTTTAAGGACATATATCGTAATCACCTAACATCGTTTAAACATGACATTGTGAAAGAAAATAATACTACAAGTAATGAAAGCAACAACAATGTAAATAAAAAAATAAAAACAATAGATGATAACAAAAATAGAGATAATCACAATAATAAAGGTCTGGTCACCTCAATATTCGAGTATCTTTTCCGAATTTGATTAGTGTGACGCTTGTGCACGAAGTCTGGTCCTTTAATCATGTAGACCATGTTGCCTATTTGTTTCTCAACAATGCCAGACTCCCAGAAAGTCTTATTATTTTGTGAACCTTGTCGAAGACTCTTTAGCCAACTTCATACCGTTTTTTGTTATTGTTTTTTTTTTTTTTAGGTTTGGCCTATCCTGGTTTGGTAACAACTTATGAAAATCGATATAACCTTGCGTCCGAACATAATCTCAGAAGGTGTCTTCGACATTTCGATGTTTGCATTCGAAGTGACTCTGTAGACTTGTAAAAACTGTTGGATTAACTTATCCGTCGGCGACCCAATAGCTTTTTTCAGAGCTCTCTTGAATGTGTCAACGAATTTCTCTGCTGGTCCATTATTTCTTGGGTGGTATAACGGAATGGTTATATGCTCGATTAGATGATCCTCGCAAAAATGTTTAAATTCGGTAGACGTAACTTGCGTTCCATTGTCTGTAACAATTCAGTCTTCTACTCCAAACCTAGCGAATAGTTCATGCAGGAAGTTGATAGTTACCTCAGATCTGGGATTCTTACATGTTAATACTTCCGGCCATTTAGATAGGTTGTCTACAACAACGAGATAGTAGAACCCATCTAGCGGTCCTGCAAAATTTAAATGAATCCTAGACCAAGGTCGGTCCGGTTTTGCCCACGATCCGAATTGAGTCGGAGGAGCTTTCATAGCTAATGCGCATCCTCTACGCTCCCTGATTTTACAGTCTATATCCTTATCCATGTTTGGCCAATAAACGAAAGAGCGCATAAGGCTTTTCATTCTTGATATACCTGGATGTCCTACATGGAATTCCTTGAGCATTCTTTTCTGTAATGTCGCAGGAATTACGACCCTGTCGCTATATAACAGGACGTTATCGCAGATTGAATAAATTTCTTCATCCAGTTCGTTATTGTTGATCCTTTTTCGTGCGTATAATAAATTCGTCCACCTCTGCCTTACTCTTAATCTCATCAAGCGTTACTGGAAGTTCTCTTATTGTGTCAAATAACGTATTTTTTTACTTCAACTTCCGCTTGAATGGCTGCTATTACCATATATTCCAATGGTTCTGTCTGCTTAGGTATTAACCACGATAACCCGTCTGCATGACCAAATTTTTTAGATGGTACATACTCCATTTGAAAATTATAATTCAGAAGTATAGTACCCTATCTTTGTAGTCTATTCGCCGTATGTTGTGGAAGTTCCTTTTTCGATCCGAAAATCGTTAATGATGGTTTGTGGTCTGTTTGTAACAGAAATTGCCTACCGTGCAGGAAAGGATGACATTTCTTTACCGCGAATATAATACTAAGCGCCTCTTTTTCAATTTGTGAGTAGTTTTTTTCGGCTGGCAAAAGTGATCGGGATGAATGTGCTATGGGTTTCACTTTTCCATCATCCATTTTGTGTAAAATGCATGCTCCTATGCCATAGGAGCTGGCATCGCTTGCAACTATAATTTCGCGCTTGAGATTATAATGTGCAAGAAACAAGTCAGACGTTAAAGTCTTTTTAATTTCCCGAAATGCTTCATCGCACTCTTGCGTCCAGACCCATTTTTGGTCTTTCCTTAACAGTTCATTTAAAGGCGACCTTAGTTTATGCATATTTGGCACAAATACATTGTAGTAATTTGCCAAACCTAAGAAACTTTGTAAAACTCAATATTTTCTGGAGCAGGCATATTCTTTATTGCACTCGATTTATCTGGATTCGGCCTTCTTCCATGTTTATCGATGATTTGCCCCAAGTATTTTATTTTCTCCATGAAAAATATACATTTTTCCTATTTTACTTTAAATCCATAATCCTGGATCCTTTTGGATACTTGGTTTACATCAGCTTTGTGTTATTCTTTGCTAGCGCAAAAGGAACTTGTACAATCCCTTATGGGTATTAATACAGAGCAGCTTTGTACATTACTAATCGACTGGAACTTGTAAGTACACGTCACTGAGGTCGATTTTAGAAAAATATTTCCCTCCACTCAGTTTCGCAAATATCTCTTCAGGGCTCGGAAGAGGATAATGGTGATGTTGTAATGCCCTGTTTAAGCCTGTCGCGAAGTCGGCGCAAACCCGAATCTCATTACTTTTCTTTTTGATGTAAACCGTTGGTACAGCCCACTCACTGTGATCAATTTTTCCGATGACACCCATGTTTTCGAGTCTTCTAATTCACCGTCTATCTGTTCTAAAACGGCCTTGTACCTAATTTGCTCAGTGGGGAAGAAAATAAATATACACCATCTATCTGTTCTATAGCGGCGTATGGAACATTTCTTTTTTTTCTGAACACTGGCTGTTCATTTACTTTTACGTCAAATTTTGCTACAGCTTTTGTACACCTTCCCAAACCGTCTTAAAAAACGTCTGGGAAATTTTCTTTTAACTCCCTCTTAATTTTTCTGCCTCCACATTCGAAGCCTTAATCTTTTGGCAAATGAACTTAAAGGCAGATCCCATAGTCTAAACTTTTCGAACGGATCAGTTCCAAAGAGGATGTTTGATTTTCGCATGACAAAAATTCTTGCTTTTTCGGCCCTGTTCTGGAAAATAATATTCATCAATAATTCTCCTTTGAAGGTAATCTTTTCGCCACTGACGGTTCTCGCCTTTTTATGAGATTTAATCATAGTGGGTCTCCCAAGCCTCTTCTATGTATGTACATTAATAATGGAAATATCAGACCCACTATCAAGCTGTAGCCTTACTTTCTTTTTAAACATTTTGACCTGTACATATTTCCGGATATTTTGTTCCCCAGTTTCAATTTTCGTAAGTTTAATGGATGTGTTTCTACCAGATTTTTTTCTACAATGCGATGTTTTATGCCCTTTCTGGTGGCAGTTGTCACATTGTTTGAATTTGTAGGGACACTCAGTGTATCAATGTTTATTTCCACACCTCCAATATGGTCCAGGTGGATCTTTTCCCTGTTTGTTTCTCTGGTTATTTTTTTGAAGTCGAATTTTTCTTTGGATGGATCTTTTTAATATGCGACGCTCCATTTTTCTCTATGTCACGACTGCCTTGTTTTAACGCAATAAACCTATCACAGTCTCCCGCTAAGTTTTGTAGTTTTAAATTCGGTTCGTTTTCGAGTTTATTTAAAACACGACGCCTGATTTCAGCGTCTTTATTTAAGACAAGCCCTTGCACAAATATTAAGCATTTAAAATTATCTGCTGATAATTCCTCCAGTTTAAAATCGTCGCAATGCTTGTTCACTATACTTGCATAAGTAGTGTAGTCGTCTTCCTCTCTTCTAGTAATACTCATACATTTATATCGCCTATGGAAAAGAGACGTTTTTGTTGAAAACAGTTCTGTAAGTAGCGTAATTGTTTATTTGAAGGTCAACTCACTGGTCTTTTTTGGGAGAATAAAATTCACGAACTTTTTATGTTCGGCTGTTCCTAATTTCCTTAGCAAAAGCCTAATTTTTTCGCGTCTGACCAGGTACCACAATCCGATATAAAAATATCCTCATATCGTCTATATTACTGGGCGAAAGTGACATCGTCTTCTGGATTATAATTGAAATTTTCAATAGCATCCCACACAGGTGTTTGTGAAAATGCGTTATGATTACCGTCCGCTTTAGCTAACTGTGTCGCCTCCAGAATTTTTCTTTGTTCCTGCTGTGTTTTCATCAATATTTCCTCGAAGCATTTCTGTTGTAGAAGCATTTTTTTGCAAATGCTTGTTTAAATCTCTCTTCTATTTCTACTTGCTGTTGAATTTGCTGCTTTTGCAACGCGATATTTTGCTCTGCCTGGAATTGGAACAATTCGAACAGTAAATCTTTGAATTTCACATCCATCATACGAATTCAGTTTACAATTTACGCTTTTATTAAATAAATATTCCTTAGTAAAAAACAATCAACCAAGTTTTCTTTCCCAATTCTTTTGTTTGATTTTATTGGATGGTTGCACACTTGAAAATGCTATTACTGTTTTCAAAATTTACATAGTTTATTTTTGGCTGCTTAGCTCTTATATATACAGTGCTTTCAGTTATTTTAGTCTTTTTACGTTTGAATACATCTGAATCTTTTCGTGTTTTCAATTAGGATTTTTCTAAATTGGGAATGTGGGCAAATATGTTGTTTAAAGTGTTGGCAAATCGAGCTTTATCTGAAAGATATATATATATGCATACACACACGCGCACATGCACACACACACGCACACACACACACACACACACACACACACACACACACATATATATATATATATATATGCTTTGGTCAAAATCGCCTGTTCTTTCTTTCATCGGATTATTTCGATTATCAATTATCGATACTTATCGAAGACATTCTAATACAAACCCTATTTAAGAACACTGCCACGCATATGAAATTCTTTCCTGTGAATGTTCATAAAATCCACCTGCTGTTTTCTAGTCCATAAGAAAGAAACTCACAGAAACACAGAAACACAGAAACACGGACAAAAGCCTATATATATCATAGTAAAGATATGAAAAGTTGAAAGTTAAAAGGTCAGTGGGAAGAAAACCCCTATAGAGTGTTCGATTATTACAAAAATAAAACAAATAAGAGTGTAATATTTATGCATATATCTGATAAAGAAGGCCAGAACAATATTGGTACCGTCAGTTTCAAATCCAAACCAATTGGACCTATAATTGTTGTGTTTCACCGCACTCTCTTCTGCCTATAGATTTTGTTCTTATCTCCTGGTTTACATATATTTATAAAGTAATAATGTAATTCACCGTAGAATGAAGAATTTTATGGTTTAAAAATATATCAATTAAAATTAAATTCGACTTTTCGAACCATAAAACCATGTTCTCCAGAAAAGTCCAGATAATATTTTTCTCTTCATTCTTTGATGTACCATACTGATGGTAATGTCTTGCACGCCTCCAAATTTTAAAATGATAGAAAATCCACTGTTTTTATAGTATTGGCGATATGTAATTCAAAAACTGTTTGAAAGACCAGATAAATGCAAGGATGTTTTAAACAGGGGTTTTATATTGTTTTAACATACATGTGCACGATTGACGCTCCACACTAGAAACCTCGACCTTCACCAACATCTAAATATTTGAGAGACATTACTACCAGCACGTAACGTATAAAAATAGAAAAAATACTTTAGCGTCTTTTCTGAAAAAAATAAATTCATGGGTCAAAAATTCGAATTTTATTTTAATAAATAATAATATGTATGTATAAAACATTCTGCATTTTTCTAGTCTTTTAAACGTTTAACATTGCATTACATATATAAATAATAATTATGATAATATTAATACTATTAACAATAATAATTTTAATAATATTAATAGTAATAGTATTAATAATAATATTAATAATAATAACAATATTAATAATAATAATGATATTAATAATAATAATAATAATAATAGTGATATTAATAATAATAACAATAATAATGATATTAATAATGATAACAATTATAATGATATTAATAATAAAGATGATATTAATAATAATAATGATATTAATAATGATATTAATAATAATAATAGTAATAATAAGAATAATAATAAAACAATATTAATATTATTAATAATAATATATGTATGTATGTATATATATATATATATATATATATATATATATATATATATAGATAGATAGATAGATAGATAGATAGATAGATAGATTTTACCGTCACTGGATTCTTTATCTTCCACCAGACTATCCATTCATATGTAATCATCTTTTTCTTTACCATATTCCCTCTGCTTAACTTATTTTGTTTTCAAGTAAGATCTTTGACTTACTTGTTGTTTCATCAAATACTTCTGCATGCAAAATCCGATCCCGCATTTTGCTAATTCCTACCCTCTGATGAGAAGGAAAGTATTTCTTCGAAACTCCGCGGATTAAGGACTATCCATTTATCTAGTGTTTTCTTTTCAGATTAAATATGTTTTTAACTCATTTCAAAGTGTTTTTAACGTATCTTATTAACTGTTTGCTCATATATATATATATATATATATATATATATATATATATATATATATAATTATTTGAAGCGGATACAAAATTTCACTATTGCAATCATGACATGAAGACCCGTTTTAATGTCCATGACTAAATGTAGAATATATAGTGAGGCAAAAGAGATTATATATATATATATATATATATAATCTCTTTTGCCTCACTGCTACCAAAGAATCTTATATAAGAATTTACCATACAATATGGATTTGAAATTCAATATCCTTTTCATTTTGAACCAATATATAATTTCCCTTACTCTATGATTTAAAAACTTTAAAAAATTTTAATTTTGATTTTCTATGTTTATTGTATTTAGCAAATTTATAAAAGTTGCTAATTTTTTCCTCTGGGGAGATGAATAACCATCGAAAACCTATAAGTTAAGGAGATATACTTATTTAAATGTGTTCTTTTTCTTGCATATAATAAAAATTCTAGATTTGAAATTTAACCATTTCACATAACAAAATTGAAATTACTAAATAATGATTGATATATATATATATATAGTTAAAACTGAGTAAGGCAGCATGCATGTCTATATATCTATAAAAGTGAACGTGTCTGTGTGTACATTTCCCTACGCAATAACTCTGTCAATTTTAAATCTGCAGACTCGAAATTTGATATACAGTGTACTGAGACTTGGGAAAGTCTTTGTAATCCGTTTTCGGCTAGAAATTTGGCTATTAAGTAGTCAAGTTAAGTTCAACGATTTTACTTTGAGAACTCTAACCAACTCCTCCGCCAATTTTGGTTCTAAACACTTGAAATTTTAGATATAGGTTCCTTCGACACGGATCTAACTTAATAATTTGATTTGACCCCAAAACAATAAAGATTAAGGGGTCATAGTAGGGGTAAAAGTTTTTAAAAATTGACCGCTTTATTTTTTCTATGCTCAACATACACCGCCAAACAGCCGGGGCAACACCTGGCTGAAATGCTAGCAGATAAAATTATAAGAAACTGTCGCAACATAAATTTAGTCCTGATTCTTTGACGCAATATTGCTAAATTTATATTCAAAATTTATTTGTTCTTTAGGGTTTTGTCCAAGGCGACACTGAAAATATCAATAAAATCGATAAAATCAATAAAAAATCATACAATTTATTCTGATCAATTGCTGATTACGTCAGAAAAATATATTTGAAATTGCTGCGATTGGAGTCTCAGAAGTTCCGTCTCAATTAATTATGCTTCGATCCCATGCTTTATATTTCTGTTTTATGCTTTCTTAAATGCAATTGTTTTTATTTTTTGTATTTTTTATTGACCGATCAATCTTTTGTTCAATCTTTCGTTCACTATATAGAGAGAATTCCAGTGAACTTAATTCAGACCAATCCTCATATACTAACCTCCCTTAGACACTATTGTTTATTTTTTAATCAATAATTCTGCGTCTTTGCTGCTACATCATATTAGTGTTAACGAAACTTTTTTTTGGGGAAATCGGTTAAGCGATCGATTCACTCGATAAGCTCAAAACAAGTACAAATACGCTTTTACCAATAAAAGCTAATTTATTGAAATGATATTTATTGAAATAATATTTATTGAAATAATATTTAACAATAAAAAAATGATACCAGCTGCCTTGTAAAAGTTTCCAGACTTTTCGTGTAGGCATTTTCATTAATATTACACACATGGAACTCGAGTCCCCTTCGAAGTAATCTCCTTCGGCTGCTATGCACTTGTTGTACCTTTCTAACAACTTCCGGAAGGCCCCACGGAAGTCCTCTCTCCTTGATTGTTTAAAAACGACAGACTCTAAGGTTTTTCTTGAGCCTATAAAATAGCCAAAAATCACAGAGAGCAAAGTGTGGAAAAAAGGGAGGGTGAGGAACTGTGACAAGAGTGGAGTTATGGACTGGTGCATTGTCCTTGTGGGAATGCTAATGAGCCGATTCGACGAGTACTGCCCTCTTCCAACGGAACCTATTTCTGACCTCTCTTATTGTAGTATTACCTCTGGGGTCCCCTACTAGATCTCCTACAATTAAGCCTGGGCCCGCAAGGCGCCCAGTTACCGTGTGTGATCAACGTGGAGCCACTGTAGGAGTCTTGATGATAGAGAGGTATGCACTGGCATGGAAAACTTATGCATAGCTGCTCCCTTTTCACCACGAGGTTAGCCAGCGGTGTTAGCTAGAAGCGAACAGGCATGCACGCATGAACTTTACACTAACTTATACCTAACACACTAGACGCATCACCCCCCCCCCTACCGGATTAAGAATCCAAACGCATACAGTGGAAAACGTACACAGTGAGGTAGTGCGTTATGGCCCACCAATGTGTGGACATGCCCTGGCACACTACCAATCCCTACCGCACTGTCTTGTGGTTGCCCTTGGTTGGGTGAAGACTAGGGGAACCAACCCCAAAATCAAACATCACTGCCTTGTGGGCCTTATCACTGCAAAAGTCTAAGAGATGGGAACTCTGACTTCAAATCCTACTGCTGCCTTGCAATTTTTTAAAAAAGTGTATGGAACCTCATCCAGAAAGAAAAGGCGTAGTAGTGGACACGATAGGGCGATTGTTTACGTCACTGAGATTACTTTCGGTCAGAAGCTGCGGCTGCCGCTGCTGTCAGTCGTCGCGGGTTCGCTCCATTGGACATGACCATTGGAGGTTCAGAGGGTGTCTATATGATGCGCAACAAATACTGCACCTAAACTGTGCAAGCAAGTTTAGAGCCAAGGTAGAAAGTGCTGTGGCGATGGAGTGAGACTACGCCAACACCGAGAGGTCCCGACTAGTCATCGTCAAGACTGACAGACTGCATGATGATGATGATGAATTCGTTGTTGACTCTCTGTCTAGTGGGACCCAGCGCATGTAAATCATGCTTATGTTGTAAAAAAAAAATAAAATAAAATAAAATAATAATAATAATAATAAAAAGTTTCTGGTTGGATTTGCTCTGTCTAGCGTTCTTGGGTCGAGAAGAGCCAGCATGCTTCCATTTTCAATTCTGTCTATTGGTCTCTGGGATCATAGCAGTAGATTCAGTTTTCATACTAATCTTCCGCATCTGCTTGTAAAGTTACAACACTGACATCAATAGACAGAGACACACGACGATCTTTATCCACGAAATTCTTTATTTGGCTAATCAACTCTTGTGATCTGACTTCTTTACTCCTTCTACACCTCTCCACGTCCATTATAAACTTCCTGCCTTCCCTAAATCTCTTATGAAACTAAAAAACCGATGCTCAATTCATACAAGATGATCTAGAAGCAGTCTGAAGCATAACACTCGTTTCTGTGTCCAAATTCCCAAGTTTAAAACAGAATTTTTATGCATATAATTTTTCCAAAAAATGTCCTTACATCCAGATTGCAGTTTGTGAAATTCAACAGTTATAACAAACAGGCTTTAGTAGCGTGTATTCTAATTCTTGCTGTTGCTGATTGCTTTAATCTGAAATTAAAAAGAAAAATGGCCAGTAATCTCATAAGATGTACAGCAATAGCAATAGTCTAAGGCAATTTTAATGCCTGTACCAAGAAAGTCAGGAAACTTATTGAACACCCCTCGTATATTGGTCTTATTAATTCAAGTGTGTGCGATTAACTTTTGTGACTTTACAGAGTCAAAAAGGAAAAAGATGCAAAAGCGGTAATTAATGAAACCTTGTCTTTGAAGAAAGTATAGAAATTAATGTATTCGTATTATTTTCAGAATTTGGACTACCACATCTTGACTATTATTTTCAAGACGTGTCGGTCGATGCAACCTCCGACCTTCTTCAGATGTATCTTTTCGATCTCGGTATTCGTGGCGTGGTGGATACTTGGTAAAATTCAGTTGTAAATAATAATCTTTTGGAGATTGAAGGTTCAATCCGCAGTGCGAGCGACACGAAAAAAATACAACTACGAATTGCTTAGGATTTCTATCCAGTCGTGGCTGACAGAACGAGAATATGTTAACCCTGTAGATTAAATAAAGGGTCCGTCCGAAATTCCGTGCAGATTTCTGATTTCAACAGGAAAATTCCCGAGTTCTGACATTATATACAAGAAGGTCGATAGTTACATCGACCGAAGCGTTGTATGAATAACATTTAAGATGAGAACAGTAGTCCCAATAGTCATCGTAAGTCATCATAAGGATTATCAATCCTCATCTTAAAATTGAGAAAAAATTTAATGTATTGTCAGTGACTGCTTCTGGATTCGTAATTGCGACTCTCTCTCTTCCTCTCTTATTCTCTCTTTGTCTCTCTCTCTTTGTCTCTCTCTCTCTCTCTCTCTCTGTTACGACCACTATTTGTAGTGTCAGGAAGAGTCCATGTGCATCAGGGAATCAACATATTATATGCGTAGTCGCAAAGGAGACTACAAATAGGAAATAACTTCAACTCGCTTACTTTTTAGTTCGACAACATTTATTTCCTTATTGTTACTGCCTCATGCCTTTAACGTGATCTCGAACGTTATTCAAGCCTCTCACGTGACCTCGAACGTTATCTCGTTCCGTGCTCCGCATCTCCCTCGTGATCGTCCTCGTTTTCGTTTTTACAATTTTTCATTACCAGTGATGCCATTTCGCATGCATTTGCATACGTTGTATAGTATATATGACCGCGTTGTATAGTCTATATGACCGCGTATATACTGGTACAAAATTAACATATGTTGTATATCGTGTGTTGTTATCTAAATCATACTCATCTTTTCTTCTTGATTAATTAACGGGTCATATAAATATATACATGTACATTGCCTCAGATACTTTATGTCTATTTTAGCGGCCCGTAATTCGTTTACGTGTTGGTGCGTGCGTGTCAGAACATATAATACACGTAACATATACATGACAACATACCCGTTTCTGTTGCTCACTCCGTTGAGATTCACCAACATCTTGGATCCTGTTTAATGAAAACGCTTCAAGACAGACACAAGATGCTGTATTCTTTTTAAATATATTTTTTATTCACTCCCAGCATTTCGTCACAGCAGAACTGGAGTGAATCTTAGCTTGTGGTTTCTCTGTCTTCATTTTCAGACTGTCGCTCCTTTATGAGTGAGATTTGTTTAACCCATCTTGTCTATTTGGCATCTGAAAACCAACTTCCTTATGCATATGGAACACGTGACATGTCACACGTCACTTTAACTCTCCCATTCGGATACTTTCCAGTGCAAACGATTCAAATCTGTATCGTCCATTCATCGCTAGATACAGTGATTATTTTATAGACACGTAGACAGACAGACAGACAGGCAGGCAGACAGACAGACAGGCAGACAGATAGATAGATAGATAGTTAGTTTACTGCTTCTGTCCGGCTATTCTCTAACACATATAGCCATCTGCGTTACGTATCCCATAACAAAAAACTACCTTTCAATCCGAACTCTGTCTCTCAGCCCTTTCTATCTCATGTTATTATCTCCACAAACATATCTTTCTATCTTATGTTATCATGTCAACTACCTACGCTCCCTAACAATACTACAGTCAGTGTTAAGGCCTTGATATGAATATTTATAGCGCATGAATACATTAATCAATAATATCTAATCCAAGATGATAACGACCACAAAAAATTATAGGGGTATAAGTAACCGCGATGGAACTTGCAAAAAGCAAAAGAAAACAAAAAAGAAAAACGCGTTTAAAATAAATAATTGATTTGATGTATGAAAGTATTGAGTAACGCAAAGATTAATATCTTGGCGCGTTGGTTTCTGTCGTGTATATATATATATATATATATATATATATATATATATATATATATATATATATATATATGTATTACTAACAGGCCGCCCGGCGTAGCCCGGTCGCAAAAATTGTATAAACATTATATTTTAATTTATGCAGAAACCGAGACATGTGCATGCGAGTATTATTTTTTTCCTTATTATGTTTTTCCTAAACACTTCACTTCTTGTAAATAATAATAAAAAAAAATACTCGAGCCGAAGTCCAAACCAAAACCTAAAGTCAGTGAGTCAAGTACGATAACCATTAGGCCAATTGACACGGTCTTTAAAAAGTGTTTTCAAACCAACTTATTATTAACATAAGGATAATGTTATGTGTTCCCACATGCAAAATCGTAAAACAGTTGACAAACAGATAAAAATCCGATGACTCCAAGTATCAATTTTTCCAGTTTTTACCCATTAGCAGCACTTTTTTTCAGATGACAACTGATTAAAAGGTTCCCTACATGTTTGGAATGCTATATACCAAATTTCAAGTCTGTAGTTAAAAAAAAAACTGTTGAGTACATAAGGTCCTCACACACGCATTCTCACTTTTATAAAGTTAGATTATTTGTTCGTGTCCATTACGTCGTTCATCTTTCCAGCTTTTTCATCAGTGCATATATGTTTAATAAATACTTATACACCGATGCACCTATAATATACTTCTCTTGATCTGTTTGCCCTTTTATCCGTCCGTTCCAGTTTTCTTCTAAAATACTGCCCCGGTATGTCTGGAATTTTGTACGGATATTTGCTATTAAAACGTGCAGTGAACTAAATAAGCACGGTTAGAAATTCTGAGAGCTTAGTTACCACAATACCACGTTTACTCTAGAAGGGTTTTTTTAACTACTAGGTCAATCTGGCTGAAATTATGCGCATAGTTCTGTTTATATATAATGCAGCGAACAAAGTATATAGGTACCTGTTTGATGCGCAGTAAGAAATTCAATAGGGATTTAATACAACGATAATCACAAACTTAACCATGGTATAAATCACTCATTCTAAGAAATCCGCTTGTACGTTTTCCCGTTTGTAACGGGCTGAACAGTTATATATATATTTACTAGCAGAAGTACCCGTCGTTGACTGGGTTCAAAAACAGCCTACAGAAAATGGACTGTGATTGATGAAAGTATGATAGGTTATTAAAAGGAGGGGGTTGTAAAGAGATAGGTTTTGATACTCAAAATTTTTACCCTAAGCAAAATATGATGATGAGTAAAGATAATTTTCGCGAAAATATATTTTTTCATATCAACTTTGTTTCCATTCATAGCCAAGAGTGACCAACAAAATGATGTTTCCTTAAAAATAGAAAATGTTATATATATAGTAATATAAATATACAAGAAATAAATGTTATCATAGTCAATGAAAATGACTTTTATTGTGGAAAAGTTCATTGGTTTGTATTTTAATGTAGTTTGTAAATATTTTTTTTTAATTCACGAACCGGTTTAAAAAAAAATCAAAATGGCAGCGACTTTGAAATGGAGAGCAACTAAGCGTTAGAGAATGGATCGAGAGAGAGAGAGAGAGAGAGAGAGAGAGAGAGAGGGAGAGGGGGAGGTGTTTAAATTATATTGAGACACGTTGACCGGAAGTCAGGATCAGCTGTTCCGTCTGCCTGCTTCCCTCCGGACTACAACTTGGATGTCTTCAAGTCCAATGTTAACAAATTCCTAATGAACCGCCCCCTTAATTAAACACTTCATCAAATCTCCACACTAACGTAATGCACTTGCAATAACCCTTATCCCTGAGTGGCTTCCGGGCCTTGATAAGTGGTGATCACTGTGTAAAAAAAAAAGCTGATCGGATTGCGTGTGAGGCACGTTATCAGGTTAGTTGATTGCGGAGATTTGGTTTGGGCATAGAACGCGACGGGCGGCTGGTCAGACGTCTGCTCCCCTTTACTGGGGGTGGGGGGCTGGCGTGTGTAGAAATGAGACCAAGAGGAACCACACAAGCCAAAGATTCACTTTTCATCTTCTGCGAGACATCTGGAAAGTGAAATAAAATCTATACAACAAATTCATCGTGTTAAAGTGAATGAACCTTCGTCCAAAACAGGTACCGTCTCCCCTCCAAGACACGAGATGTTTCCAGATGGACCAACATCCATGACGCAGACGGTATGTTGAAAAATACATGTACCACACACACACACACAACGGCATATGAACATATCATTTAATAGAAAGAACAGCTAGACGATCACACGACATTAACTCTTACTAGACGATCATACACGATCCCCTTTATGATATTACGCAACATAGGGACCGCATGGGCATTTAATGCTCTCATGGAACTTCCTCAATTGGAGGAAGCCAGTTAAACTCGAATAGGGTTAGTGCCAACCGATATTATTTGGTTAGCTTTCTGTATATATCAATCCGTACGTGTTAATATCATGTGTTCTATTCCCATATTAAAAGAATTAACTCATACTGTAATGATGTGACCCTTTCGCTGTGACCATAGCGTAGTATCTGTGTTAACTGTGGCAAGCAGTGCCAAGGGTCAAAACATTACTATTATTAATAATAATAATAATAATAATAATAATAATAATAATAATAATAATAATAATAATAAGTGATTCGAGCGACGGCGAGAAGCTGGATCGATTATAATGATTAGAAAAATAAACAATTAGATTGGGATAATGATTGACAGCTTAAATAATAATATTGCTACAAAGGAATGTGAAAATAGAAAATAGATGTAAACAAGGTTTTTGTTTTGCATAAACAAATAACTAGATTGAGGTTACATCAGCTGTTGGTCTGAGACACGTAATGAGAGGTAGATTTGGGGAGATTCTAGTCAGTCGTTAGCTGGACATCAGAGAGAACGGGCGACTCAAGAGAGGAGTTGGTCTCTTCATGACGCGGGGAGCGGCGTCATCTCAGTCAGCCAAAATGTAAAGACGTTGAACTCTTTGAAGATACCAGCTGAAATTCTGAAAATAAATGTTCGTAAATAATTCAGGTATGTGTTGTGTTAATTACAACTGTTAAAATGAACTGTTTGTCTACAACTGCTTCGATACGTCCACGTCAATCGTTTTCTGTTAGAACTGTTGCATAAATGTTAAAATATACACACTAGACGACTAATTAAATGATATGACGTATATACATGCACGCATTTACCCGTACACGAATATACAGAAAAAGATAAACCCAACTATTCAACGTGTAGTTCGTTATAGAACATATTCATATACACACACAAGGTAACAATACAATTGTGAATGATAAAAGATGATGATATTCTACATCAGCCAGCATCATAGCATGTAAGACAGACATTAAATCGAATATGATTTCCTTCTGCCTTTACAGCATCGATTAATTTATAGATATTTTCGTTGATTTATCTTTATTCGATTCATTTCATTTCATATTTTTTATTTACATTTCATTTTTATTTATTATTTGCATATTTTATTCTGTTTTCTTTTTTCTTGTTTCTGTCTTTTTTTCTTTCGATCTGGCATTTTCTCTTTCCGAAACAACGTGTTGCAAATATCAAGCTGTGAGCGAAATAACGTCACAGTAAGGAAAAAGAAGACCGTAAAAGGAAAGAGCAGGTTCGATAACACGTTCACTAACGATGGGAGGATGATGTTCGAGAACACGTTCAAGAACACAATCACGTGTCGGATGTTACACCGGTAACGAGAGGACGAGGAAATAAATGTCGTTATACAACAAAATAAAAAGCGAGTTGAAGTTCTTTTCTATTCTTTGTCTGATTTGCGATTGGGACCACAAAGTGTTTGTTACCTGTGTAACGTTACGTATTGTCTTTTTTTTTCATTAACGTTACGTATTGTCTATTCTTTTTTTCATTAACGTTACGTATTGTCTATTAATTTTTTTAATTAACGTTACGTATTGTCTTTTCTTTTTTTCATTAACGTTACGTACAGTCTATTCTTTTTTCATTACCGTTACGTATTGTCTTTTCTTTTTTCATTAACGTTACGTATTGTCTTTTCTTTTTTTCATTAACGTTACGTATTGTCTTTTCTTTTTTCATTAACGTTACGTATTGTCTATTCTTTTTTTTCATTAACGTTACGTATTCTCTATTCTTCTTTCATTAACGTTACGTATTGTCTTTTCTTTTTTCATTAACGTTACGTATTGTCTATTCTTTTTCTCATTAACGTTACGTATTGTCCTTTCTTTTTTTCATTAACGTCACGTATTGTCTATTCTTTTTTTCATTAACGTTACGTATTGTCTATTCTTTTTTCATTAACGTTACATATTGTCTATTCTTTTTTTTCATTAACGTTACGTATTGTCTTTTCTTTTTTTCATTAACGTTAAGCATTGCCTTTTCTTTTTTTCATTAAAGTTATGTATCGTCCATTCTTTTTTCATTAACGTTACATATTGTCGATTCTTTTTTTCATTAACGTTACGTATTGTCTATTCTTTTTTTCATTAACGTTACGTATTGTCTATTCTTTTTTTCATTAACGTTACTTATTGTCTATTTTTTTCATTAACGTTACGTATTGTCTTTTCTTTTTTCATTAACATTACGTATTGTCTATTCTTTTTTTTTCATTAACGTTACGTATTGTCTATTCTTTTTTTCATTAGCATTACGTATTGTCTTTTTTTTCATTAACGTTACGTATTGTGTATTTTTTTCATTAACATTACGTATTGTCTATTCTTTTTTTCATTAACATTACGTATTTTCTATTCTTTTTTCATTAGTGGTACGTATTGTCTATTCTTTTTTCATTTAAGTTACGTATTGTCTTTCCTTTTTTTCATTAACGTTACGTATTGTCTATTCTTTTTCCATTAACGTTACGTATTGTCTATTCTTTTTTTCATTAGCGTTACGTATTGTCTTTTCTTTTTTTCATTAACGTTACGTATTGTCTATTCTTTTTTTCATTACGTATTGTCTTTTCTTTTTTTCATTAACGTTACGTATTGTCTATTTTTTTTCATTAACGTTACGAATTGTCTATTCTTTTTTCATTAACGTTACGTATTGTCTTTTCTTTTTTTCATTAACGTTACGTATTGTCTATTTTTTTCATTAACATTACGTATTGTCTATTCTTTTTTTCATTAACGTTACGTATTGTCTTTTTTTTTCATTAACGTTACGTATTGTCTTTTCTTTTTTTCATTAACGTTACGTATTGTCTATTTTTTTCATTAACATTACGTATTGTCTTTTCTTTTTTTCATTAACATTACGTATTGTCTTTTCTTTTTTCATTAACATTACGTATTGTCTATTCTGTTTTTCATTAACATTACGTATTGTCTATTCTTTTTTCATTAACATTACGTATTGTCTATTTTGTTTTTCATTAACATTACGTATTGTCTATTCTTTTTTCATTAACATTACGTATTGTCTTTTCTTTTTTTCATTAACATTACGTATTGTCTTTTCTTTTTTTCATTTACATTACGTATTGTCTATTCTGTTTTTCATTAACATTACGTATTGTCTATTCTTTTTCTCATTGACGTTACGTATTGTCCTGTCTTTTTTCCATTAACGTCACGTATTGTCTATTCTTTTTTCATTAACGTTACGTATTGTCTATTCTTTTTTCATTAACGTTACATATTGTCTATTCTTTTTTTTTCATTAACGTTACGTATTGTCTATTCTTTTTTCATTAACGTTATGTATCGTCTATTCTTTTTTCATTAACGTTACGTATTGTCGATTCTTTTTTTCATTAACGTTACGTATTGTCGATTCTTTTTTTTTAACGTTACGTATTGTCTATTCTTTTTTTTTCATTAACGTTACGTATTGTCTTTTCTTTTTTCATTAACGTACCGTATTGTCTATTCTTTTCTCATTTACATTACGTATTGTCTATTCTTTTTTTTTCATTAACGTTACGTATTGTCTATTCTTTTTTTCATTAACGTTACGTATTGTCTATTTTTTTCATTAACGTTACGTATTGTCTTTTCTTTTTTCATTAACATTACGTATTGTCTATTCTTTTTTTTTCATTAACGTTACGTATTGTCTATTCTTTTTTTCATTAGCATTACGTATTGTCTTTTTTTTCATTAACGTTACGTATTGTCTATTTTTTTCATTAACATTACGTATTGTCTATTCTTTTTTCATTAGTGGTACGTTTGTCTATTCTTTTTTTTCATTAACGTTACGTATTGTCTTTTCTTTTTTTCATTAACGTTACGTATTGTCTATTCTTTTTTCATTAACGTTACGTATTGTCTATTCTTTTTTTCATTAGCGTTACGTATTGTCTTTCAGTTTTTTCATTAACGTTACGTATTGTCTATTCTTTTTTTCATTACGTATTGTCTTTTCTTTTTTTCATTAACGTTACGTATTTTCTATTTTTTTTCATTAACGTTACGTATTGTCTATTCTTTTTTCATTAACGTTACGTATTGTCTTTTCTTTTTTTCATTAACGTTACGTATTGTCTTTTCTTTTTTCATTAACGTTACGTATTGTCTATTCTTTTTTTCATTAACGTTACGTATTGTCTTTTCTTTTTTTCATTAACGTTACGTATTGTCTTTTCTTTTTTACATTAACGTTACGTATTGTCTATTTTTTTTCATTAACATTACGTATTGTCTTTTCTTTTTTTCATTAACGTTACGTATTGTGTATTCTTTTTTTCATTAACGTTACGTATTGTCTTTCCCTTTTTTCATTAACATTACGTATTGTCTTTTCTTTTTTTCATTAACATTACGTATTGTCTATTCTGTTTGTCATTAACATTACGTATTGTCTATTCTTTTTTCATTAACATTACGTATTGTCTTTTCTTTTTTTCATTAACGTTACGTATTGTCTTTTCTTTTTTTCATTAACATTACGTATTGTCTTTTCTTTTTTTCATTAACATTACGTATTGTCTATTCTGTTTTTCATTAACATTACGTATCGTCTATTCTTTTTTCATTAACGTTACGTATTGTCTTTTCTTTTTTTCATTAACATTACGTATTGTCTATTCTTTTTTTCATTAACGTTACGTATTGTCTATTCTTTTTTTCATTAACGTTACGTATTGTCTATGTTTTTTCATTAAGATTACGTATTGTCTATTCTTTTTTTCATTAACATTACGTATTGTATATTCTTTTTTTTCATTAACATTACGTATTGTCTATTCTTTTTTTCATTAACGTTACGTATTGTCTTTTCTTCTTTTCATTAACATTACGTATTGTCTTTTCTTTTTTTCATTAACATTACGTATTGTCTTTTCTATTTTCATTAACATTACGTATTGTATTTTCTTTTTTTCATTAACATTACGTATTGTCTATTCTTTTTTTCATTAACATTACGTATTGTCTTTTTTTCTTTTCATTAACCTCATCTTTGTATTTTAGCTTTTAGTTTGCAAATATTCTTTTAGATTTCTCTTATCTTTTTATTTTTCATTATCCTTCCTTTAATCGATCCAATAATTCCTTGTATTGATTTCTTAATGTGTTATTCTTAATATAAATTTGTTTCCCGCCATATTCCATATTGAAATATATGATATAAATCTATTTCTGATTCTTGTTTCTAAGGTTTATTGCTTTTCTCCCGTTTGATCTTTTTTCTCTTTATTTTTTATTTATTTTTATTTTTGTTTTACTTGCTTATTTCCGACACATCGATTTTTTCTATTTCTTTATCTTGTTTTAGACCCAAAATATTGCGCATCCCTTCGTTTATAATTTTAATCCATGATATAAATCTGTTATGTAATTACTTATCTCTCTTATGCACAGTGTTTGAAATATAACAAATTTAGAAGAAAAAAATGCACAGCGTACCAAACACAGAATTTGTAAGGCAGAATGCAATGCTTCAAAATACAGAAATTTTGAAGTCAGAATCCACAGTGTTTGAAATACAGAAAAATTGAAGGCAGAATGCACAGCATTCCAAACACAATATTTTGAAAACATTTGAAGACTTCAGTTATAAAAAACAAAGGGAATATGCCGTTTAGCGTTATGTATGCTTGGCAGTCGGACTGACGTATAACAGCACATTATTTTGGCTGTGTTTGATTTTCTATTTTGTTTCCATTAAATACAGAGTTTTATCTTTCTTACCAGTTCACAACAAAAAGATATTGCCCACAATATAAAATTTGTTTACGACACTCTCGAGATTTTAATACACGAAAAAACTTTCTTTACGATAATGTCTCATATTGATAATGCTTTTAAGATTCGTTTATTATTATCAAAATTAGAATCAGACGAGCATAATTGATATATTCATTTTATTCTTTCTAAAGAAAAAGCTCAAAGCTTCGCTAAAACTATGGGAGAAAAGATGGTTGGTCACCTTGATTGCATTCAAAGCTATCTTCTATCTTTTCGCCATCAACACTCTTGACGGTAATTGAAATAAACGGCTCTACAGGATGGAACAATAAAATTGTCGCCCTATAAAAGACGACATAATTCCATTTCCGTTTAATGAAAATCGTTTTTTTGTTTGTTTGTTTTTGTGGGGTTTTTTTTCAGAAAATCTAATCGTAAGCCAGTTATGTATAAATCCCAAGAGCGATAGGAGCCTTCTATTGCCTGAAAGTAACACACTGTTCAACGAGCGAGATCGGAGATGCGCCATTCTATAACTCATGCTCTCTGTCTATCATATTTATGACACCAGGACAATTGCCAACACCCTCAAAATGAAAAATCCGGACGGTTCAACGCTTGATGGCGCAACTCAACGAAGTTCCGGGCACGGTTTTGGGCCACATCATGCCACCTCACATCTTCGAAAGCTTGAAAGTCAACACCAAAGTGTATTTGGATGTGATGAAGAGTGTGGTGAGCCCCTGATGCAATAATATCTCCGTTGGCAACCCCTGCGTGTGGCAATAATAATAATATCGGCTCATGTATAAAACACGATTATCATAAAAAAAAACGGAGAGGCAAAGAGAAGACTGATGAGTAATCCAGCATCGCCAAACACACACACACACACACACACACACACACACACACACACACACACACACACACACACACACACACGCACACACACACACACACACACACACACACACACACACACACACACACACATAGCACACGCACATAACACACACACACCACACCCGGTACACACCACATACACATACACACACACACCACACACACAGACACACCACACACACCACGCACACACACACCCTTATCGCTAAACGCAGTCCCTATTTCTCTCTCTTTTAATCAACCATCATTAAATTGTAAATAAACGTTGTTTTGACAAAATTCGTCTGTGTTTATTGTGAGCACAACGACAAAAGAATAGTCAGGTATATATTTATAATTTCGCAAGCATTTGAAAAGTGCAAACTAGAAAATTATGTATACATTCAATAACGAAGCAGACGTTGTTTTTGATGCACATGACCAGTTTATTAAAACAAGAATAAAATAACTAGTTTCCACAGAAAACATAAGGAAAAAAAAGGTGCTTTGAAAAGCAAAGAAAAGGAAAAAAGCACAAAAAATAAAACCAGAAAAATAGAGGTAATTTGCATTCCATTGTTTTACGCCGTGTGTCTCCTTTTTGAATACCTATACTCCTATAAATTTAAAAAGAAAATATAACTTTGTTATATATGGGTCGGGGAATTGCATCAATCTGTAAAATATCTAGCTAATTTGCATATTCTTTTAAACATTCATTTTAATTATTTCCCCATTTGTTTCTTCGGTTTTCTTATGGGATGATCATCTTTAGTTAACTATTACGTGTAATTATATTCATGCAGATATTCTACATGATTTATACTTGCATATTTGCGTAAAAAAGACCATAGTTAACACAAACCTATTTTTATATGTATTTATGGATACGTATACGTTTTCGTTAAAAAAATTTTGCCTACCAAATTTCTCTGTTAGGTTTTGGTCTATAGTCATGAAACTTAATACACAGGGAAGTCAATCTCATGCGAACCTTTATATTTGCGTTTTAGCCGGGGAAAATCGTGCAAAATGGTGAAAGTTAAAAAAAATAAAATTTGCCAGGTGAAGGCCGAACGACGACATTGCGAATATGCATGCGTAACGGAATAGCTATTAGTTCATGTTTTAATTTTTAACCTTGCAGCAAACATATCTTCATAGCTCCGGCATTACCATCAAAAGAAAAAGTAAATCGTAAGCTGAACGGTTGTGGCGCACGAGTCATTTTTTAAAAAAAACTTTTTGAATCATTACAATATATAGATTCCAATATAATATAATAATCAGTACGCAATCTGCATTAATCAAAGTATCGTATATAACCGTATTTTATGATCGGGCAATGCCGGGTGGCCTGCTAGTTATCTATAAATATAAAAGCGAAAATGTGTGTATGTATGTTTGCTTTTTGTGTATGTCTAAAAAATGCTTTTTTTTTCGAGAAGCGATCGGTTGAATCACTTCTTAAAACTTTTTATATCACGCCTAAATGATAATATCTACGAGTTAACAACCGGGGTCGCCTGTCTATTTAATTTGCCCGACTTACAAAAGATAAATATTCAAGAGTTTTTGATCGCCGCATGTGCATTAAGCTTAATTAACAGACTCTCGGTAAATAAAACACTCTCCCGCACTCAAAGTTGACGTCATTAAGTCGTTAAACGTTGCTCTTTTTTTTCACACTTTATTATTTTCCAACTGCCAACGATTTTTGTTTTCATTTACCCAAAAAACACACACTCCCAAACACCTGGGCGACGTCGGGTTCCCCCGCTAGTTAGTAATAAATAAATAATTAAATTGGACACGCTTGTTTGTACCCTGTCAAAGAAGGACAGACTGATGGTAGAAGCCCCAGCCCAAATATTCTAGCAAATTTCTATGCGTGATCGAATGGTGGACTTGTGGAAGTACAGAATACTCTCAGAACGATAGAGGGGATTCCATTTCTTTGCAGTAACTTTCACAATGTCGCCAATGTACTTGTTATATATGGATCGTGGAATGAATCCACTAGCAAAAGATCTAGCTAATTTGCATATTCTTTTTAACATTCATTTTAATTAATTCGCTATTAGTTTTTCGGTTTTCTTATCGGATGGTCATCTTCTGACAACTATTAGACTCCCCGTGACCCGTTGGGTCGGTATATTATATTAGCTATGGAATTAATGTATGAGCGTGACACGTGACGTAAAGAAAATAGCTTTTTGTGACATAACGGAAACATTTCTATGAAAGTATATTAAAATGAAAAAAAGAATATAGATAGATTTCTATGAGTCGTTCTGTTTAGAATTGTTCATTAAAAAGAAAACTTACAGACATTGAATTACAAGTGGTTTGCCATACTTATAGGCAAATGTGTACTGAACAGATACCATAATACTTAAAGTTAAACTCAAATTTTGACATATCTTTTTTTAAATGAAATTGTAAAGTGAAAGTAGAGAATAGTTAAAAACACTCTCCCTATGTTAAGAATGGTTTTTTAAATGGAAAATGAAAATAAAATGTAACTTTTTTTCATTTATTTTAAACAAACATTCATGACCCATTGGGTCAAATATTTAATCCATATGTTAATAATAAGGCCAATAAAAATAATTAAGACAATGCGGAAGTGAATGATGTAAAAAAAAACAGAAAGTATAAGCATTTTTTTATTTGGATAATTTAAACGCAAAAAGAAAAAGTGGAACTCTGAAAATGTACACAGTAAAACAATAGATTTGTCGCGTTGATTATTTATTTATAATGCAAACTAAAAAAATATTTTCGGGGTTATTTCTTTATGTTGTAGTGTAGAAGAAAATGTGTGAATGCTGTTTTAAGAAAGGTGTATTAAAAAAAAACGGCGAATAAATTTAAAAAAAAATGAAGGTGGTGGGTAAATCGCCGTTGTAAAATGCTCTTATTGTTGTCAACGGGTTAAAGTAGATTTATTTGGAAAAATTGCGTTAAAATAACTTAAACGTAATACGGAAATGAACAACGTAAAAAAATGCAGAAAGTATTAGCAATTGTTTATTTTTATAATTTAAACGCGAAAAAAAACAAAAACAAATGGGATGCTGAAAACGTACACCGTAAAACAATACGTTTTATTGTCGCGTTAATTATTTATTTGTAACGCAATTAAAAAAAAACATATTGTCGGGGTTATTTATTTATGTCTGTAGTGTAGAAGAATATGTATGAATGTTTTTAAAAAGTTGTATTAAAAATACAGAATAAATATAAAAAAGGAAGGCGGTGAGGAAATCGCCGTTGTAAATTGTTCCTATGGTTGTCAAGGGGTCAAAGTTGATTTATTTGCAAGAAAATTACGACAGTATTATTGTAATACAGAATAGTTGCAAAACATTTCCACCCTTCCCATGTTAAATAATAATTTCTAAATAATAACATTGATATTTCAGTGCGCAGGTCAAATTCTGCAAAAGTAGCGATTCGTGTTTATTTGTTTTCGCTGTTATGGGTCTATGTTTATGTATGCATGCGTAACCGGAAGTCATAAATCGGATGTTGGTTACAATACCCGTTCCAAGGTAATTTGAGTGTTATAATTATATATATTACGTGTAATTGTATTCATGCAGATATTCTACATGATTTATACATATGTGATATTTGCGTCAAAAAGTTATAGTAAACAGAAACCTCTTTCTATGTATATTTATGTATGCCTATATATGTACGGCACAATCACGTTGATACACCGGTTCTCACCAGATTACCGAAGTTAAGCCTGGTCAGTACCAGATGGGTGATCATTTGGGAAGGCTAGACGTTGTATGTACCTTCTGGGAAGGTTGAGCGTGGGGCCAGTACCCTCACCCGGAAAAAAGAACTCCTCGCTACAAAAGCATCTACAAAGTTGTAGAAGACCTACACTCCTCCAGGGGCTAAATTCGATGAATGGATGGGATGGATGCGTTTATATACTTGTTAAAAATATTGCCTACTAAACTCCTCTGTCAGTTTTTGGTCTACAGACATGAAACTTATATATAGGGTATTTGAACCCATGCGAAATTTTATATTTGGGTTTTAGCCGGGGAAAATCGATACAAAAGTTTGAAAATTATAAAAATGGAATTTGCCAGATAAAGGTCAAACGACGACATTACGACTATGCATACGCAACGTAAAAGCTCTTGGTTCACGTTTAAATTTTTAGCGTTGGTTTCGATGCTCGGTGGTTGCGCACGAGCCATTTTTTTTAAACTCTAAGTCATTATTGTATATTGGGTCCAATGAAATACAATAATAAATAAGAAATCTGCATTATTCAAAATATCATATCTAAGTGTATTTTACGATTTCGAGTTTTATTCATGGTTTAAAAAAAAAGCAGTGGAATAAGTCTCAAAAACAATCCCTTCTAAATAATTTAAGACCTTTAACACCTAGGAGGGGCGGTGGTTATAAAGTGTGGCTAGACCATTTAGAAAGGTATTTTAGAATAGTAGAAGCAGCAGACGAAGAAAAATGTCTGACAGATTTCTTCATCATTACGAGCCAGGTCGGACAATTTTTAAATAGATTGCTGTTAAACAATGAAAGTTTAACATGTTAGACTTAAAGAGGACATCAGAAGACTATTATAGGAATATCGAACACCGTAATAAGCACATAGTAGAGTTAGCTAATGTGACACAAGGTAAATTAGAAGGATACAGGATTATATGCAGAGAATAGGATGGCTAGCATAAAGCGTATATAGTGGAATAGATACAGAAAACGCATAATCACGTTGACACTCCGATTCCCACTGGATCACCGAAATTAAGCAACGTTGAACCTGGACAGTATTAAATGGGTGACCATTTGAGACTGCTAGGTGCTCTATGTGTTCTCTGCTTATCTCAGCACTGTTTCCAGTTGTACTTGACTTCTTTACACTGGACGCAAACAATGGCGATTAAGGAGAGGAGAAAAGAGGTAATGCGGAGTATTGCGCAACCCTTGCCTCACAATAACACGCACAGCATGTCCTACAAAGGAGTATCCTATGTCTTTCGAGACTGAACGGAGGCATCAATAGAAGTTTCTAGGGATAGGAATAATCGGGCTTCCGGAGGGTGAAGATTCAATCCAATATATATATATATATATATATATATATATATATATATATATATATATATATATATATATATATATTACCCAGTTGATTAAATACAGGGCTCCGTTCGAAATTCTGTGCAGATTACGGAGTTCGACAGAAAGATTACCGGAGAAGGCGGACGTTAAAATCGACCGAAACGAGTTATTTATATTTTACATACCTACGCAATATAACAGTTATTCAAAACCTGACGATACGAGCAAATATTAAAACATTACGATGTTTGGATGCGTTGCCATTGCAACGCATCCAAAAGCACAATAAAGTTCTCAAACAAATGGTTCATTGCGTACCTATATGTCTCTAGTGAGATAAAATCTTTACTTTTTGCAAACAGGTTGCTCACGGGTTACAAGTTATTCATGAAAATTATTGTTGCTTCTGATGAAGCTGATTATGGCTTTGGAGATGTCCTCTCTCAGCTTTTGGACTACAATCTTGAAAGGTGATATATTAGGGATTTCGATATGTGGAACAAATTCAATTTTATTTGGAGCCGGTAAAAATATCTGTTTAGAGGGCAAAATTGAGAAATAAATTGAATTTCGTAGGAGTAAGTTTATAAAACCTGTTCATTCTGCGCATATGCACATATGCATTAATATTTCTGGTCTGTTAATTTTTAACGTTTATTATTCATCTGTCAATAGCTTTACGGTAACGACTCGGCTGAAGCGCTGAATTCGGTTTCGATAATAGCTGATTGCACTGAAATCGTTCTTTTTTTAATAACTTTTAAAATCATTACCATATGTTGGGTGCAATATATGAATCAATAAGGAATTGGCTCTATCGTAATTAATACGAAAGCTGGGTTAATTTTAAAATCATATTTCAATATATTTTACGACTTTGTCACATCGGGGGCTCTACTATATATTGGGTACAGTAAATTAATCAATGGAATTTTATTCTATGATTAATAATACAAAATCTGCATTGATTAAAATATGGGTATTTCATAACTGAGAAACGCCAGGAAACCTAGTATACATACATATATATATATGTATACATATATATATATATATATATATATATATATATATATATATATATACATATGTGTGTGTGTGTGTGTGTGTGTGTGTGTGTGTGTGTAATATTTCAGAATACTGTAATGCAATAAATCTACTGGTATGGAAATGCTGTGATTATTGGTCTTGCATGATCTAAAAAAGAAAAAGAAACAAGAAATTATGCCGACTTCGGATTCTTACCTTGTGCCGTCGAAGATTCTAAATACGGATTGGACTCCTTTACCTCACTCCTACCAAAGTCTGTCACTTCGGATAATACGATACAATTTGCATACGCAATTCAATATCCTTTTCATTTCTCACAAATATATAATTTCCCTTTAGCGGGGGAAGCTTTATCCGGGCGTAAAATGCGCTTTAATATGATATTTTCATCGGTCCAGATTTCGTATATATTTTTATAGAGTCGTGAGTTCGAAAGTATAAAAATAAAAGTGCTTGAGTGCCATCAGCTGGAATCGAAAGCGAAACTGTATCATTGAAAGCTGGTGACGTTAAAACTGCGCCAACGTGACACGCACATGGACTGATTAATAATAAAAATTAAACTAAGATGAATGTACAAAATGTATAAAGATTTTTAAATTTTGACCCAGTTTCGACCGCTTAAAGATTATTTAAACTGGCTTTTTAGCATAACGTGCTGAAATATATTTTTTTCTGGAAAATAACTGACGACACGGAAATTAAATGATTTATATGACAAACTGAATTTTAAAAACTATAATAACACACTGTAAAAAAATGTCTTTATTAAAATCTCGCTAACTATGTTAAATATCTTAAAGGGGAAATAACTCTATTTCCGTCTGTAAAGGTATAATCAATTAAATAAATCAACTTTGAATAATATTCTTACATTAGACAATTAAAACCCTTCTGTTGCTATAAACGGTAAATAACAGAGAACTAATTATTAAAATACATTTTCCTTTATGTAAAATGCCAATGAGGTTACATTTGAATGGATATTGTCCTTTGAATGGAATTGGAATACACTAGAACCCCGAGATGCGACATTAAAAATTAGTAACTAAATTCAGTACAGTATATAATCAAATAACATTATATTAAAAAAAAAGATTGTAAAACGGTGCAAATACCGTAACTACGTACCAGAAAAACATCGTATTCCACATCGTAACCCGAAAAAACTATATCATAGGGCCACCGTATCCAGGGTTTTACTGTACACCCTACTAAACCTGATTGTCACAGCTGGTGAATTTCAAAAATACAGTCTTGCCGTGAGGGCACTTTGGAAGAACGATATGCAATAAAATTCTGTTTTTAACATGGAAAAATTTCACAGAAACGTATGGAATGCTTCAAACTGCTTGAATCAAGTATCAATGTTTGAGTGGCATAAAAGATTCAAGGAAAGCCGAGAGTCTGTAAGTGATGATAAGAGATTTGAGAGGAGTAAAAAATCAGATCACCACAGTTGATTGACCAAATAAAGAATTTCGTGGATAAGGACCGTCGTGTGTCTATAGAGATATTAAGTGCAAAGTTTGATATCAGAAGATATTGAAGATGCAGAAGATTTGCGTGAAATTTGTTCCAAAGATGCGCAGAGATGATCAGGCCATTTGACCACAATTGATATTAAGAGAGTTCCCCGTCTTGCCTATAGTCCAGACTTTGCTTCTTGGGACCTTTAATTATTCCCTAAGTTCAAAGACAACCTAAGCGGCTGTGGTTATGAAACAATTAAGAGGATAAAAGAGGTACAAGGATCAAGGTTTGAGATCAAGTTGTAAGGTTAGGCTGAGGGATAGCTACTATAAAATGCGACACAATATCTCCACTGGTTCCTCTGTAAAAAGTTTAATATCGAATGTAGCAGTTTTTCCTGGAAACAGGTATCAAAAAGAACAGTTTAAAATAAGTCATACACTATGAACTTCTTACAACAACGTATCTAGAAGACGAGGCTATTAAATGTAATATAGGAACACGCAACAAAAATTTGAATGAATCAACCCTTGTAGAATTCTGTGTCTCCGATGGAGTAAACATGGGCGAGAGGGAAAGCTAACGGAATACAAAAGTTTTATATGTACAACATGAAAAGAAACTGGAGTCATAGGAAGATCTACATAATGTCAGTAATCATAGGAGCAACCGAACTCCTGAAAAAAGAATTGATAAAACTACCTGACAAATATAACCAGAGAACCAAGTGCTAGAAACTACACACTATATATGGGCGGTTAGAATATTAAAAGTATCCCTCGGTTGAAATATATGAGATAGTAGGTGACCGTCTGGCATCCGATGGAATGTTCCATCCCCAGATATAACCAAATGATAAGACGATTAAGAAAATAAAAACACGCCTACATTTTTATACGAATTAAATAGCATATGCGATACATCGATGCACGTGTACATACTTACTTGCGGATACACATCCGCACCCACAAACACACCAACCAAACACATTGTAATACATCATAACACAAACAATTGCAGCTATGAATACGCAATACACGCCTGCATATAAACACAATTTTTTAAACACTCACATATATGCAAACCCACAATCTCAAATCCGTACACATATGCACACACATGTGTACCAATGCTCAAGTAAAAGCATTTAGTCTTTTATTCTCACCTGGTCACTCTCAACTCTTAATTTTTTTCAATAACAGAATTTAAAAAAAAACACAGCGATCATATGATTTATAAACGATATATACCAATTACAAAATTACAACCACCTGTTTTGCCTAAATAAATTTTAAGGTAAAAAAAAAATGTATTTTTTTTTTACCTAACGGCAATATCTTCTATGATAACATGTGCAGTGTCGTCTTTTCAATACCCATATCTGTAAACAGTTATTCTTATGCGTATTACGCAAAGGGAGTTAATTCCGTATATATTCAAACATCTGAGTAAAATATAAATATTGTTACCTAATGACCGAACGCACAGACATTACTTTCTTCTAAGAGATTATCCCAAGTATAATCTTCTTATTTTTCTTTATGGGGGTGTTGTAGTATATTATCTTTCGGCTTTTATGATGCCATTCTCTCAATTATTAACTCTTTATTTGAGGGTCAATCTTGTATGTATATGTTTCATATTTTTGCCAGTACACACACATATATATATATATATATATAAATTTAAGATTTATTGTTGGCGTTTTTAACGATACTAACCGCTTCCAAATACACACACACACACACACACATATATATATATATATATATATATATGATTACTTGATTTAATCACATAAATTAATATACGAAAGTATAAATTTATGCGTAAACTTTAAGTGCTCAATACGTAGGTAGTGCTAGGGAGTAAGTTATAAAATATATCTGGAAATTAAACTACACAGAATATTACGCGTTTCATCCACGCTAGGATTTATCAGGCTTATGCGAGGATTTTGTGGTTGTCTCGCGTTTTTATATACGCACTTTCTATTGTGTTTTCAGTTAGCCAATCAGCTTTCTAGTTTTCCCCGCACCCTTCCTAATTAGCCAATGAGCAGGCACTTATAGGACAAAGGCCCAGTTGACTTACGGTTCACCCGTTCCTTTGTGTGTGCTGTTTTGGCGAGGAGCGTAGGCATCTAGTGTCCTGACCTATTTTAAATCTAGGTTAAATGTGTTTTTTTGTTTTTTATAACGGCTAAATACAGACTAAAAAGCATAATGAATTTAAAAAGAATAAAAAATGAAAATAAAGGTTAGCTAACCAGGTTTCGTTCCTCAATTATCAAAACTAAATCGAGGAAAATACGATTTAAAACAAACAAAAAACGTCATAAATATGGCTGGGGTAGGAAAAAACAGAAATAAACGGGGGAAACAATTACACAGAGTCTAAATTAAGTTCAAGAAGATTTTATTTTTGCTTGCAAAGAGAAGGTCTCAATGACTTAATAAAAAGAGTCTCTAAAATTTTCTAATGATAGGGAAAATGCGACTTACTAAGGATTGTAAACATGTCAGCACTGAAATTCGTGGCACACGCATGGTTATTTATAAGATGATCGCAAATCGCAGAACCATACGTATTACTCAGAACATCCGAGGGTGAAAAATTTGCATAACGAATCTTTGAAGGCACATGCTGTTTCAAACGAAAATCTAATTTTTGCGATGTTCGCCCTACATAGTACGCACTGCAACTACATTTAAATAAATAATAGAATTATTATGATGGTGGGGGGGAACATCTTTGCGAATAGACGGCAACATAGGCCTAGTTGAAAAAACAACACGCGGGTTCGATGCAAAATAACACCGTTGCACAGACAAAGAAATTTGCTTAGCAAATCGGTCACTGATGTTACCTAGCCAAGGTAGACGTAGGTACACAGGACATCTATTAGCTATAATTTCTTTGGGTTTATGAAAATTAGAAACTTTCTTATTGATGGTAGTTTCGACAATATCCAAGGTGTAACCATTATTACAAAGGGTCTTAGTGATAAAATTGAGTTCGTCATCCAAATTAACTTCAGAACAAATCATCAAGGCTTTATGTGCCAAAGTTTTGATTAAATTATATTTTTGGTTTATAGGGCAAAAAGAGTCCCAACGCGTATAGAGACCCGTAAAAGTTGGTTTACGATAAACAGAAGTAAGAACACACGAGGGTGTCTTGGACACAAAAACATCCAAAAACGGAAGAGTAGAATTCGTTTCCTTATCTACCGTAAACTTAAGGGCTGGATGAACGTTATTAAGGGACAGAAAAAAGCATCCGCATTCGTCTCGTTGTCAAATAAGCAGAAAGTGTCGTCAACGTAACGAAAATAAATGTCTGGTTCGCAAAAACCAGACAAGAGACCCTCTTCATGAAAACTCACAAAGAGATTAGCCAACGGTGGTCCCAATGGGGAGCCCATGCCCACACCATCCGCCTGTCTGTACATAATATCGTTAAAACTGAATTCTTCTGACATGGTGGCGAATTTCATCAATTCTACAAAAATATTTTCTGGTATTGGGGGAGTCGGAAGTTTACTTCGATATAAAGCGTCAGCACAAATATTAATAGTCTCTAACAATGGGATACAAGTAAAAAGACTGGAAATATCGAAGGAACACATAAATATGTCTGAATGGGTATAATTTTGTATAAATTTGGCAAAGCTAAAAGAATCTTTAATACAATATGAACTATAAAGTTTCAAAACAGGTTCTAAAGTAATTGTCAACCATTCTGCTAGCTTATGGTGACAAGCCCCTATCATGGATAATATGGGTCTCAACCAGTAGGACGAATTAAATCAGAAATGAAAGTGGGAAGAACACCACGTTTGACCCATTTGACAAGTTGTTTTTGGAACTTGGTCTCGATAGAAACAGTAGAATCATTAATATCTACCGGACCCAATTTAACAAATTTAGAGGTATCCCCCCAAATAGTAAACATTTTATTGACATAATCCTAGTTATCCATAATGACAACGCGAGAACCTTTATCGGGGTTTGTGATGACTAAAGATTTATTATGGCGAAGTGCTTTGATTATACGATAATGTTCACTTCGCCATTTTGCTTCACAAAACGAAATAGATGTGGCCGCATAAGAATGTGTGACGTCATTAAGTTTCGCCTTAATATCACTGACCATAGAGTTGGAAACAGGGGAAAGTCTTTTTAATTGAGCAAAAAAACACTTCAAATTCAGCATATATCTCTTCACGCTTTGGGGATATGGGAGGAATGCAGAACTCTCAGCCATGCGAAATTAATATTAAGTTCAAGCTCGGACAACTGCGAAGAAGAGAGATTTAAAACGTTCTGAGTAACAATAGGGTTCATCGAGCAACCATCTTTTTTGAAGATCAAATGTTGCAAATTCTTTTGATTTTTTAACCATAACCTATAAAGCGTACGTTCGTGAATTGTTGCAACATATTTAGAAAATCTAATTTTGTCAAAAAACGATAAACTGCCAACCGAATCTTTCCAAACGTCATGATATTTCCTGTTTAAACGTGCCCGATTACAAGAAAGCTAAGACAAAAAATAAGAGATAAAATCACTTTTCAATTTTTGTCCAGGATGTAACTTAGCTCGCTCTATTTTAAATAAAATAAAAGCGGGAAAAAACTTTATTACTCAAGCACGAATTTAAGAAGGTTTGATTTGCCTAGGCAGTCCTGATTTTACTTTTAATTTTTATTAATGCATTTAATCTATTGATTAAATCAGGTGCGTACCTTGTCTTAAAATATTTGAAAAATTTCCGGGGGGGGGGTACAGAATTTTATAACGGCTAAATACAGACCAAAAAGCATAATGAATTTAAAAAATAAAAAAATGAAAATAAAGGTTAGCTAACCAGGTTTCGTTCCTCACTTATCGAAGCGTATGTGTGAAAGCTAGAAATTGGGAAAGATTCGGTTGCCAGTTTGTCGTTTTTTGACAAAATTAGATTTTCTAGATATGTTGCAATAATTCACGAACATAGGTTTTCTAGGTTATTGTTAAAAAAATCAAAAGAATTTGCAACATTTGATCTTCAAAAAATATGGTTGCTCGATGAACCCTATTGTTACTCAGAACGTCTTAAATCTCTCTTCTGCGCAGTTGTCTGAGCTTGAACTTAATATTAATTTCGCATGGCTTGGACTTCTGCATTGCTAGAAGTCTAATTAAAGTGAATATAACTACACTGCTAGAAATTCATTCATAGTTAAATTTATCACCTTGTTAGAAGTAATTAAAATGGCACATTATATTGATAGAAATTCATTTAAATTGGCATTTATAACATTGCTAGAAATTCATTCGAAGTGACAATTAATTCATTGCTAGAACTCTTTGAAAACTGACACATATAAGATTGGTAGAAATCTATTAAAAGTAACACTTATTACATTGCTAGAAATGTATTCAAAGTGATATATAAATCTGATAGAAATTCATTCAAAGTTGCACTTATAACATTTCTTGAAATTTATTCTAAGTGATATATATATATATATATATATATATATATAATTCTGTTGTTAAACAACTGCACTCTGAAACCTGATTATATTATACATTTATCTATCAGTTATTATTGTTATAAATTTATTCATAAGTGATTATTTTTATGAATTTATCTAGTTAAAGAGATTGAATCCAAAGCATCACATGATAATTTCGAGATGAAAATCGTTGCTAACAGGTGTTTTCAAATCGAACATTAGCACGTCATGCAATAGATCTTCTAATCAATTTCAAATTTTGTTGCATTTTGCACTTTTATCAAAAGTTTAAAATCAATGTTTCTTTTTTACTTTAATGATAATTTGATTTAGAACAGGTGTATTAAATCATACCCTAAAGGGTTGCGTAAAAAGAATGCAGAACCAGAAAGCGCGGGTGTAAATAAGAGAACTGTGATTTAGATCTTATCCATTGTGATATTTTGCAATGGATTTGGTTGTTTTGTTTTACGGCATATCAACCCTTTTCGGTTTATTTAATACCGAATCCAGTTATTTTGGAAATAGTATTTATGTTGCATTCAGTTCTTTTGTAGAAGATTTTTATTCTTCAAGTTCTTTGTATTTTTTATCGTTATTTTATAGTAATGTGTTTGGTTGTTTTATAGTGGGTTTTATCGTTTTTGTTTCTTGCCTTGTAGAACATGAATGAGTTTTGCCATGGGAGAGAGAAAAGGGTTCCAGTTGAGTTGAGAGTGACCAGGTGAGAATAAAAGGCTGAAGGCTTTTACTTAGGCATTGGTACACATGTGGGTGTGTATATGTGTACGGATTTGAGATTGTGGGTTTGCATATATTTGAGTGTTTAAAAAATTGTGTTTATATGCAGGCGTGCATTGCGTATTCATAGCTGCAATTGTTTGTGTTATGATGTATTACAGTGTGTTTGGTTGGTGTGTTTATGGGTGCGGATTTGTATCCGCATGTAAGTATGTACACGTGCATCGATGTATCGCATATGCTATTTAATTCGTATAAAAATATAGGGTTTTTTTTTCTTAATCGTCTTATCATTTGGTACATTTTAGGTTAGGAACGCAGCCAGGAAGTTGGAGAAATAGAAAGAGAAATAGTATTCATTTTGCATTCAGTTATTTTGTAGAATGTTTTTATTCTTCAAGCTCTTTGTATTTTTTTATCGTTAGTTTATAGTGTTTAGTTTGGTTGTTTTATAGTGGATTTTATCGTTTTTGTTTCTTGTCTTGTAGAACATTAATGAGTTTTGCCATGGGAGAGAGAAAAGGGTTCCAGTATTAATGTTTGGTACGTTTTTAAGTTAGGAACGCAGCCAGGAAGTGGGAGAAATAGAAAGAGAAAGAGTAACATCGGAGAAGGAAAAGTGTGTTGTTTTTGGTTTTGGTTTTGGTTTTGCCGAACATAAGTGGAAAATTTTAAGTAGAAAAAAAATCAATGTTTAGTGCATTTCCTCTCAAGAAGCCAATATCTTCAGAAAGACCGATCTGGTAGCACCAGGTGAGATTTTTGGATATGTAGTCTTAACACTATATATTAATACTAATTATTATATCCGTTGAAACGTTGTAGAATAACATTCAAGACGTATTTTGAATTATACAAAATAATACAAATTACCAATCCTTTTCCAAGAGATTCCGAAACATTTTTAATTAACGGTTTGACTGAGAAATGAAATGGTCGGTTTATTTAATTATTTTTGTCGATTTTTTCTGCTTTCATCGAAATATGTAAAGGTACCAGGAATGTAAAGGAATACTATTCCGGATTGTATCTGACAAAGAACTGTGGGGAGGGGTGCAGCAAGACGTCTGTTCATATTATATTTAAACTTCTGCAGGTTAGTAAAATCAGGGGAAGCAGGAAACAGGAAGGGGGAATTTCAACGTGCAGCAGTCCAAGAAATGAAACTGTTCGAGTAGAAAGTTTTCCGATTTCTAAGCGCCTCAACAGTGACGGGGTGGGATTTTGCTGATTGTGTATATTCATTTAATCCATTAAAGAAGATTTTACTAGGAGTATATACATCGAGGAGAAACTGTCGCTACATGTTAATGACCTTGGGCCAATAAGGATTTAGTCAGCCATTGTCATTTTTGACAAAAATCTAACTGAATGCATGGGAACCCAGGTATTTAAAACCGGATCATTCATTGGGTTAAAAGAAAGACGTACAATTGAGCGAGAAGGAAACAGCTTCACATGGGAGACAAAACAATCGAATGATGACGAATGATGTTACGTTTAAATGGCTTTCGAATTGTTCTCTCGATGGAAGCTGTGCGAATAGGACAGCATAAATAATGTAGAATAATCTAAGCGTAATGTTACTCTGATGTTGTCTGTCCGTCTGCGTCACTTATTTCATTAAGTTAAAAAGCAAATTTAAAGGGTACACTATTAGCCAAGGGAACATTATCCCCTTTCTTAAAAAAAATCTTGGAGAAAACGCAGCGAACGTCTCATTGCGCCCACTTTCTTAATCCATTAAAGAAGATTTTCTACAGCAACCACATGATGAAATGGCGACGATCAAGAGAATCAAAATACTCCATATTAACACTTATGTGTAAAGACTATATTTTGTTATTAAAAACTTTACACTATTTTCTTGAAGAAATTCCCGTATTTGTTAAGCTGCCAGGACGGCTTTCCACCTCAGATCTAAAACTGAAGACTGTTAAATAGCGAAGGAGGTGCTCAGATGAAGGGGGTTTGGATCGCCCTTTAACAAGAGAGAAAGGGGAAAGCGAAAGTCGAATAAACCGCGTGTCTTTCAGAGGAAAGTGTCTCAGTCTGTTTTCTGACTGGCATGCGAAATATGTAGACTAGAGACGTCGCCGTTCCCCGTATGAGGCGGTGGGTGTGTGGGGTGGGTTGCACATAATACAATTATGTCTAAAAAGGCAGGCGATTTATTTATTATGTATTAGTTTGCTTGGTACTTTCTCATTTTTCTCACTCTTTCCACCTCTCTCTCTCCCTCTGTGTTATTCACACACACATACACACACAAACACACACACACACACTCATAAAATCAGACTATAGTGTATCCGAAGAGCGGTTTCAGAGTCACAGAGGCGAAGAGTGGTTGTGGGCAGCGTGCATGTAGCAACAGTTTATGACGATAAGAAGATTGGAGTATAACTGTTTATGTAATTATTATATATATTTATGACAAGCGTTGTAAAAGTAATGCTTCCTATTTTCATTTTGCTTTTTTTATTTTTATATTTTTCTTCGTTTGAAGATTGTAATGCTGGGTATGAGGCAGCCAAACCAGCTGCCAACATTGCCCCGCTTTTTTATTAAAACCAACCGAGAGCTCCTTTTAGTATCCTCGCTGTTCCCTTAAGTGCAATTGTCTGAATCTCTTTTGCACTTGGTTCACCAGGAATATTAGTTAGGTAGGACTTCAGGTTCTTCTTCATAAGTCTTGTGGCACCTATAATAAGTGGTATGATTGATATCTCTCTAAGATTCCAGTTTCTTTTCATATCATACATGAGACCTTGATATTTGATCTGTTTCTCCCTTTCAGCTCTGTTCAGACCTCCATCATTAGGAGCACTCACTTCAATCAAGGTTGCAACTCTCTCTGACTTATTCCATATAACTATGTCAGGTTTTACAGCAACATTTTCAAGGTAGGTGGCTGTAGGGATTACATGGTCGTAATGTATGGTTTATAAGTCATTTCCAACTGTTCTTTCAGGTTGATGTTCCCAGGAACAATGCAAGATGTAATCCCTGTTGATCCATTTGAGCAGAATAATAAAAAAAGGAGGTTTTACTTTTGGAATGCACTTCGTTATTGCATCTTTTATTCTTTTGTGTCGTTTGTTCGTAATTCGTCGGAGTTAAATGGCAATATCAGTACCGATGTTCTAGAGACTACTAAGACTTGTGTTTTGAGTCGTGAAGTTTAGGGATCAGGATTGAGAGAGATACACCAGGCGGAAGTTGTGAAATAGCTTACTTTTCCAAGCGCATCTCTCCCTCTCTTTCTCACTCTCTTTATAGCCAGTGAGATTTCAGTCAACTATGGCTGATGGAGCTCCCTACAAAAGGGATTGGGCGGCGCACTCAGTTGTGTTTTGAATGAAATAATTTAGAGGTTAGGGGCACAGAAGTCAGAAGTTGTAAACCAATATAATTTTTAGACAGAGTTCACGTCTTCTTTCGCTCTCTTAGCCAGCGAGATTTCAATCCACATTTATGTGGCTTATGGATCTCATTAAGAAGAAGGTAGCGTACCCGGTTGCTTGATATAGGGAGACAGGTTATCTGATAAACTGTTTACTGTTATTATTTTTATGTTTTAAATAATCTTGTGAAAAAAACTGTGTATTGGCGTCCATAACGATAACGGAGACGGCGGCGGCGAAGACATTTGTGCAAAACGAAAAATGCGCGTGCGCGATGGGCGAATATATAACATAGACTTTTTTTACAAAGGAATCATACTCATCAAGGCCCGGAGGCCACTCGAGCATAAAAGTTAACGAGTTTATAAAGTCAATGGGAACATGTAGACTCGTTCCCATGAATTGCGCGGGGAGCATTCTAATAAAGTCATTGGCGCTAGATTATGTTTTTAATTGCGAATTTATTGTTTACTGAGAGCGTTCAATATATTTACCAAGCCACAATTCGCTAATGCCAGAATATGGAATTACCCCCCTTGCCTGCTTCAGTGATTGTACTTATTTGCATAAGTAAAGCTGTAATGTGTAGCAACTTGCTGCTCAACTTCTATCAGCTTACTGTTAGGCACGATTCAAATTGTAGCTCCTTGCGTTGTCGTGAAAAAGAATAAAAAAAGTATTACTCTTTTACTTCTTTTTAATTGGGCGTTGCTTTAAGAAGGAAAACGAAACTAAAGAAAGAAATAAGAAAGAGGAAAAAAAACGCAGAGAAAGGAAACGTCTTGACATATCATTAACGTTTTGTCTTTTTTTGTTTGTTTTTGGTTGTCGCATAATCACATTTTCAAATGTTAATTCCCACAAATTGCTACCAAAAATAATCATAAAAAACTTCTCTTGGAATTGATTGAAAGTTAAAACACTGCTCATGTTAAAATATTCTGAAAAGACAGAAAAGTTTTGCCAGTTTAATAATGTTAAGACAAGATGGCGAATGCAACGTGAATTGTTTTGTCTTATATGTAAAGCAACTACAAGAGTATTATTACGTTTCTGAATTTTTGAGATGAGGATTGGTTATATGTATTATTATTCATCGGACTACTGTTCTCATCTTGAGTGTGATTTTCACAACGTTTTGGTCGATATAACCTCCGACTTTCTTCAGGTGTTCGACAAGATACACCTGAAGAAGGTCGGAGGTTATATCGACCGAAACGTTGTGAAAATCACACTAAAGGTGAGAATATTAGCTTAGTATTTCGTTCGTGTGCTTCTTTTTTGTTTAAAAAATTATTTGTTTGAAAATAAAATAAAGAGATTATTGTGAATTCTAGATCCAAGACAATCAAGACGAGAAAAAAAAGAATCTTTGATACTCATGCAGAATACGAACTGTGCTAAAATAAAAGCGTTATTATTTAGAAGCAAATCTTTACCATGGAAAAACGGAGGGCGCGTTGTAACAAGGCTGTACTGTCACTTCACAATTTAATTTAAAAAAAGAAGATATTGTAATTGTTCAATTTAACTTTAAAATCATGGCAAACAAGAAGCACAGTTTGTATTTTGCATAAATACCGATTCTTCTTCCGAATGCAATCCGACTAAAACGAACGCCCAAACTTTATCTATATAGAGTTAGGTACTTTAACTATATATCTATAAAATGAGAATGTGTGTGTGTGTGGGGGGGGAGGACACCTCTCAACCTATATAATCAACGAATCTTTAGCCTACATACTTAAAATTTAGTGTATAAGGTATTCAGATACGTGGAAAACTATTTCATCCAGAAAAACGTTGCTAAGGGCTCAAAATTGAAATAAAGTTAGGCATGGCTCATCGAATTTTTATCTGTTTGCTGCTCACAAATGCACATGTCTGAATCTTTCACATGACGGATTACGTATGTTAAGAATAAGTAGGTTTGAAAACAACTTTTAAAGATCGTATCAATCTGTCTTAATGGTTTTCGTATTTAGCTCACTGTTTTTAGGTTTTGGTTTCGTTTCGATTTGCAGCTCGTGTATTCTTTTTACCACAAGAAGTGAACTCTTTAGAAAAAGAAAGACATAATGCTCGCATGCACACGCCTTAGTTTCTGTATGAATTAAACTAACTATAATATTTATTTTATAATCACCTGGCAATTTCCATTATATTTATGTTCACACTTTCGCACTGATGAAAGGCTGAATACCCTTTATGAAAAAAATCTAATGTTTAAACCAAAAATTAGCTGAATACTTGCTAGAGACCGCAAAGGTAAAATCTTTTGAGCCTTTACCCCTTGGCAGCAAAATGTTCGGCCAAAAACCGATTAAAAAGCTTGCCTTATGTCTGCATACACTTTTTGTAACGTTTCAAATGTTTAGACTAAAAATTAGCTGAGTAATGTGGTAGAGACCGCAAAGGTCCAATATTTTAAACTTGGACCACAATTTTGTCTCCTTAAAATTTATTCATGGCGGTTCGAATCAAATTAAGTAGTGTGATCCATGTCCAAGTAACCTATATCTAAGATTTCAAGTGTTTAGATCCAAAATTGGCGAAGGAGTTTGTTAGAGTTTTGCAAAGGTCAAACCGTTGTATTTGACAGTCAAAATTTTGGCCGAAAATCGATTAAAAAGATTTTTCCAAATCTCAATACCCCTTATATCACATATCAAGTCTGTAGAATGAAAAATTACAGAGTAGTTTGGTAGGTAAATGTACACACGCAGACACACAGACAGACACTTTTACTTTTATAGATATATAGATTTGAGTATGCATATATGCCATAAACATTTTGTTGTTGGCTATATCTCTTTATCATTCTCATGCTATGTTGTCTATAATATTTTTTCGAGAACCTTTTTTGTCGAGATGTGTAGAAGAAGGTGAGTTATTGCAAGTCAGCAGAAACTAAAACAATGGCAAAACAGGATGCAGAGACAAGCACTACGCATGCATGGACTGGATGTATTTTCGTGTATTGCCGGCTGCAACGTAATACATTATTGATTTATGGTTTACAGTTCAGACTGAAAGTATAGCGAAGTAAGGGAATGACTTATAGCAGTTATTCATAAGCAAATTGGAGGAAGCGTAATAATAAATGTGATAATAAAAAGGTTTTGTTGTAAACTATTGAGATGATGCGTTGCCATTAATTAGGCGAACAAGTAAAACTTTACACCGCTTTGTTTGGCGAGGAGGAATATATCATAACAAATAAACATAAAACATAATATAAGAATAACGTATTGCCTTGGAGAATAGGATGATAGCTGACCATTTCGAGAACATATTGACTAATAGAATGATGCCGAACCAACATACACTTCCCCCTGAACTTTTCGATAAGGTGTTTACTAGTAGAATGTGATCATGACGAACCATATACTTGCTCTTGAATATTTCTGGAAGGTACTTACTAGTAGAATATGATAATAACAACAAACATATACTTGCCCTTGAATACTGGAAGAACGTATTGCCTAGTGAGATAGTATTATGGCGAACCAACATATACTATGTTCCTCTCTAACCATTATAAGAAGGTATTGCCTGGTGGAATGATATGATAACGAACTGCTATACACTATACTATCACCTAAAGGAAGAGGTAATGCCTGATGATAGGAGATATACTAACTCCAAAAATGAAGATAAATAATGCCCGGATGCTTGTATTATGACCTACGAACATGTACTACATTATCTTCCAAAGAAGAAGAGCTAATACCTGGGAGAGATATTACAGTACCTCCTGACTTGAAACTTTAAAGATAATGCATTAGTTGAAAATAGTGGAATGAACAAAATAAACTTTTGTCAGTAAAAGTACAATAGTATAAATGTAATAAAATCATTTGGGTTTACTTTTGTTTTACACATACACTTATCAAGGCCTAGTAACCACTCGAGGGTAAGTGTTAAGAGTGTACAGTAGTCAATTGGACAATATAGTAATCGTTAGTATGGAAATTCGGTAAATTTGTTAACTTAAATGGAACGGCTCATCAAGAACTTGTTTACGTTGGATTTGAAGACAATCAGATTATAGTCAGCTGGAAAGCAGGAAAACGGAAGACTATTCATTTCTTTCCCTTTTTTTTTTTTTGATCGACTAAAACAAAATTCCCACCATAGCATTTTCTCGGGTGTTTGAGTGGCTGTTTCGTATGAAGCGAAACTGTTTGAAAAAGCGGCACGTTAAGCTTGGTCTTCGAGCCGCGATTTCTGATGTTTCACCTAAGTTAATTGGTCCTCGGTCAATATAGGGCAAACCCTTCATACTGAGACAATTACTATTTGTTTTTGATCCTGCCAGAGTGCCCCATTTTTGGGAGGGTCTGGTTTCCCCCCACATTAAAAACGACCTTGTGTCTAATTTGCTTCCCTGGGGAAGCAAATAAATACCACGTTCGATCAACTATGCTTAAATTCGACGCACGGAACTTCTGCTAGCCTGATGGTGACATCGGCTAACGGGTTACGATTTTTCAGCTTCTTTCCCTCCTTCGCGTTATGGGATCGAGCCTGCCTGCCTACCCCTGTCATTTTATCTTCATCTTCTTTTCCGCTTTCGCATTATGGGTTCCATACTACTACCACTTTTTTAACACCTCTCTCCATCCTGTTGTTTCACTCCTCCCCACCGAGCTGCTTGTTATTCCCGCCATTATGACACCACCGCAACACTCCTGGGCAACGCTAAGTGCATTCGCTGGCCTTATATATAAAAGACAAAATGTGTATCTATTTGTGTGTGTATGTGTATGTTTGTATGCCTCGCAGATCTTTCGACGAAGGCAACGGATCCTTATGAGATCGATATCGTTTTGAAGGTCGCCCCTTCGGACGACAAATATTGAAAAATTGGACGAAAACATTAATTTCTTCACCTTAAACTGGGCAGTTTTCTACAAGGAGGGGTCAATTTTTTTTTTACGTCGCCACTTTTGCAAGTCATCATATCGGTTGAATTGTCTTCCCTTAATTTTAACGTTCCGAACTCCTGAACTTGTTTTTGCTGTGTTTTCCTCCTTCGCGTTATGGGTTCGAGCCTGCCTTCCTAATACCACTTTTTTCTCTCCGCCCAAACTGTATACTGTCAAACTGTTGTTTCGCCCCCCTCTCACTACCACCAATTTTTGTTTTAATTCCTCTTCTGTGTTCTTTATTCGACCCAGACAACGTCGGGGAACTCTACTCACTTTTTTTAACACCTCTCTTCACACCTCGGGGTTCCTTACAACATTTCGACACACCTGGGCAACGCCAGGTACCTCCACTAGTTAATAATGTAATATTTTAGTTTTAGATCCAGATAAATCCAAAATCTCGATTTATGATAAATAACGTTTCGGAAGACAATTCACTTCGCCAACGTTGATGTATACATGGTAGCTTCCTTAAGTCTTGACAGACTATGGATAACCACCGTAATGGTGGCTGCGCGTGGAATTTTTGTGGCAAGTGAGTAAATATGAGATGGGATAGCCGAGGATTCGAACTTTCGAAGCTAGATTTGGAATTGAGAATTCCAATCATAAGTTAAAATAAATAATACAGAATGTTACTGAAAATGGAATGTAAAATTGCCACATGAAACAGTTAGATATCTGTTTATTGAAAAAGAAATGTAATGATGAATTTTGTTTCTGTTAAAGAAATGAAATTAAAACAAGGAATTTAAAAAACGAACAATGAAAAATGTTTGTAAAGTGGGTTAATCAAATTAGGTAAGAGAAATCGGATTAAAACATGTGAATAACAATGCATGCTTAAACAAGGAGGCATGTCAGGCCACGTATCTGATATGCACGTGTTGGTCATGCAATGACGTCATGAGTTTTCAATATAGTCGGAGCTTGGCAAAGGGTAAGTCAGTCGATCAGTTAGTCAGGGGAGAAGAGAGAAGTCAGTGAGTCAGACAGAGCTTACATGGAACATTGGAAGCGAAGGGGAAAAGAAAGAATCATGTAAAGACTTGAATTCCTTGATGCAAAGCCATTGACCGGTCGGAATGGAATAAACGAATATCATCATAATTTTGTATCTGCGTCTTCGTTTTATGTCATTCAATAAAAGAAAGGTCTTGTGAATTTATATTATAAGAACTTTGTGAAAATCATCATCTCAAAAATAGGTAAAGAAATATATGTTCAATGTTATAGAAACACTCCCATTCACAGAAATGTCAACAGTATAAATGTCAAAAGCACTATCTCTCGGTCTATCTATCTATGTATCAAATCTCCTCTCATTGTGTATTATGTGCCGTCGGCTCTCCTGTATTAACATGTACCCTGTCTCTTTATATATACGCGATATATCTGCACACCAACATGAACACTCTAACACGAACAACAAATACATACATCATCCCTTCTAAAATAACACCCAGTATGCAACAAGCGTCTTTAAATAACAGTGGCAAGTGGAGGTCCAGAGCTACTGGAGACAATTTCGAGATAAGCGGAGAGGACATGGAGCGCCTAGATTCCCAAATGGTCACCCATCCGCTGGTACTAGTTACGCTCAACGTTGCTTAACTTTGGTGACCCGAGTCGAGCCGCTGTATCAACGTTATTATGCCGTACACACAGACACACACACACATTCACATACATATATATTTTAAACTGCATTCTTTATTTTATAGATTTTTGTTACATAAAGCTTCTTTAGACTATATATATATATATATATATGTGTGTGTGTGTGTGATATATATACGAGCAAACAGTATATAAAACATGTTAAAAACACTTTGAAATGAGTTAAAAACATATTTAATCTGAAAAGGAAACACTAGAAAAGTGGATAGTCATTAATCCGCGGAGTTCCGAAGAAATACTTTCCTTCCCATCAGAGGGTAGGCATTAGCAGAATGCGGGATCGGATTATTATAAGCTCTGTCTCCTATTTGGTTTTATGGAGCTTTTATATATGGCTGAGATAATTTTATAAATAACAATTCTGTAATATTTATAATATACTTTAATTTTACCAATCTTGGATCATTTTTGTAAATTAAATTGTAATTTTTATTATATATATATATATATATATATATATATAATAAAAATTACATATATATATATAGTCATCCACATACAGTACTGTTTCGCTGTATCACAGCTCATCAGTGCGGCTAGATCGAAACCCGACCACCATTACGAAATTCAAGGCTATGAACTATTAAGCTAATTAGTAGCTGCTATGCGGGTAGTGAATTAACGATGTCCGAATACCTAAGCTCGATTTGTTTACTCTAAGAGCATATTATAATTTATTCCTTTAATTCAGTTGACATTAACAATTCTTGACAGTATCTGTTTCGTAGCGCAAAATCAGTCACTTAATTATATCAACCAGTGAATCTAATATGCCTTATATATATATAGTATATTACTTTTTAATCGAGTTATTCTCGGCCTTGATCATGTGTATGGTCGTTTAAAGAAAGGGGTTGTTTTTATCCGTACCCCTTAAAAAAAGAAAATTGATGATTAAAACTTTAAGTATCAAAAAAGCTAATTTCCTTTTCATCCTGACTGCCATGATTAATGAAAAACAAATCGATATTGTTACTGATATTTTACTGACACAGTGATGTAAAATGTCACCCAATAATGATGGCTTATGGGATCGATTTATAACCGTGGTTATATGCATTGAAGACCATGTTGTAAACTCCATGGAAGACGTTTTTATGATAAAATAGTGTGTCGCTACTCGTAGCAAGTAATAAATGTACAGAAGAAAAGTACCTTTAATTTCTAGATGAATTGTGAAGAGTGTAAGAGTCACAGGCCAAAAAGAAAAGCAAAATGGTGGCGGTTCGATTATATTCTGGCAGGTTTTGCAAAGTTACGTGCAGTGTCGTTATATACTTTTATAAAGAAATCACAACTTATCAATGCCCGGAGACCACTAGAGGATAAGGGTTAATTAGTGTATTGTAGTCAATGGGACAACATTGCAGTAATTGTTAGTAGTTGAAATTTGGTAAATTGGATTATTTAAGGGGAACAGCTCATCAAGAACATGTTTACGTTTAACATGTATTGTAGTCAATTGGAAAGCAGGGAACCGGAAGAGAGTTCCACAGGCGTGCAGTTCTAAGAAAGAAGCGTTATTTTTGAAATCTACAGTTAGGTTTAAGGACGGTTAAAGAGTGGCTGGGGGATTATTGATAGTAGTTTCATCTAGACGAGTGTTTTTCGTGAAAGTTTGGTAAGGGGGAGCCATATGCAAATAAAATGTAGCCAGTTTGGTTAAAAACAAGTCTCCACAGACGGAATGAGATATTTGGACTTATGAGCCTGTGTATGTACAGTACTGGAGCGTGACGATTTTAGCCGCAAAAGTCTATAATACTGTGGTAGCGTTTCACGGAGAAGTTTTGTGAAAGAAACTCTGTTCATGAAAATTCAGTTTTATGTTTGTTTCTTTTGCAGTAGAGATAGATAGGAATAAAGAGATAGAGAGAGAGAGAGAGAGAGAGAGAGAGAAAGAGAGAGATAAAAAGAGATACTTTTTCTTTCTGTGAATGTATTACAAAGAGAAACCAAAAGATTGGAATAACATCCTTGGATATAATAGCAGAGCAGAAAAAGACTAGTAACAATATTTATGTGGAAAGTAAGTTGTTTTAGTCATATTGGCCTAAAAACACATTGCCATTCAGACATAAGAGACTGCTATGAATAAGGTACGATCCCTACACGTGCACTATGAATAGGGAGTTGAGCAGCAATGTGTCTGTTCACATTGCATTTAAATGTGTGCATGTACGTCAGGAAAGCAGAAAACAGGGGTAGTGTGATATCTAGTAGCTCGAGGGAAGTAACTATTAGAGTAAAAGGGTTCCGAATGTTTGGTGACTTCTACCCTAACCCTAAACATAACCCTAACCCTAACCATAACCATAACCGTAACCATACCCTAACACTAACCCTAACCATAACCCTAACCCTAACTCAAACCCTAAACCCTAACCCTAACCCTAACCATAACCCTATCCATAACCCTAACCCTAACACTAACCCTAATCATAACCCTAACCCTAACCATAACCCTAACCATAACCCTAACCATAACCATAACTCAACCCTAACACTAACACTAACACTAATGGAACACAAGAATGTAGACAAATCCATGTGGAATGTGTATATGTGTGCGTGTAGACGTTCAAATGTGCGTCTCCACATCAGAACTTACATAACAGGGGTAAAATGGAGAAAGTAACTTGAAATAGTTATATCGTCTTATCAGGTAATATTGTGTTTAATGCTGAGTTGGTGGACTTGAATACGGATTTATGATTGAATCTGTTTATTATTTCTTTTATCTTATTTTTATTTTTATTTCATTTTCACCCCAAAGAAGACACAGTGCCACTTTGATGTAGGGGTTACTAATGGCAAGATGGAATAAAGTAAGAAAATCCTGCGCCGTGCGGCCAAGGAGAATGGCGTTAACTTCGACGACGCGCTACTTCCGTAAGGAAAAGAAAACGACATTGGAAAACGCTGAAAGATGTAATCGTTCCACCGGAAGCGTATACAAGGGGAGTTAAGAGGCTCATAACTGATAAGACGGCAATATTAATGACTACCATTATATTGATAAATCGCTAAAAGGTCTTTGATTTTCCTTCTTCTTTAACTACTGTACATATATTGCTCACTCTTCTTCTTCTCTCTCTCTCTCCACACACACACACACACACACACACACACACACACACACACACACACACACATATATATATATATATATATATATATATATATACTATGTAGGGAAACGAGCGGCAGGATGTCTGTTCACATTATACTTGAACTTCTGCATGGCAGTACAGTTGGAGAAGCAGGAAACCGGAAGGGAAGTCCAAAATGTAGCAGTTCTGGGGAGGAAACTATTAGAATAGAAAGCCTTCTTATATTTAATTATCTCTACTGTGTAGGGGCGGGACTTTGCTGCTTGTTGAGTTTGGGGGGGTATTTACGTCAAAGGGTACAAGAACATCCACCATACTTGTAGAACTGGCAGAGGGATGCAACATTTCGTCGGTGGAACAGTGGTTGAAGCTTGGATGACAGTTCAGGATGTATCAGGCTGGCGGCTCTCTTTTGAACCCCTTCTAGGAGCGAGAGACTAGTAGCAGGTGCACCAGCCCAAATGTGACAACAATACTCCATAGATGGGCGGATAGTAACCTTGTAGAGGTACAGGATACTTTCCGGCATCTAGAAATAGCCCACTTTCCTCGCATCGTCCATTGAAATACTCTCAATGTAGTTGTTCCAACCCATGTTTCCTGTGAACGTAAGGCCGAGGAGTTTGAAATAATTACTTTCATGTAATGTATCTTTAGCCATAGTTATTGGTGGTTGAGAAGGTTTCTTGTAATTATTGAAGGAGACAAGCTTAGTCTTCCCAGCATTGAATGTGATCATCCATTTTTGTCTCCATTCCCCTACAAACTGGAGGTATTCCACTAGCGTTTCTTCAATTTTCTTAGATATGTGTTAATTTGTTTTCCCCTCGATCCTGTTATAGGGGGTGGTGTCATCAGCAAATATACCCATCTCAGAGACAATTTTATCAGGGAAATCATTTATGAATATTAGGAATAATAAAGGTGCAAGGATAGACCCGATGTACACCCGCATTTATATCATATTGATTAGGTGGACGACTGTCGTGGACAATCTGGATTCTTATCCTATATAAGAACAGATTTAATTATGTTAAGTATTCGTCCAGTGATACCATATGATCTGATTTTTTTTAAATAACCATCGTACCATACTTTGTCAAATACCTTAGATATATCTAAGTCTACCGCTCTACCCTCACCTGCTTTGTCCTGTATATGTTATATATGTTCAGAGATTACAGTTAGTATATCTGCTGTAAAGCGAGCTTGCCTAAATCCGTATTGTTGGTCGGTCAGAAATTTATCAGCTGTAAGCTGATGGACAAGAGCCTGGTTAATTATGCACTCAAATATTTTTGGCGAAAAGTGGGTAGAGGCTAATGGGGCTATAATTTAATGGGTCAGTTCTTTTGCCAGAATTCTTGTAAATTGGTATCACAGAAGCAGTTTTCCAGCAATAATCGTTAAAATATTTATTGTAAAGTTTGGATAGAACTGGCGCAACATCAGCAGATTATGTTTTGATAGTACTGTCGGGATGAGATCGGGTCCACATGCTTTTGAGGTACCTACGTTCTTTATAATATCATGCATCTAAGAAAGGGTGATTTTATGACTATCTAGTGTGGCGCCAGTCCGCAAAGAAAAGTCGAGGAGGGCGTGATTGCTGGATCCAATGTGGAATTTAAGGCAAACTGACTGGCAAGCATGCTAGCTTTCTCGGATTTCGTGCAAACAACTTCATGATTGTTGAATAGACTGTGTAAGTAGATAAACCGAGCCAATTACTGTGGTGGGCAAATATAGGGAGTGTGCTGTATATATGTTGTCAGAGACTTGGTTGATTAGCGTATAGTACTTGGTCGAGGGAGGGTGTTTCGAATATAGACTCCAAGTCCGTGCATATATCTGCCTGAGCTCTACGGCGAAATGGGAGATAATCTGGCATGTTAAGTTGTTAGAAGGGCTGGAGAAGTGTAGGTTAGTTTCACTTAGTGCTAAGATATCCGAGGTGTTTATTAAGAGAAAGGATTCAACATCATCTAAATTAGTTCTAAGCCCGCGTAAATTCAAGCCTCATAGGAGGAGGAGGCAAATTGGTTTTATTGTCATTTAAGCCTGGTTTAATCGTAATTTTAGGTTGAACTGCCATTTTATTTTATTTTAAAACTTTTAGTTAGGATGAGAGATGCTGGACAAAGTGCTTGTGCAGAATACCGAGCATGCAATATAAGTAGACCATCAACCGACTCCTCATCTACAGGATTGTGGCCTCGGGAAAGCCCGCCGGAGATGGATGTAGGGTCACTTTCCATGTGCAACATGGCAGTACAACCATGTCGATATTATACAACTGTTGATGGAGCAGCTGCTCTGAGGGCTACCAAAGAGATAGGGCTCTTGTACTATGAGTCGGAAACAGCAGCCCGTAACAGACAAACTGGTACCCTCAACCCAGTCCAAGTGCATTTGCATGCACGGCACTCAAGCACCCCCAAAGTGCTCAGTTTTAGGGGATGGGAATGTGGCGGGAGTGGGTAACGACGTTCATTGTCCTAGTCAGGAAACAAGATCGAATATTGTGTGTTTCTGCCGTGTCCATATGTTCGTACCTTTGCGCCTCGCTAATAGCCAGAGAAGGAGTATGAAAGCCGGGCGATAGACAAAGCCTATTTACTCCTTAAGCAGTTTAGGTTTGCAAACCGGTAATTTGTTCAAGTCACCAGCTAAAGGAAGGCCGTCGACGAGGACTGAAGAGACCTCCCATCCCTAGGTTTAACTTCAGAGTTTTCCTTCTCCTAGACGGATTAACTGAGATCTATGGTCAAATGGCACCGAGGGGTTAGCCTCGCGCTTGAGTCCTAAACGAGGTATTTCTACAACCCTCGCATAGATATTTAATGGGTTATTTTTAAAGGTAATATATCTATTGAAATATTTCACTCGTCAGAATAATTTTGTTATTATAACATCGATTTGTGCAAAAATTTTAGAATTACCCTTTTTTAGGCATTTAAGTACAAAAATTTGATTGGAATTATTGTTGCCACCATATAAGCCGATTGTAGTATATTTATTATGCTTGAAATAATATATATATCAAAACTCTGTGTGTATGTTTATATGTGTGTACCTTCGCAATGAATTCCAAAACGAATTTGGCGATTTCTAAAAACATCACAAAAAGGTACTTAATGCGTCCAGAAGCGTCCTTAGAGAGGGGTGATATGGATAAAAAGTTGATGCTCGAAAACTCGATTTCAAGATTGATTAAAGAGACAACACTCCGATTTTGACCATAGTTAACGCCCTTATAAAGCCTTACATCATGAGTGCATTTGTGAAGTTTTATTACTGAAAAAACAGAAGGGTCTAGCGTATAAAATTGTCAGTACGTTATATGATAAGACAGGGTTCAAAATGAATGTTTCTGGTTGAAATGCAATTGAAACATGATACTTAATATTTTCATTTCAAACTTTTATCAAGCAATCTATCAATACTCCTATAAATTCGGTTTTCTTTTGTGTGTATCGATATTCATATTAAGGACCCTTTTTTCTATTAATTTAAAAAGAAAATACAATTTTCTTATATCTGGGTTGTAGAATTGCATTCACTAGCAAAAGATTTAGCTAATTTGCATATTCTTTTAAACATTCATTTTAATTAATTCCCTATTAGTTGCTTCGGTTTTTACTGGGATAATCATCTTTAGTTAACTATTACCTGTAATTATATTAATGCAGAAATTCTACATGATTTATACTTGCATAATATTTGCGAAAAAAGTGTATAGTAAACACAAAATTGTTTCAATATATATATTTATGTATACGTATATATTTTTGTTACATGTATCTATCTATCTATCTATAAAAGTGAACGTGTCTCTGTGTCTGTCTGTGTGTCTGTGTACATGTCCCTACGCAATAACTCATTTTTAATATACAGACTCGAAATTTTATATACAGAGTACTGAGATTTGGGGAAATCTCAGTACTCTGTACATAAAATTTGGCTGTTAAGGGGTCAAAGTTCAACGATTTGACCTTTTAGAACTCTACCAAACTCCTCCGGCAATTTTGGGTCTACACACTTGAAATTTTAGATATAGGTTCCTTGGACATGGATCTAACTTAATAACTTGATTAGACCCCTTAAACAATAAATGTTAAGGGGTCATAATAGGGGTCAAAGTTAAAAAAAATAGACCTTTTTTTGCTCAGCATACATCTTCAAACACCCGGGCAACGCCGGGTCGAAATGCTGATATATCTACAAAAGTGAACGTGTCTGTGTAACTGTCTGTGTGCCTGTCTTTGTGTCTGTCTGTATAATTTTCTTACGCAGTAACTGTGTCAATTTTAAATCTACAGACTCGAAATTTTATATACTGGGTACTGAGAGTTAGGAAAATCTGTGTGGTCGGTTTTCGGATAAAAACTAGGCTGTTAAGGGGTCAAAGTTCAACGATTTGACCTTTGAGAGCTCTACCAAACTCCTCCAACAATTTTGGGTCTAAACACTTGAAATTGTAGATATACGTTCCTTGGACATGGATCTAACTTAATAAATTGATTAAAGCCCTAAACAATAAATGTTAAGCGGTCATAATAGGGGTCAATTTTTGTTTAAAAATGACCGTTTATTTTTGTTTTGTTTTTTTTGCTCAGCATACACCTCACACCAGGGCAACGCCAGGTACCCATGCTAGTATATCTATAAAAGTGAACGTGTCTATATCTCTGTCCGTATGTGCCTGTGCACATTTTCTACGCAATAACTCTGTCAATTTAAAGGCTATATACTCGAAATTTGATATACAGTGTACTGAGATGTGTAAAAATCTTTGTAATCAGTTTTCGGCCATAAATTTGGTGTTAAAGGATGAAAGTTCAACGATTTGACCTTTGAGAACTCTAACAACACCCCCTTGCCAAGTTTGGGTTTAAACATTTGAAATTTTAGATATAGGTTCCTTGGACATGGATAAATCTTAAGGGGTCATAATAGGGGTCAAAGTTTTTTTAAGTTGACCTCTGCGGTCTCTTCCAAATTACACAGACAATTTCTGGTCTAAACATTTGAAATTTTACATAAAGGGTAGTCAGAGGTAGGCCGAGCTTTTTAATCGGTTTGGGTCGAAAATTTTTAGTTACCAATATATAAATGTGTGTATGTATGTATGTATGGATGTATATATGTATGTATGTCTGTTTAAACTTTCGACAGAGGTGACGGATTTTCACAAGATCAGTATAGTTTTGAAGCTCGACCCTTCAGACAACAAATACCGAAAAATTGGGTAAAAAAAATATCTTCACCCTCAACTGGGCACTTTTCTACAGGAAGGGGTCCCTTTTTTCGCCGATATTTTCGAAAGTCATCCCCTCTTTTCGAATGTCTAGCCTTAATTTAAACCTACGTCACTCCCGGTTTGACGGTAGTCGTAACAGCAAAGACGTCACGTTTTTCCCGTTTTTTTTTGCTCAAAATACACCTCCAAACACTCGGGCAACGCCGGGCTGAAATGACAGTATATCTATGAAGTGAAAATGTCTGTGGTTGTCTGTCTGTCTGTGTGTGTACATTCCCCTATGCAATAACTCTGTCAATATTCGGTCTACAGATTCGAAATTTGACATAAAGTGTAGTGAGATTTTGAAAAATCTTTTTGATTGGTTTTCGGTCAGGAGTTTGGCTGTCAAGGAGTCAAAGTTCAACAATTTTACCTTTGAAAACGCTACCAAACTCCTCCGCAAAATTTGGGTCCAAGCACTTAAAATTTTAGATATAGATTACTTGGACATAGACCAAACTTTTTAATTTGATTTGAGCCTAAGAAAATGAATGCTAAGGGGTCAAAATATTTCCTTATCCCGAAATCATGGAGTAGTTTTCTTAGTCGTGTACTTGGGATTGTTGTCCTGCTCGGATATCAAACCATTAGGTACGTTCAAATCCTCTGCGGACTGCCAGAGATTGCACTAAAACAAAAAAACAATAATAAAGTACTATTCTAATAGATGTTTTAATGATAAATACAAACCTCGTATAAAAAATCATGAATAATTACGCATTCACCAGATATCTAAGGCTAAAAATTATCCAACACAAAGAAAAATAGTTTTAATTAGACAAATATTTGTCATTTGTTGGTTCAGAGAGTTACGGTTATTCAGATATTTATTTGGCCCATTTAATCGCACTGTTAATTCAATGTCTAAAAATGAAGAATTGCTGGAAAAGAGAAGAAAATCAATAATTCATCTACACATTGATGGTGCAAGGTATAGAAAAATTTCAACACTGTGGAATATCCCAATTTTGGCCGTTAATGACACGATTCTTAGATGGAAGTCCTACCAGTGAACCTCAAATCTGACGCGTTCAAGATGTCCTTCTAAAATTTCTTACCTTATGGTCGTGAAGTAAAGAAGGATTCACGAATAACTCGTTCTGAACTCCAGAGAACTTTAGAAACATCTGGGACACGTGTATACAAGAATACAAGTTGGGCAGTGCTTCGAAAGAATGGATTCCAACAGCTTAAACCAAGCAAAATTCTTTTATTAAAACTGGTTAATATCACGAATAGTCTAAAATTTGCCAAGAAACATTTGGAGAAACTTATACATTTTAGGGATGAAATATTTTGGTTAGATGAAACGAAAATAGAGTTATTTGGTCGAAATAGTAGAACGCATGCCTGAGGAGAGAAGAACTATGGGTTTGACATCCCAAAATATTATCCCTACAGTAAAATTTGAAGGTGGGCGTACAATGGTTTCGGGCTATTTCTTTTCAGCCGGCCCTTGAAAACTTCATATTATCGAAGAGAAAATTAATTCTCAAATATATCGGGTAATACTTGACGATAATCTCTCGAAATCTGCAGAGGATTTGAACGTGTCTAATGGTTAGATATCCTAGAAGGAAAATGATCCCAATACGACGACTAAAGCAACTACTACATGATTTCGGAAGAGGAAATAGAGGTAATAGGATGGTCAAGTCAATCACCTAACCTCAACTTAATTGGAAATCTGTGCTGAATGATTAATTTTCTTGTCTTTTCAAGCAATTCTTCAGTATTATAGACTACATGGACCACAATAAATACGCTGTAAAGAGTTATCTGAATAACCGTAATTCTCTGAACCAACACATAATAAATATTTGTCTAATAAAAACTGTTTTTCTTTGTGTTGGATACTTTTTAATTTTAGATATCTAGTGAATGCGTAATTATTCATGATTTTCGATACGGGATTTTTATTTATCATAAAAAAAAAAATTAGAATAGTACTTTATTATTGTTTTGTTTTCGTGTAATTTCTCGCAATCTGCAGAGGATTTGAACGTGCCTAATGGTTTGATATCCCAGCAGGAAAACGATCCCAAGCACACGACTAAGACAACTATTACATGATTTCAGGAGAAAGGAATAGAAGTATTAGGATGGCCAAGTCAATCACCTGACCTCAACTTAATTGAAAATATGTGCCAAAAGTTGTAGTTGATTGTATAAAATAGAAACCCGAGTAATTTGACAGAACTTAAAAAATTCCAGTTAACATGTGTAACAATCTTGTAAGAAAGTATCCCAAACGTTGTGAAGCTTTATAGCAAATAAAAGTTATATTACTAAAAACTAATACTATTTGTGCGTGTGTTGGATACTTTTTGAACCCTAGATATGACATTTATGTAATTATCTAGTGAATGCGTAATAATATATGATTTTTGACACGAGATTTGTATTTATCATACAAAAAATACTCTAAAATAGCATTTTGTTATCGTTTTTGTTTTTATGTAATAAAATTAATGAACTTTTTGCTTTGTATTGGATACTTATTGCACCCACTGAATATATATATATATATATATATATATATATATATATATATATATAAAGCTGAAAGTCTGTGTGTGTCTAGTCACGAATAGGCTCCTATATGGTTGAATATTATAGAAAACTGATCGCATATTATGATAGAACATGTATCGAGACACAGGAATGGGTATGTTTGATCTGGCATAATGATGATTCATTAAAATTGTGGCGTCTGCGTACGCGCCTGGTCCACAAAATATGGAAATAAAAAATTTAAAAATTAAAAAAAAAAAAAGTTTACAAGTGTTTTTGATATAGATGTACATAATAATACTTTAATAAGTATGGTTTAACTTAAATAGGGATGGTATAATAAAATTGTGGGGTCCGCGTTCGCGTCTGGCCTCCATCGAATGGAAATGGGCACAAACTTTAATAAAGACTTTTCATATCTATCTGCGTCAGTATACTTTGATAATTATGTTTCAGTTTTGAGAAATATGGTATAATAAAATTATGGGGTGTTCGTTCGCGCCTGGCCTCCATAGAATGGAAATATGTCACAAAGTTTAACAAGGTTTTTTTGATATAGATCCACAGAATATTGTGATAAGTATTTCAGTGTAATCAGGTATGGTATAATAAATTATGAGGTTTATCTATTGTATTTTTACTTTAGATTCCTATATTTTTCTGGTGAGAGTTCACTGCCAAAATCGGTTAGAATCAATGGAAATTGTAAAATCTTTTCTCTCTAATAAATTTCTTCTTTCCCCGCTCCCCATTTACACCGCTGTTTGAGCTTTCACGATGGACACTTACGAAAGACGCCGATTTCGGGTTTAGTAGTTGCTTACAAAAACTGAATTGCTTCCTATTGGGTGAAACGCACCAAGCTTACTTCTACGTTCCTTAATTACCATTTACTTACCGACATATTTACACTAAGAAAAAAAACGAAGATTCTTTCCATTTTGTTTTCATAAACATATAATACATTAATTCAGTTTTATTTGGTTTCATTTCGTTTCGTTCGATGTCTTTTTTTCCTGTTTCTCTTTTTTCCGATTTCTATGGGAAGTCCGTTTTTCCGATTTCCTTGGGAATTTTAATGAACTTTCCGGTCAAAATAATTATACCATCGTGATTATCGCATTTCAAAATGTAAAATATCAAATTTTTATGTAAATCGAATAGGAAAAAATCAATTTATGAGTGATTAAAAATATTTACCGACGAAGATCGAAATTACTCTATTTTAAAATATAAACAATGCATTTCTATATGAAACTCTGATCTTTGGATTCGTAACCCCAAACATTACGGAGGAAAGGGGGAGGCATCATATGAGTTAATCAACGTTTCTTTCTCTTTACACTAAAAAAAAAAACAACAAGAAAGCATTCTTTCCATTTTTTTCCTTGAGGTAATTTAATAATCCTAATATGAGGTGGGTAGTATTATACTATTATGGAATACGTATCGTGTTGAAATAAAAACGTTATTTAGAAAGCGATTCTTAATATTGGGAGGGGATCTTTTTTAAATCTTCTGTACTTACAACTAACAATTTAATAATTATTATTATAAGGCAATTTATTAATTCTTAATATGAGGCGGGTAGTATTATACTATTATGGAATAGAGACCGTGTTTAAATAAAAACGCTGTTATTTATGGTATCCACTTGGGAATGCTAAATGCTTCATGTAAATCACCAAAGTTAAGCAAAATGGAGCCTGCTCATTATCAGATGGGTGACTCCTTCAGAATACCAAATGTTTTGTGTAGATCATCAAAGTTAAGCAACAATGAGCTTGGTTATTATTTGATGGGTAACTATTTGGGAATATAAAATGCTTTATGTAAGTCACCAAAGTTAAGCAACAATGCTCGAAATAGCAAATAATACATAAAAATTCCTCTCTCCTAAGAATAACAAATATATTCAAAATCAAATTAAATTTTCTCATTGTTTATACGATCCCGAGCAACGCCGGGTACTCCCACTACTATAATATAAAGATGTGCATGTATATATATATATATATATATATATATATATATATATATATATATATATAAGTAGTAAATTATGAAAATACATGGCAAACGCGGAATATTCTGTGTAGCTTAATTGACATATAATTTCATAAATTAAGGCAGCATTTTTCTCTATGCCACATTTCATTAAATAAAATAGGCCTTTTTGTCTCTTGATTCTATTTTCGATCCTTTTCAACTTCCGAATAACAGTCTTTACTTCTGGCAGGAACTAGATGATGTAGTCACTATGTTTATCATAAGTCCGAGTACTTTCCAATCCTTCAGTTTATAAAGTTTTTTTTCTTCATTGGTTAAATCTGGTTAATCATTTGTCCTTTTTTTTTTTACATTGGTTAAAATTAAAATTAATAGACAAAAAACGTCCATTTTATTTAATGATATAATAATATGTATATAATGTCCTCTTTAAATTCTTTATTGTTTTTATTAATTGATTTTCATGATCTTTCTCGTAATTCATTATTTTCTCACTCTCTTCCCGGACCCCATCCTGCCGCTCGAAATACTAGTTTTGTTTTATGATGTTCATGTGAGAATATTTACACTAGCAACGTTTGTTATCTCCCCTTTACACTACAACTGTAACATTGCTTCCAACAAAGACACTTTAATCTTGCATGTCGTTTTTATCATAAACATTAAGAGATAAAAAAGCAAACAAAAACAAAACGAACATTTAACGCAAGTATTCTGATAAAGCAGCGAACGCATTTGAAAAAAAAAGAAAGATTATCTTAAAAAAAGTGAAAATAGATATTTGTAAATATTATCCTGGTTTGAAGTGAGTCGATACTTCAGAGAAAATGTTTGTCCGCCATCTTGAACGGGCGATAAAATAAACTCGATGTCAAATCGAGAAAATAAAATGAAAATAAATAAAATAAATGAATAAATAAAATTCTTTTACGGTTGAATTTTTTTTTTTTTTCTTTTAGTTTTGTCGATTCTCCAACGTCAGCAGCCAAGTCTCATCATAAAGAAGAAAACGCTGGCAGTTTTAAGACATCTCGTTACTGTTCGTTGCCTTTAAGTATTAGCTGGAATTTCTGGGAGGCTTGCAGGTGTCGCTGACATTCTTAAAATGTTCAATCAACAATGACTTCTTGAATTTAGTGTGCATCGACGTTTCTTTTTTTTTGTTGGTTTTCTTTTTTTTTTTTGTCTTTCGTTCAATTCTTCATTTTTTTGTTTTTTTTTTGCTTCGTTTATGTCTTATTACAACTTGATCTATGTATTCACATATGTATGCACGTATGCACAGTGTGTAAACATGATTATACCAAAGTTAATGACATTGAGCTTGGCTAGAGAACGCTATGCGCTGTATTCGCTCTCCACTTGTCTCGGCATTGTTTCAAGTCGTCCTGAATCCCCACTATAATCCGTTTTTTTTAGAACGTTACTTGCTCTCCTCTTGAACGTGTCTCTGTGTGTGTACATTTCCATACGCAATAACTCTGTCAATTTTAAGTCTACAGACTCGAAATTTTATATACGGGGTACTGAAATTTGGGAAAATCTTTGTGATCGGTTTTCGGACAGAAATTTTGCTGTTAAGAGGTCAAAGTTCAACGATTTGACATTTGAGAACGCTAACAACCTCCTCCGACAATTTTGGGTCTAAACACTTGAAATTTTAGATATAGGTTCCTTGGACATGGATCTAACTTGATAACTTGATTTGAGCCGAAAACAATAAATGCTCCTGGGTCATAATAAGGGTCAAAGTTAAAAAGATTTGACTTCTGCGGTCTCTACCAAATTACTCAGACAATTTCTGGTCTAAAGATTTTAAATTTTACATAAAGGGTATTCAGAGATAGGGCAATCTTTTTAATTGGTTGGGATCGAAAGTTTTTAGTTACCAATATATAAATGTATGTATGTATGTTTGCATGTCTGCCTAAAACTTTCGACAGAGGCGACAGATTTTACCAAGATGAGTATCGTTTTGACGTTCGACCTTTCAAACGACAAATATCGAAAAATTGGCTGAAAACATTAATATCTTCACCTCCAATTGGGCACTTTTCTACATGGGGGGTCGGTTTTTCGCCAATATTTTTAAAAGTCATTCTCTCCTTTCGATTGTCTAGCCTTAATTTTAACCTACATTACTTCCGGTTTGGCGGTGGTGGTAACAGCAAAGACGTCATGTTTTTCCCCGTTCTTTTCCTCTTTCGCGGTATGGGTTGCTCAACATACACACCCAAACACCCGTGCTTAAATGCTAGTATATATTTATATATATATATATATATATATATATATATATATATATATATATAGAGAGAGAGAGAGAGAGAGAGAGATGATTTGTTATTAAAATATTTATTAAGATATTTTTACGTAAATAAAGGTAACTTAATTTTATTCACGTAAAAATATTTAAATAAATATTGTAGTAAAGAATTAATTACAAATAATACGCCCCCAAAATGTGGGTCAACTAGAATATATACAAAGGGCAGATAACTTCTCCCTTTAAACGACTCAAGGAGTGAAATAAAAATATCACACATCGCTTATAAAAATAAATCAAGAATCTGTATATATATATATATATATATAAAATATATTTTAGTTATCGACATACAGATCTGTTCCGTTGTTTCACAACTCATCAGTGCCGATAGACTAACACCTATCCCAAGCCGAGGATTGAACCTAGAAACGTCGTGATGACAGTCGGCAGTTCTACCCCCCTGACTACGGAACCGGTGGCCGCAAATTAATTTGTCCGAATGTCTATTTAAATAAACATCCGTCCGCTGCTCGTAGAGGGCTCAAAAGTTTGTTTGTGAACAAACCGCGATCTTCGCATTTTTTCAGCTAAATTAAGTGGCGAGTGAGATTATTTACGACAGTGCTCAACCCAAGAGGGGGGCTTTATAAAATATATCTTAGTCATCGACATACAGATCTGTTTCGTTGTTTCACAACTCATCAGTGGCGCTAGACTAACACCTATCCCAAGCCGAGGATCGAACCTAGAACCGTCGTGATGACAGTCGGCAGTTCTACCTCCTGACTACGGAAGCGGTGGCCGCAAATTACTCTGTCCGAATGTCTATTTAAATAAACATCCGTCCGCCGCTCGTAGAGGGCTCAAACGTTTGTTTGTGATATATATGCGTGTTTGTGTGTATATATATATATACACGTATATACACAATCACTGTCATTTACGTTTTATTTAAACGAAAATTCATGAACTGTTACACATTCTTATTCAAAGGAATGAATAAACATGTAATTTTATCTTTTCAACTTTTACACTTAAAAAAAAATTCAATTTTCACCCCAAACAAGACAATTGCTACTTCGAAATAGGGGGCTACTATCGGGGACATAATTTGCGGAAGTATTATGAAGGGAGATGCGTAGAAACATGTTTATTCAAATTACACTTGAACATATCAGTACAGTTGGGAAAGCAGTATCCCGGAAGGGAGTTCCAAAGACTTGCAGTTCTGGGGAAGAAACTATTGGAGTTAAAGGTTTTCTTACACCTAGGGATCTCTACTATAAATGGGTGGGACAGTTACTTGTCGGGGATAGTCACGTCGAGGAAGTGCAAATGCTTTCAGTCTGTCAGATCATTCACCATTAAAGTATTTGTAGAACAGGGAGAGGGATGAAACATTTCGTCAATGGGGCAGAGGCTGAAGCCTATATGACAGTTCAAGACGTATCAGGTTGGCGTCTCTCTTTTGAATCCTGTACAGGAGTTAGAGACAAGCAGAAGCTGCACCAGCCTAAATGTGACAACAGTACTCCATACATGGGCGAATGGTGGCCTTATAGAGGTACAGGATACTTTCAGGCGTAAGTGATTTTCTGGCACGGTAGAGAGAGCCCAACTTCTTTGTAGCAGCCTTGGCAATGCTCTCGATGTATATATTCCAGTTCATGTTCCCTGTAAACGTTAGGCCGAGGAGTTTACAGGAAGTACTTTCAGGCAGTGTGTTCTTGGCCATTGCTATTGATGGTAGAAAAGGTCTCTTGCAGTTATTGAAGGATCAAGCTTAGTCTTGGCAGCATTTAATGTGACCATCCATTTTTGTCCCCATTACATTACAGATTGGAGGTCATGCTTAGATATATGTTCATTGGTTTTCCCCTCATGCCTGTTATAGAGAGTGGTGTCATCGGCAAATATACCCATCTCCGAAACAATTTTATCAGGGAGGTCATTTATCTCAGGAGTCATAAAGATCCAAAGATAGACACTTGTGGTACTCCCACATGTATATCATATTGTTTGGATGTACGACCGTCGAGGACAAGTTGTTTTTTTTTCTCTTACTTAAGGATTTAATTACATTATGTATTTTTCCAGTGATGCCATATGATCTAATTTTCCTTAGGAGACCATCGTGCCATACCCTGTCAAAAGCCTTAGATATATCTAGGGCTACCGCTCTACCCTCCCCTGTTTTGTCCAGTGAATTGTATATACGTTCAGAGACTACAGTTAAGATATCTGCTGTTGAACGGGCTTGCCTGAATCCATATTGTTTGTCGGTCAGGAGTTTATCAGCTGTTAGGTGTTGGACTAGGGCTTGATTAACTAAGGACTCAAATATTGTGGCGAGAAGTGGGAGGGTGCTAATTGGGCGATTATTTAGTGGGTCAATTCTTTCACCAGAATTCTTTAAGACTGGTAGCACAGAAGCGGTTTTCCAGCAGTTGGGAAAGCAAGATTCGTTAAGGCATTTATTTTAAAGTTTGGAGAGAACTGGAGCAACCTCAGCAGAGCATTTTTTTTATTAGCACAGCCCGAATGAGATCTGGTCCATATGCTTTTGGGGTGCCTAGGTTATTTTCTGATACCATTTACCTGAGAAGGGGTGATTTTCAAATCGTCTAGGAAAGTCGGGGTGATAGTGGTGGGTCGGGTCCAGTGTGGAGTTGGGGGCAAACTGACTGGCAAGCAGATTAGCCTTGTCGGTTGCCGTGCAGGCAACCTCATGATTGTTTGATAGTGAGGGAATCGTAGACTGTCCATTATTTACTACACTGTTATAGATTTTCCAAACATCACAGGTTCCTTATTTCTGTGCTTCGATGCGTTTTCTGGTGGCTTCAGTGTAATCTTTCTTAGCTGTTGCTATTACGCTCTTACAATTATTTCTGGCTTCTATATACTTCTGTCTGTTTGAACTGGACTTATGTCGGTTGAATCTGCGGAACGCATGCTGCCTTTGAACAATAGCAGCTGCAGAAGCAGGGGTAAACCATTGAAGAGAGTGGGGCTTGCTATAGAATTTCCGTGTGGGAACATGTGCCTCAATTGCAGTTTTGAACCATTCAGTGGTCTCATTTGCACACTGTTCAGCTGAAAGAGAAAAGATATTTTGCCATGGGGCATCTCTGAGTTCTCTGATGGTTTCCCAGTCAGCATTTTTGTAATAACTCTGTGTTTTGAGTAGTGGGTCTTCAGTTTTAGGGCGATAATTTAGGGTGATTTCTAACATTATCACGGCGTGATCAGCATTCCCGAGTAGACTGTGGGCATTTGTTGTATAATCGTCGGGAACTGTTGTCAGAAATAGATATAGAATTGAGGCATGCTGATCTTGCTGGTCTGAGAAACGTGTCGGGAATGTAACCATCTAAGATAGGGAATGGGATATGGAGAAGCTATGTGCTGTGATACCAGCTACGTCTGTGTAATTAGAGAATCCACACCAGTTACTGTCGTGGACATTAAAGTCACCAAATACATGTACTTCAGCGCTAGTATTGAAACCGATCATAAGCTGTCAGAGACTTTGTTTATTAGGGTACATTCCTGGGTTGAGGGAGAGCGGTAGAGAAAATACAAGTAGCTAATATTATGCTGCATATTTTGTCTTAAGCACATAAAGGCCTGGTTGTCTGATTCTAGTTTTATTTCTTTAGTCAGTGGGAGGGTGTTTGGTATATAGACTCCAAGCCCATGCATATGTCTGTCCGATTCCTTACGGAAGAGTGGGAGAAAACCAGGCATGTTAAAGTGGTTAGAGAGAATGGAGAAGTGAAGGTTAGTTTCACTTAATGTTAAGATATTCGGGGTGTTTACAAGGAGATATGATTCAACATTATCTAAGTTAGTTCTAAGACCACGGATATTCGTAAATGCAAGCCTCAAGGGAGGAGGCAGGTTGGTTTTCTTTGAGTTTGGTCCTGGTTTAAACGTAACTCTTGCTTGATATGTCATTTCATTTTATTTAATTTAAAAGTTTTAGTTAGGGTGAGTGAGGAGTGCTGGACAAGTGGTTGTGCAGAATACCAGACATGCAATACAAGTAGACCATCAACTGTCCTCACCCACAGGATTGTGGCCTCAGGAAAGCGGACCGGGGATGAGTGCAGGGTCCCTTTCCATGCGCGACATGGCACTACAAACAGCCCGATATTATACAACTGTTGATGAAGTAGCCGCGCCAAGCGCTACCAAGTTATCAGTCGGAAACAGCAGCCAGAAAACTGTCAATCCGGTACCCTCAATCCATTAGGCAAAGTCAGCCTAGCCCAACTGCACCGACATAGATGGTACTGAAGCACCCTCACAGTGTCCAGTTTAGGGGGATGGAATGTGGCGCGAGCGGGGAAAACAGCGTTCATTACCCTAGTCAGGAAACAAGGTCAACCGATGGGCGATTTTGACGAGTCCCTGTGATAGCACCTCTACGCCTGGCTAATAGGCTAAGAAGGAGTATGAGAGCCGGGCGATTGACAGAGCCTATCTCCTCCTTAAGTAGTTTAGGTTTGCCAACCGGTAATTTGTTTGAGTCACCAGCTCTAGGAAGATTGTCGTCCAGAACTGAAGAGGCCTCCCTCCCCTAGGTTTGGCTTCAGAGTTTTCCTTCTCCTAAACAGATGACCTGAGAAGATCTACGGGTCCATCTGCACCGAGAGGGTTCACCCCGCGCCTGGGTCTTAATTCAGGTATTTCTGCGACCCCGCATGGGTAGTTAACACTCATATTACCATTAACATCGCTTAGCATCATTTAAATAAGCAATACAGCGTCATCTTTTGAAATACTTTATCTGGAGTGTCGACATTCAAATACAATCATTTGACTGCTAATAATAGCATTACTATTATTATACAGTTCATAATAGATTTATGGAAACCGCTGGTGATTCTAGTTTCTATTGAGCATTTTAAGTTGTCTTTTCTTTACTATTATTTAGTTGAATTCAAGTTTCTGATTTAGTAAAATTCCCCTTTTGTAATTGTGAATAGGCGTAACTTGGCTGATGCAATTACTATGTCTGCGATATGTTGAACTCAGAAAAAAAACTTAGAACTGTAAATTGCATATATTTCATTATTGCATTATTAGATAACGTACTTAAAACTTTCTTAGACTACAGATACAGCATATATTTTTTTTCATTTTACTTTAGTCAAAGATGTCAAAAATCAAAAATGTCAAAAATCAAAAATAATTTTAGTCAACGATGTTAAAAATCAAAGATGTCAAAAATCAAACGCCCTCTTCCTAACACTTGATCTCGTAAACGACATACATAGATAGTCGAATATTTTATAAACGTTTTCATCTCTAAAAACTGAATTAGTAAGTTGAGTACATTATTTCCCTCAATAGACACTATTTAAATGCTATGGTATAGCTTCCCTTTTGATTCTAAGACAAAAATTCATCTAATCTGGTGGACAATCAAGCTTTGTGCGGTTACTTGAGAGATAATCACTCGAAGAAAGTGCACCATTTATCGTAAAAGCCAATGTTGGTTAGCCATACCGATATGATCTTATTTGGGTTGCGAATACTATATAGTTGTTTAATATTTAGTCAATATTCACTTGTAGGGAAAGTATTCTCATGCCAGGTTTTCTTGACAAACGCCTGTACAGAAAGACCTTTGACACTCGAGAATAGTGTGAAGTAGGTAGTTCTCTCAAATGTCTAATAGGCATTCTAGTTCTCTCCAGTGTCTATTATGCATTCCAGTTCTCTCCAGTGTCTAATAAGCATTCCAGTTCTCTTCAGTGTCTAATATGCATTCAGTTTCTCTTCAATGTCTAATAGGCATTCACGTTTTCTCCAGTGACTAATAAGCATTCTAGGTCTCTCCAGTGTCTAATACGCATTCAAGTTCTCTACAGTGTCTAATGTGCATCAAGTACTCCCCAGTGTCTAATAAGCATTCAAATTTTCTGCAGTGTCTAATAGGCATTCAAGTTTTCTACAGTGTCTAATAGACATTCAAGTTCTTTCCAGTGTCCAATGTGTATCAAGTTCTCTCCAGTGTCTAATAAGCATTCAAGTTTTTTTCCAGTGTCCTATACGCATTCAGCTTCTCTCCAGTGTCTAATAGACATGCAAGTTCTCCCCAGTGTCTAATTAAGCATTCAAGTTTTCTGCAGTGTCTAAAAGGCATTCAAGTTCTCTCCAGTGTCTAATAAGCATTCAAGTTTTTTTTTTTCCAGTGTTCTATGCGCATTCAAGTTCTCTATAATGTATAATAGGCATTCAAGTAATCCCCAGTGTCTAGGTCCTGGTTATGACCTTAAACTATATCCAGTGGTGAGGCCCCAGCTTGCGGGCTTTGGAAAGTGTGGAGCCACCCTTTAATTGCCATTACTCCCAGGTCCACTCTGACCCGGAGTGGAAGTACCTGTTAGGATCCCAACTATGGGTGAAATAGAAACCGACTTGAACACAACAAATATATTATATAATTTTTTTTTCTTAAAAATCTTTGGATTCGGCATAAAATAACCTGAAAAGAGTTAATATGCCGTAAAACAAAAACAACCAACCAACCCAGTGTCTAATTAAGCATTCAAGTTTTCTGCAGTGTCTAATAAGCATTCAAGTTTTTTCCAGTGTCCTATGCGCCTAGAAGTTCTCTCCAGTGTCTAATAGGCATTCAAGTTCTCTCCAATGTCTATTAAGCATTCAGGTTCTGTGTGGGTGTGTGTGTGTGTGTGTGTGTGTGTGAGTATATTTCTATCTATCTATATTATTAAGAATAAAACTTACTCCCGAGATTTTTTTCATTTTTTTCAGTTAGATCTCAGTGTCTTCTGTATACATATTAATTACCCTTCTTTTTCTCACTGAACGTTTTCTTGGTATTTTTGTATCACTTCTGGCATGTGTCTATTATAAGAAGGTCATACGATAAGTCAGTTAAGATATGCTATTAGTTTTTTTCATTAAAAATATTGCAACCCATTTTCATATTGTCCTCGTCTTATGTTCAGCTGATAATTTTTTACAGTACGAAAAATATTCATACAAGGAAACTAAACTTTTTTGAGTCAGTCCGATCTAAGAAAACACACCCTGCAATCATAAACGGCTTAGTATATTGCTAGATCGTGTTCTTTATTACAATACAAAATAATAACCATTTATGATTCGCGTTGATTTCTAAGATCTCATACAGTCAACCGAAACATAACAACCATATGAAGACGATCATCGAGTGCAGAACCAGAAATCTGGCAACTAACAATTGGACGAAATTGTCTCTAATTATATAGCTAGAATATATATAGCTAGAAAGTCCATTTATTGCAATAAATATTCGCAAATGAAATATGGCAAATTTAACTTTTTTCTGATAACATAGTTTATATCTTTTTAAAATGTCACTAAGTTAAATGTATATTCAGCATAATTTGCCGCGGACTTTGTGTCTGACTGAAGTATAGTGATAACGCTAGAAGTGATTTTCGTATGAATGAGTGCAGACAGAAAGTGTAAAATTGCTAGGTGGTTAACAGTATAGGCTGGAGAAAAGTATTTGCCAGGTTCGAATCCAATTTGTTCCACTGGAACACTTTCACTTAGAATGCTGGTAATGTTCCCATGATGAATTCTGTAATTACCAGATGTCTTTCTAGAAAGAATGCTAATAAGAAAGATATCAGGGAAACCAATGCAAAGAAAAAAATCAACTGATTCGCATAAAATGACTGAGTGCGCAATAAAGCTTTCTAAACAATTTATCTATATATATATATAAAGTAGTAGCGTTTGTGTGTATGTGTGTGTGTCTGTGTGTACTACTCTCATACAGCCTACACAATTGGACTGATCATAAACAAACCTGACATGATGATGGTCCCCCATCTAGAGATGGTGCACGCCATTTTCCCCCAAAAAGGTCAAAGGTCAACGCCATAGCCTACGTATATATAGTCACCTACAGCCAAAGCACTAGACCGATCATGATCAAACCTGACATGATGATGGTCTCTGACGCAAACGATTTTTTCAAGATGAAAGGAAAAAGTTACGGTAAAAAATAAAAATTACCCTTTACCGAATTTAAGATATGAAGGAATAAAAGCCTGTGACAAATGGATTGTTCAGAGACCTTACTTATCCTCCCCCACACCTTACCCCACCCATATTAGATGAAATGATTCTAATTTTGTAAACGAAATAAGAAATGTTTTTTGTATCTTAAAATTTCAGTTTTCAAGGGTAATTCTTGGCCTGAAGACGTAATCTCCCCAGTAACGGATGATTACAGAAACATGTATGCACATATGTAGCCATCAATGTTTGTATAAATAAATTTAATATACCTGCTCAGTTTACTCATTGAGCACTTTTTGGTAGACACATGTTCTTTCATTGGATGTATTCTAGGAAACTAATATATATATATATATATATATATATATATATATATATATATATGCTAGCCGCCTAAATACCTCGGTTCTTATTGTAGAGTAATCTTAATTGAAATTTAAGTCGGCCAGTTAAGCTCGCATGCGCAAATTATGATGAAATAATTATAAGATCACTCTCGCCGTTCAGACATTTAGTATAAATGTAAATTTCAACTTTACTTCTCGCCGTTAACGTTGGCTGTGTGGTTTGTTCTCTGCTAATGGAATAAGCTATTGCTTCGAGGCTAAATTTTCCGACCTAATCGTCACTTCCTGCACTGATGATTCCTGAAAGGATGAAGCACTAATGTCAGTTGTTATTATAAAATAATTATAGTACTAATTATATATATATATATATATATATATATATATATATATATATATATATATATATATATATATATATATATATATATATACCAGCGGGACGTGTGGAAATTCATATGTACTATATTGATGTTGGCATTCTGTAAGTGTTCAGTGTAAATGGAGACGCTCTGATATTATTGCAATTTTTTTTTAAACTACAAAAGTATTTATCTAAGCAGAACGAACGCCCGGCAAAGACCGGTCGTATAGTACGCTTAAATATGATATTGTAATATTCTTTCAGATTTCACATATATTATTATAGAGGTAATATTCTTTCGATTTTTAAATATTATATAGTTGAGATTTCAAAAATATATATGCATATAACTTGCGTGAATTAGCTTGAATCGAAACCGAAATAAAACTTATGAATATATACATATATATATATATATATATATGTATATATATATAATATATATATATATATATATATATATATATATATATATATATAACTTGAGTTTCTTCAACCATCAACGAAACGTAAACCAAAACTTATAATAATTTATGAGAAGAAATGGAAGTACATAACAATTAAACGACCCGGATGTAAGCGTGCCACAAAAAGAAACTCACACGCTATCATACTAATTTTTATATATATATATATATATATATATATATATATATATATATATATATATTTGCTTATTTGTTGTTCTACAAAGAGGTATGAACGATAAGGGTTACGGTAAGGGAGTATAATATTTTCCAGCGGTCTCTGCAGAGTTTCTGAAATTTCAGAGCATGGAAATCTGAGTGAATGATTATGATAGAAGGCATCTTGTGAACTTACGAGTGGCAAAAATGTAGATAAGAGTTTTCTGTTTTGATCCCCAAACGTTGTGTGTTTACATGAATGGAAATGATTGATCGTATGAATTGCTAGGATACAAGGAGTCTAGTTGTTAACAACACCCATAGCAAAGAGACGGTCAGAAAAACCAACGGATGGAAGAGTCGTCAATTTTTGATGAGAGGCATGAGGGGCATCTGTTTGACTATGGCAAAAGGGTGCCTGGCAATAAACAGCTGATAGCGGCCATAAGAAGAGTAACCTACACACAAATATAAACGCCATTAGATCAGAAAGATCCGGTCAAATAAAATAGGGGTGTTGTCAGCGAGTAAAGAAAAAATAATAATAAGGAGGCATCTGACTTTTTTTTTATTAACCAGTTGGATGTGAAAATGTAGGTATTTTTTCGCTACAAATATTATGGTAAGGATGTAGTAGAAACATATAAGCACATTTTCGAAAAATGTACAAACATTTTTGAAAAATGTACAAACATTTTCGAAAAATGTACAAACATTTTTGAAAAATCTACAAACATTTTCGAAAAATGTACAAACATTTTTGAAAAATGTACAAACATTTTCGAAAAATGTACAAACATTTTTGAAAAATCTACAAACATTTTCGAAAAATGTACAAACATTTTTGAAAAATGTACAAACATTTTCGAAAAATGTACAAACATTTTCGAAAAATCTACAAACATTTTCGAAAAATGTACAAACATTTTGGAAAAATATACGCACATTTTTGAAAAATGTACAAACATTTTCGAAAAATGTACAAACATTTTCGAAAAATGTACAAACATTTTTGAAAAATATACGAACATTTTCGAAAAATGTAGAAACATTTTTGAAAAATGTACAAACATTTTTGAAAAATGTACAAACATTTTCGAAAACTGTACATTTTTAAAAATGTATAAACATTTTTGAAAAATTAACGAACATTTTCGAAAAATGTATGCACATTTTTTTTTTAAATGTACAAACAGTTTTGAAAAATTAACGAACATTTTTGAAAAATGTGCGAACATTTTTTAAAAATGGTGATGAAAGAAAGTTGGATATTGATCGCGCAATGCCGAAAGGTGTGCTTGTCGACGATTATTATGATTATTCAAGCAAAAATCTTTGTGAGCTAAAATTTATTTTAGAATTTTAAGCATATTTCGAATAAATATTTAATAGTTTCTAGGAATGGTTATTTGATATTAACTTGATAGACGGAATTTAAGCTAAGGATAATATAAACAAAGAAACGTGACAAAAACCAAGCAAGGGTCTTTCCGCTACGTATATTGATGCCGTAATAGCAAAAATAAATTTGGAGACATAGCAGTCTAGTTACAAGTGAGATGAATGCTATATACAACACGTTAGAGGACAGACGTCGTTTTTGGAATTTGACATCCAAGGAAATCAAAACGGGGCGACTTAGCAAGATGTAGTCGTATGCAAAGCATTCAACCTTTGGAACGAACCTCAGCAGGAATAAATAAAATATTCATAGACAATTTCGGCCATTGGCGTTTTCATTTCTCGGAGAAAAACACTTTTGATTCCAGGACGCATGAAAGGAAGATTTGAGTTATGTGTCTTTTGCTGATGTTGCGTCCGAAAATAATGTTTGTTTCTTCTTTAAACTCTGCAGATAAACTGTTAATATATGTATACATACATAAAAACACTTAAGATACACAAGACGAATCACATATCAAAAAAACGTTTACCATTCATAAGTTAACAGAGACTTGTTTATACAGGGTGACCCAAAAAACGGGCCCCAACTCTAATTAGGCCCCGTTTCTTAGTATTTTGTCCGAATGAAATGAAACTTTGGTCATAACTAGTTTATTATATTCAAAACATCACATAAAAACATAAGGGTATTTGCCCTTTTTTTCTCCATTCTACATCATATGTTCTAGATGGCCTCCATTTAGCTTTTGTTTTTTTGTTTTTTTTTTTGGGGGGGGGTCACCCTGTATATGCACGAACAATATTGTTATACACACACATAAACAACACTACACTACAGCAAATATAAATATGACACAATAACCACTCTTATTATTAATAACAAAAACTGTTCTCAGGGTGTCCTGATCGACATAGGCGAATTATTAGGCTGCTGCAAAAGCAATGTCGTTTTCTCACATATGTTACTTTTATATATGATTTCTGAATTAATTCCTTGATATATATATATAGCATTCTTATATATAATTTTGAAGCGCGTTTTTCGCTCTATTGAATCGTGTTATTCCTTACGGTTCTCAATCTCTTCATTCAATCTTTGCAGTCTTCTCGACAGCATGGACAAAATTCAAATCCGCACGATTTTCTTGTTCCATTTCAAACTAGGCCAAAAAGTTGTCGAGACAGCTCGTGATATTAATGATGCGTTTGGCCCAGAAACCACTAACGAATGTGGCGCACAGCGGTGGTTCAAGAAATTTCGCAATGGTGATGAGTTCCTCGAAGATGAAGACGGTCGCGGCCGGCTGATTGCGCTTAATAAAGAACATTTGAAATCATTAATCGAAGCCGATCCTCGCAAAACCAATCGAGAAGTTGCTGTTGAACTCAAGATCCACTATTCGACAGTTATTCGCTATTTAAAGCAAATAAGGAAGTAAAAAAGTTGGATAAATGGATGCCGGATGAACTGAACGATAATAAAATATCGTCGTTTTGAGGTTGGATAAGTTGGATAAATGGATGCTCCTTCTGCGCAAAAAAAAAACGACCCATTTCTCAAGCGGATTGTGACGTGTGATGAGAAGTGGATCCTCTACGACAACTGGCGATGTTCGGTACATTGTTTGGGTGGCGGAGAATCTCCACAACACTTCCCGAAGCCGAAATTCACCAAAAATGATTATGGTAACTATCTGATGGTCTGCGGTCGGTGTCATCCATCACAGCTTCTTGACTTCGGGCGGGACTATTACGGTGGAGAAGTACTGCTAACCAATTCTCCTCCATGACATCTCTCGCCCGCACGTTGCTTAATTGACCCTGAAGAAAGCTGAACGAAATGGGCTACAGGACTGCTTCATCCGTCGTATTCACCGTATCTCTCTCCCACTGATGATCACTTTTTCAAACATCTCGATAACTTCTTGCACGAAAAATACTTTAAAAGCCGAGATGATACAGAATCGGCCTTGAATGACTTAATCGCTTCCAGAACTCCGGATTTCTATGATAATGGGATAAATAAACTTGTTTCTCATTGGAAAAAATGTGTCGATTCCAATGGTTCTTATTTTGATTAATAAAATTTATTATGAAAGGAATATGATCTTTTGAAGTTATACGTCAAACAACGGCATTATTTTTGCACCAACCTAGTAATATTAACGAGTGGAACCTGTGAAAATTCCACAGGGGACTCATTGATATGTAATATCTTGATGTTGGCATTCTGTAGACGTTCAGCGTAAATAGAGACGCTTGGGTATTTTTATAGAGCTTTTGTTAAAACTGCAAAAGTATTTATCTAAGCTAGCAGGGACGTCTGGCGTAGCCTGGTTGTAATGTACACTTAAATATGATATTTTAATTATTGCAGATTTCGTATATACTATTATAGAGTTAATTTTCTATTGATTTTCATATATCCGATTTAAAAAAAAATAAATAATAAAATATGTCTATATGACTTGGGGGCATCAGCTTGAATCGAAACCGAAACCAAAACTCATGATATATATATATATATATATATATATATATATATATATATAAATCGAGTTCCTTCAGCTATAATAGAAACCGAACCCAAATCCACGAAGAAGTCTTGATAAAATTATTAATAAAAAAATAGATGACTTACGTGCTATAATCGAAACTGAAACCAAAAGGTATCATGAGTATTGGTAAAATCATTTATTACAAGAAATGGAAGTCCATAACAATTAAACGACAGTGACTCGGATGTAAGCGTGACACACAAATTAAATAACACATACGCTATCAAATTAATATATAGATTAATAAAATCCGTGGAAATTCTACTGTATGAGAAATATATTTAATCAAAAAATATGTTTTGATAACACTGATATTTTGTCTGGATAATGCAAAATTACTTTTGGATCAAATAAAAACAATTACACGCAGACAAATATCAGTTTATTAACGTTAATATGAAAATAGTGTCCATTGTATTTTAAATATGAATGAAATAATTGAATAAGTATTAATAAATACTTTGAAAGGAATATTGCGCTACATAATTTAATGCAAATATCAAAATAAGAAGAGACACTCTTTAATTTTCTCATTGAGTTCAGCACCTCTTGTCAAACAATAGTCTGTGTTGCCCTGTTTCATTTGAATGTCCCCTTTTTGTGTAACGTTTCGCTTACTTCTTTCTTCGGTGAAGAAACGTTACACGTGGAAATTACTACGAGTTCCCTTTTCATACACTTACAACAATGGTCACATGTATTATATATTTATAATGCGTACATCGTTCTTGCATAGTGCTAGAACTTAGACACCAGTGTCGAAAATCAGGATTTAGAAGTCAGCGCCCAAGAAGACGGGGCACTCTGACCTACAAAAAGTTTCTGGACAGCACCGTCGACATTTCCCGGTGAGTGCATCTCAGGCTCATAGCAATAAACTAGCGCCTTCTCAAAGAGAGAAGGCAAAACCTGGGAGGGTCAATCTCCTTGAACTGCAGAGAAATTAATTCCACCGCAAAATCAACAGGGGCCTAATCATTACATAGAATGGTCAAATCTGTATTTTTTTTGGGGGGGGGGGGCAAGATAAAAACCCAGGGTCAGATTATGATTTATAATGATATTCGAAAACGTGGTTACATCGAAAGGAGGTTACGCTCGTCTTTACGTCCAGCGTTGCCAGTTTGACTGCTTTAAAGCTAAATTTCACGAATTTGAGCTTTTTTAAAAGCAGTTTAGCCTTCAAAAATTATATTTCGCCTTTTATTGTATGGGCTTACTAAAGAAAAAATAAGCAGAATATTATAACGACTAGTTTTCCTCTTGGTAACATCATTTGAGTTTCATTTGGTTTGGCAGTGTTGTTTTGCGGCGTATCAACTCTTTTCAGTTTATTTGATTTCTAATCCGATCATATTAAAGGTTCATTTTTCTTTCGAGAGATATTAAACTTTTACAAAAATTTTAATTTTAGAAGTAGTTTCCATTTTTTTTTTGTACGGCATTGTATCAAACGAAACTGTATTTAATAGAATGACGATTTCATAGAGCATTACAACTTTTGGTGAACTCTGGCGTTTAGAATTCTAATCGAAAAAAAAAATCTTAACTGGATTCTCAGTTAGTAAAAACATGCTTCAACTTCCTCATATCTTCAAATATTCATCCACGGTGTTTTGTTTAGTTGTTTTTGTTTTACGGCACATACACCCTTTTTAGGTTCAGTTAGTTCGTAAAAAAATATGCTTAAAAAACCTTATCTCTTCAAATATTTTTTTCATAGCGGTTCATAACTAATTTTTGTGTTTTATGGCATAACAATATTTTTCGGGTTATTTAATGTCAAATGCAGATATTTTGATAAAAGTTTTAATCCTTAAAATTCTTTTTATTTTCCAATATTTATACAGGGCGAATCGTTTAGTTGTTTTATTTTTAGTGTAAAATTGTTGTTCTTGTTTTTGGCTTCTCGAAACAGATTGAAATTTTTCAAAGAAAATAAAACTAAAAAAATAAATAAATAATAAAAACCAATAAATTCCACGTTTGGTATATTTTGTGGTCAGGAAAGCAGGATGTTCAGACAGCCTGATTTGGAAATACCAGATGCGTCTTTTGGTTTATTCAAATTACTATACTTATGATGCATGTTATGTTGTATATCGAAGGAGACAAATCCCGGTAATTATAGAAACGAAGTAATTAGGGTCGAATATAATTATTATCAAAGGATAATGCTGGAATCGAACTCAATTTTCAAAAGTTAAAATGAATATTTTCATTTAGATGCGATTCCAGGAATGCAATGGAATTATCCATTGTAGTTAGAAATAATTATAAAACAGTTAGGTCAGAGCAGGAATAATGGCAATCAAATTAAGTAATGCCTTTTGTGTCACCAGGACATATGTTTGAAACATATTCAATATCCACATGCAAAACATGCGCTTGTTTGGCAACGTTCTAATGACACTAAGAAATATAAATTCAATATATACAGTTAAGTTAGGGTTCGAAAACAGTTGGCAGTTGAGATGGGAGAGACAGGGTAGTCAGAGTTCAGTTCGAGTTGAGTTAGAGAGAGAGGGTTAGCCTAAGCTTTTCAGGCATCGAAAGGGAGGAGAAGACAAAATGTAATAATCTAGCACGGCATCGGATTCTCATCATTCTCATCATTCTCATCACCAGCTGGAAATAAATGTCTTCATATTATTTGTAAGCTTTTGACTCCGTTTGTCATCAACCGCAAGGTAATGTGTTTGTCTTCATCGTATTGTATAATGAAATTAATATGAAACTCTTTTCAAAGTGTTGACTCTATCCTAATATCATTAATAATGTATTTCCCCTCTGTTTTTAAGAATTATTCGTTAACAGTCATCGTCGCTTCACTTCTATAATAAATGTCGCCCCCGTCATGTACACCACTATACAACAGTTATACTCATAAGATTTCAGTAGACGTAAGCTCCGATTTTTTTCGATTTCGATAATTTTTATATCATGAACCCGTGGCGCAACGGATAAAAGCGATGAGGTAGAATCTATTCTAAGTGGTAATTCACTTGAACTTGATGATATAAGCCTTATATAGAAGTTATTCTATAAGAACAAAATGACAAAATAATTATAAATAGCTGTTAACCAGTTATTTTTGACGGACGAGAACAATCTACCCACTTTTATTAAATTGAAGATTTACTTAGAAATTCAGTATATACACAAGCATTTTAATGTTTGGAAAGATACGCCTGCAGAAAGTCTGATGTCATATTAACCGAAACGTTGTAATGTTGTGTTGTAGACTATCGTAGTTAAAATTTTCTTCTGTTGTTGTATGTATTCGTTAACATTCAGTCTATCTAGCGCAGAGGCAAAGAACATATCTCTCCGAGTTGTGTTCTCGTCTCTTCTCATTATTCAAGTTCATCTCCATCCGAAGGAAACTTAACAACAATTAGTTCTATGTTTAATATAACTTTATTCTTGACTTCCCATCGGAGCTGAAAGACGTTGAAATTTTCTACATTATTCTTAAGTCGTGTTTCTCCCAGCTTCCAATACGCGGAGACGATAAATTTCGTGTTAACTTGTTCGGCTTTTCCCGTCTAACTCCGAAACTCTAAACTCAACAATACGTTATTTACCAACATATCTCATTACGTCATTCACTACACGTGACCAAGACACAAATCTGATGGCCTACCTTCGTCACGTATTTTCTTTATGTTCTAACATTCCTTTTGACCAAGTCAACATTTTTGGGAACTATTTAAACCAAGTTAACATTTTTGGGAACTATTTAAACCAATGTAACATTTTGGGGAACTATTTAAACCAAGTTAACATTTTTGGGAACTATTTAAACCAAGTTAACATTTTGGGGAACTATTTAAACCAAGTTAACATTTTTGGGAACTATTTAAACCAAGTTAACATTTTTGGGAACTATTTAAACCAAGATAACATTTTTGGGAACTATTTAAACCAAGTTAACATTTTTGGGAACTATTTAAACCAATGTAACATTTTGGGGAACTATTTAAACCAAGTTAACATTTTTGGGAACTATTTAAACCAAGTTAACATTTTGGGGAACTATTTAAACCAAGATAACATTTTTGAGAACTATTTAAACCAAGTTAACATTTTGGGGAACTATTTAAACCAAGTTAACATTTTTTGGAACTATTTAAACCAAGTTAACATTTTTTGGAACTATTTAAACCAAGTTAACATTTTTGGGAACTATTTAAACCAAGATAACATTTTTGGGAACTATTTAAACCAAGTTAACATTTTTGGAAGCTATTTAAACCAAGTTAACATTTTTGTGAACTATTTAAACCAAGTTAACATTTTTGGGAACTATTTAAACCAAGTAAACATTTTTGGGAACTATTTAAACCAAGTTAACATTTTTGGGAACTATTTAAACCAAATTAACATTTTTGTGAACTATTTAAACCAAGTTAACATTTTTGGAAGCTATTTAAACCAAGTTAACATTTTTGGGAACTATTTAAACCAAGTTAACATGTTTGGGAAATATTTAAACCAAATAAACATTTTTGACCAATTTAACATTTTTGAGAACTATTTTAACATAAATTATTATGTTTATTTCGCTTTGGTAACATTTTTTCTGATATTATACTTTTACAAATATGAATAACAATCATAATAATAATCGTCCTGCAAACTTTTTCCCAGTCAATATCTAACAGAACAACTACAAAGTGCATTCAATAAGTTTCCAGGCTTTTTTCGTATAGAAATCTTTATTGATTGTACACACATGAAACTCTTGTCTTCTTCGAAGCCATCTCCCCCGGTTGTAATGCACTTGTACCGTTCTACCAACCCCTGGAAAGCCCCATGAAAGTCCCCTTGTATGAGCGTGTCAACGACTTTCATTTCCTCAATTGTCTCATAAGGACAAGGGTTTTCTTGAGCTAATACGGGAATAACCAAAAGTCACTGGGAGTAAGGTCTTGAGTAAAGGGGCAGAACTATCTTGAGGTTCATCATGTTCAAATAGTCAGTGACAAGGACGGTGAACTCTTGGAACCAACTTTACGCAAGTCTGCTGCATCTTCAGTTTCTTGCAGACAAGTGTATGTACAGTCCCACACTGAAATCAAACTGTGCACTTAATATCTCTGAACACCAACGACGGTCTGACCCATATAATTCTATATTTGGCCAATACAACTCTGGTCGTCTGACTTCCTTACTTTCTCACACCTCTTATCACCCCTCACAGACCCCCTGCCGTTTTTTAATCTCGTATGCTACTCAAAAACGGATGCTTAATACATGAAAGAGGGTCCAAAAGCAGTTTGAAGCATTTCATATGTTTCTGTAGAATTTTTCTCAAGTTTAATAATTTTATTGCATATCGTTCTTGTAAACTGTTTTCACGTCTAGGTTGCATTTTTGAAATTCACCAGCTTTGACAGTCGGGCTTTAGTAGAGTGTATTCCAATTCTTGTTCTGTTTATTTGAATCTGAAATCATAAAAGAATTAGTCAGCCATCTCACAAGATGTATAGTAATAACTAGGGCTATGACAACAGCATATTCTTTCCATTATTTTGACTCTCGATTACATATCAGTTAATATCGTCTGTTAGATAGAGTAATGTGGTTCTCAATTGATTAACTGTGTCTAACTGTATCTTATATATATATATATATATATATATATATATATATGAGAGTCAAAAAAAGGAAGAGAATATGTTCTTGTCATAGCCCTAGTAATAGCATACTGAATTTACAAGAATTTACGACAATTTTAACTGCCCGTACAAAAATGTCTGGAAACTTATTGAATACTCCTCGTAAGATACAGTTAGCAATTCGAATATTTTAAATAATACAAATAATTAAATCAATACAAATTATCGATTCTCATCTTTGAAAATTCAAAATATTGGAAAGAAAGCGAGGTGCAAAATTCTGCATAGAAAAATCGACACAAGAAAAGTGGAATGTCCTTGCAATTTCCTTTGAACATTTGGTTCGTTGCATCATCCCGTTGAAGTGCATTTCAAAATAAATCCCGATGCTAAGTCGATTTCCCAACTTCAAACTTACATAATATAGTTTGATATAACAACAATTGAAAAATAAAGAAACGCAAAACGCTTTCACTCCTCCAATATTCTTTTTCATTTCACAAACCTCTATTTTTTTAAAATGAAAATCTCTCAAGAGAAAGCATAATTTTTTTTACATGGGTTCACCACTTATCAAGACTCGAAGGCCACTAAGGGATAAGGTTATTGCGTGTACAGTAATCAATGAGATAGTATTGTAGTAATCATTAGTATTGGCGGTTTTGATAGAGTGTCTTACTTAAGGGAGCGGTTTGTCAGGAGTTTGTTTATGTTGGACTTGAAGACGTCCAAGTTATAGTCAGGTGGGATACAGGCAAGCCGCAAAGAGTTCCACTGGCGTGCACTTCTAAGAAAGAAGCTTTGCTCATGGAATCTACGTTTGGATATAGGCACAGATAAAGAGTGAGGAAAATTATTGACAGTAGTTTCAGCCAGACGTGTGTTTATCGTGAAAGATTGGCGAGGGGGTAGGCAAGGGACTGGAGCATGAAGCTATATTATGTAAGAAGATAAAAAATACTACCATAATGTCAAAAAGTAACTTAAAATAGCCATTCAATGTATAGATTCTACCCTTAAATACCACAATTGTTTCCCCTTTGTAAGAAACATCGCTCATGGAATGTGAGGACTAAAGGACAAAATAAGAGAACAAAAATCTAACATTCTATGGCGGAAATGGATTGCTACTTTTCAGATTTACAAGGAAATAATTGTACACACTCTACGTGTAACGTTTGCGTAAAAGGTGTTTTTTTTTTACATATAGCTGCAAATATTCTATTTTTGCAAAATATCGTTACAAAAATTGTGATATTTCCCCAACTTTTATAGAGAAGCATACGTTTTACACACATTTACGCAGCCAATGTATAAATACTAGACGAATGTGTGATAATAAACGGTTTCGATGTTTTTATACTACAACTATACACTAAAAACTAACTTTAACCTCTTTTCGTATCGTCGCAATGTTGCGACCTTGTTGCTGTTTCACAGGTACTTTAATGGAATGTGTTCCGATGAAATCATTGCACGTCTATCCCATCGGCGTACATATAAATTTGTTTAGAACAAAATCACTCCCTTCACTGTAGAGATTCCTAGACGCCTAAAAGCTTTTTATTCTAATTGTAACACCGCATGAACAAACAGATACGCAAACAAACCAGGAAAGAAATAAAACTCCTATCCAGCATTTTTAATAGCGCAAATGAAATACATTTATTCGTGGTTCTTCCAACACAACGCATTTCACTATCTTACAAAAGTCCTTTCGCAGACACATGTGCCTTTAAAAAGTATTTCTACTCGCCACCTCGCACTGGTCGTCAGCCAGCGCTTGTTTCCCCTCGACCTTACACGTTCACTTTGTTCGGCTGCAAATTGCTTCTTCTTTCGAATACGTGGTGTATTTTTCTCTTGTTTTTTTTTTCTTGTGACGCAAGCTCACGTGCCCTTGCTTATTTGCGTACCTGCTTTAACGTCTACTGCTGCTGTTAATATCTCCACAAGCCATATATCCTACAGCTGCTGCTGAATTTAATGTTGTATATAACGACACGGTATCTAGTTTTCTGGTTCCTCCCATTTTTGTTTAAGTCAGCACCATTATAGACGCTAACTTTAACTAGGGTTGTTACTTTCCTCTCCTTTATCCAATATCATTGTCAAGATAAACCGTTTCGTTTTTCAAGTATATAGCCGCAGGGATGCATAGTGATAAAGGATGATGTAGTTTGAAATGTGGTGGGCTTAAAATATTACTAATTAAATAACCGTGTTGTTACTAAAATACATATTGCTTACATACGGCGGTAATTTAGGACGTGACGATAGGTCAGTGGTTAACTAAACGGACTGACGACCTGGTTGTCTGATGCTTGAATCCAGTTCGTTCCACAAAAAGTCACTTTCATTATGATGTTGGCAACCTTCACGTAGTCCCTGCCGTAAGAAATCAATGTTTTTTTTTTTAGAAATAATTCTGACTAGAAAAATATCGGGTAAACCAATGCTAACAATAAAGTTTTCGAATTCATACGATATGATGATGCTGAGCGGTAAAATAGAAAATGGATTTTCTGAAATAAAGTTATTACGATGCATCTTATTAAAGATGACAAATATTTTTAATGTTAACACGGTTGTTTTTTTTAGATTCTTCATTGAAATTTTCTGTTTAATTTTTTAAGGTTAATTTTTAATTTTTAATACATTCTAAAAATTAATTTTGTTTCATCACACGTTCCACTATATTTCAGAACGTTATGGAACTAACTGATAATATGTTATGGGCTTAACCAATAATATGTTATGGGCTTAACCAATAATATGTTATGGGCTTAACCAATAATATTTTATGGGCCTAAACGATAATATTTTATGGACCAAACCGATATTGCTTTATGGACCTAACACATAATTTTTTATAGACCTAATCGATAATTTCCACCAATGACATCAAATGCAATCGAAAGACAGTCTTAAGGCGGTCTTTAGATTCCACCTTGAAACTTATTTCGATGTTCCAAGTGTTATACTGTTAATTTTCGATTTGTATAACAATAAAGAAAAAAAAAAGGCTGACTTTAAAATTATTACCTTCTACAGAAATGTTGTTTTTTCAGCACTTTTTATGCCTCCTAAAGCATTCTCAGCCATTAATAGCTATGGCTAATGATACATTACATGAAAGTATTTAGCCCAAACTCTTCGGTTTAACGCTAACAAGGAACATGAGTTAAAATAGATACATTGAGCGCATTGCCAAGGTTGTTGCAAAGAAGGTAGGCGGTATTTATTTGCTCCCCCTCCGAGCGAATTAGGCACAAGGCAGATTTTTAATGTGAGGAGTGAAGGGGAAATAGGGACCAACTCCCCGGTGAGTAGGGGAGCTGGTTAGTGACAATTGGTAAGAAGGGTTTCCGCTACATTGACCAAGGTCTTATATGTGGGGCTGCCCCCACATATGGTCTTTGCTTGCAGTATCTGCCGGAACAGATACTACACTTTGATCTTAGCCCGAAGGTCACGAACGTTCCTCTTATTGCAAAGAAGGCGGGCTGTATTTATTTGCTTCCCCACTGAGCAAATTAGGCACAAGTCCGTTTTTTAATGTGGAGAGAGAGGGAGGGGGAGGGAAAAAGGGACCAGCTCCCGGTGGGTGGGAAATGGGAGCAGGATAGTGACAATTGGTATGAAGGGTTGCCCCTACATTGACCAAGGTCTGATATGTGGGGTTGATATTTATTTGCTCCCCCACCGAGCAAATTAGGCACAAGGCCGTTTTTTAAGTGAGGAGTGAAGGGGAGGGGGAAGGGAAAAGGGGACCAGCTCCCGAGAGGTGGGAAATGGGAGCTGGATAGTTATTTGCCAGCTGGCCCCTCTAGAATTGCCCCTACATGGACCAGACGATTGCAACAAGGGTAATGGTCTTCGCTTGCAGCACATGCCGGAACAGATACTACACTTTGATCTTGGCCTTAAGGCCACAAAGGTCCCCCCGCAAGGGAGGCGGTCTGTATTTATTTTGTCCCCCACCGAGCATATTAGGCACAAGACCTATTTTTAATGCGAGGAGTGAAGGGGAAATGGTGACTAACTCACCGGTGAATAGGGGAGCTGGATAGTGACAATTGATATGAAGAGTTTCCCCTACATTGACCAAGGTCTTATCTGTGGGGTCGCCGCCACATAGGGTCTTTGATTGCAGTATCTGCCGGAACAATACTACACTTTGAGGTATTTATTTGCTCCCCACTGAGCAAATTAGGCACAAGGTCGATATTTAAAGTGAGGAGTGAAGGGGAAATGGGGACCAACTCCCCGGGGAGTAGGGGAGCTGGATAGTGACAATCGGTATGAAGGGTTGCCCCTACATTGACCAAGGTCTTATATGTGGGGGAAACCCCACATATGGTATTTGCTGCAGTATCTGCCGAAACAGATACTACACATTGATCTTGGCCCGAAGGTCACAAAGGTGTCCCAGCGAGGGAGGCGGGCGGTATTTATTTGCTCCTCCACCGAGAAAATTAGGCACAAGGCCAATTTTTTAAGTGAGGTGTGAAGGGGAAAAGGCGACCAACTACCCGGCCAGTAGGGGAGCTGGATAGTGACAATTGGTATGAAGGGTTGACCCTACATTGACCAAGGTCTGATATGTGGGGTTGATATATATTTGCTCCTCCACCGAGCAAATTAGGAACAAAGCCAATTTTTAAAGTGATGAGTGAAGGGGAGGGGGGAAGGGAAAAGGGGACTAGCTCCTGAGAGGTGGGAAATGGGAGCTGGATAGTTATTTGCCAGCTGGCCCCTTTTGAATTGTCCCTACATGGACCAGAAGATTGCTACTAGGGCAATGGTCTTTGCTTGCAGCACATGCCGGAACAGATACTACACTTTGATCTTAGCCTGCAGGCCACAAAGGTCCCCCCGCAAGGGAGGCGGTCTGTATTTATTTTGTCCCCCACCGAGCATATTAGGCACAAGACCTATTTTTAATGCGAGGAGTGAAGGGGAAATGGTGACTAACTCACCGGGGAGTAGGGGAGATGGATAGTGACAATTGATATGAAGGGTTGCCCCTACATTGACCAAGGTCTTATCTGTGTGGTCGCCCCCACATAGGGTCATTGTTTGCAAGGTATTTATTTGCACTCCCACCGAGCAAATTAAGCACAAGGCCAATCTTTAAAGTGAGGAGTGAAGGGGAAAGGGGGACCAATTACCCGGGGAGTAGGGGAATTGGATAGTGACAATTGGTATGAAGGGTTGCCCCTACATTGACCAATGTCTGATATGTGGGGTTGATATATATTTGCTCCCCCACCGAGCAAATTAAGAACAAAGCCCATTTTTAAAGTTATGAGGGAAGGGGAGGGGGAAGGGAAAAGGGGACCAGCTCCCGAGAGGTGGGAAATGGGAGCTGGATAGTTATTTGCCAGCTGGCCCCTGTAGATTTGCCCCTACATGGACCAGAAGATTGCTACAAGGGCAATGGTCTTTGCTTGCAGCATCTGCCATAACAGATACTACACTTTGATCTTGGCCTGCAGGCTACAAAGGTGCCCCCGCGAAGGAGGCGATCTGTATTTATTTTCTCCCTCACCGAGCATATTAGGCACAAGGCCGGTTTTTAATGTAAGGAATGAAAGGGAAATCGGGACCAACTCCCCGGTGAGTAAGGGAGCTGGATAGTGAAAATTGGTATGAAGGGTTGCCCCTACATTGATCAAGGTCTTATATGTGGGGTCGCCCCCACATAAGGTTTTTGCTTGCAGGGAATTTATTTGCTCCCACACTGAGCAAATTAGGGACAAGGCCGTTTTTTGATGTGGAGAGAGAAGGGGAAGGGAAAACGGGACCAGCTCCCGAGAGGTGGGAAATGGGAGCTGGATAGTGATTTGTCCGAAACAACTTAAGTGGGAATGGAGGAAAAAATAGGGGTCTTTGCTAATTTTCCTAGGCTAGACTTGCGTTAGATAGCAAGTACTTTATTATGAAAAACCTACACTAGAGTTTCTATCATGCTATATTTGCAACAACCTACATTCAGGACCTACATAAAATAACAGCTCCCCAGCTTACGGGATGACGGGCGACATTCACGCTGTTTGTGAAAAAAAGAGAAAAAGATAACATATTTACAGAAACAAAAATCCAAAACATATTTACAAACTTAAAGTATATATATATATATATATATATATATATATATATATATATATATATATATATATATATATATATATATATATATATATATATATATAAATATATATATATATATATATATAAATATATATATATATATATGTATATATATATATATATATGTATATATATATATATGTATATATATATATATATCTGTATATATATATATATATATACAGATATATATATATATATACATATATATATATATATATATATATATATATATATATATATATATATATATATATATATATATATGTGGGTGTGAGATGATGGGAGGGGCGCAAACTAGAAAACACCCAAAAAGAAAGAAAAAGAAAACAAATAAACAAAATGCCTATGGTGGCGGGTTAGTAAGGGGACCTTCCATACCTAACAGCTGGTCTGTCGTGTGAAACGCCCACTGTCTTCCGGTCCTCTCCCCCCGGGGGAAGAGGTGAAAGCAAGCAGGCCGTTCGCTAGAGGGGAGTGGCGGACCTAAAGGGATTGTATTAAAAATAACTTGGGGTCGGGGTCAACAGGGATGGATGGCGTCTTCCAAGATAACATTCGTAATGGGCAAAAGCAGGCCGGGGACAAAACAAAGCAAGTGGACTGGACATCTTTGGAAGCTCTCCTAGTGCCTGCTATCGAAAAATAAAAGAATATGGGAACAGGATCGACATACATACTACCCTAGTCTAGGCCCTAATAAAGCACAAACTATCCACTCTGTGTGGTTACTTCTATCTAGCCTACTCCTACCCATCTTATAAGGTGAACCTTATATTACATGTCATAAAGGGCTGGGTTCCGAGAAAAAATATAAAACCTCAGCACCTTAGGACAAATACCACTAGGGTGGGAACATGAACTCGAACCTAGCGCCTCGTCGGGTGCACAAAATAATGTTGTGCACCCATCTTCTATCAAAGTCTATGCGGCGCATTCTTTTCCAATCATCTCTGATCTTTATTTTAAGTTGATGCTTAAAATGAACAACCAGATCCTGATCGAAACAGATCGCCCCTCATACACAATGCCCAGACGTGTAACCCACGTCACTAACCGAGCAACCGCTAGGATCGCTAGAAACACCGCTCGTTTCTCTCTGCCAAACGGCGGGTCGACATTGTCAACAACGTACGCTAAATCAAGTGGCACCGACCGCTCGGGGTCGATGCGACGTGTTACCTCTTTGACATACTCCCAGATACTCCGCACCCCACTGCAAAGAAAGAACGCGTGTTCTGTCGTCTCCTCCTCCTCTTCCTCGTTGCAGGGTGGGAACGGGGGATAATAATATTAACTATCCCTAAAATCCCTGGCTAGTCTGCCAAAGAGTGGCAGCGCGTCCCGGACTAGCCTCCATGTAATTAAAAACTCAGAATTGTTAATGTAGCTACTGGCAGGCGCCCAACTCCGCCGTGAGAGAACTTCCCCCCTCGACAGATCTAGCCGCTCCACCAGCGGGTCTTTTGCAGTCCCCACCACTAACTCCTTATATAGTCTCCTCCTAGGCCGTGCAAGGTCACTGGACCCCGGCAATGCCCTAAGGGCGGCTTGGAATTCGGCCAGGAAACGCCGTTCCCCCACCGGTCTTCTGCAGGGTCGGATATGAGCCGTGGAAACGCTTGTTCCACGACTGGTACTCAGTGCGCTTCCTCCATCAGTGTCCGACTCAGGAACGCCAATCTTTCTGCGTGCATGTGGCTTTGCAGATCAGGCATCCCCAAACCTCCCTCGCTAAGCTTCTGCGTACAGACCTGTCTGCGGACATACGGGTTCCTTCCTTCCACAGAAGTTTGAAAAGGAGGCGCTCTAAAGTCTTACAGCGATCTGCAGGCGGGGAAGAACAGATAAACGGTAAAGGATAAAAGGAAACACGTAAGTTGTACATGCCTCCGTGCAACCCATTAAGGACAATCTCCTCCGAATCCAAGTCCCAACTGACGACTCGACCTTCGTCTGTACTTCCGACCAATTCTTGTCCAACTGGAGATCCGGTCCGAACTCCACACTGAGGATCTTTACCGGGCCATCAGTCCAGCCGAACGCACCTGAAAGCGAGTTTACCCCGGTCCAGGCGCCCAACCGCAGGCCAACGGACTTGCTGCGATTGATCACGGCTCCTGTGACAACTTCATATTCAGCGATCGCCTCTATCACCGCTTTGATATCGATACGTCATGCAACGAACACGGTGACGCCATCAGCGTACGCGGACACCCTGGCAAATTTGCCGCCAGGTAGAGCTATGCCGCGCAGGACTGGTCTCGCCGCCTCGTCCCTTAATTTGCGAAGGAAGGGTTCTAACGCCAGGACATACTACAGAGGCGACAGTAGGCAACCCTGCCGCACCGACCGGGAGACCCTAAAGGACTCCGACAACTTACTATTTACTTGCACCACTACCGCGGGATCATGATACAGGGCGGAGACCCACTTGCGGAAGTCCGGACCAAAGCCGGCGGTTTCCACAACAGTCCTCAGGAACCCATGGTTCACCCTGTCGAATGCCTTTGACTGATCTAAATTGATCAGCGCAGCTTCAGTGTCGTCTTCTAACTCCTCTAAGATCGTGCGAACCAAGTGCAGATTGTTCTGAATCGATCAACCCTTCACAGCGTAGTTCTGGTCCGGTTCGACCAAGTCACCGATAACGACCTGCAGTCGGTTCGCAAGAACGCGCGATAAAATCTTGAAGTCTGCGTTAAGCAGAGTGATGGGTCTATAATCGTCTAGATTCCCCCCTCCATGTTGGTTCCCCCTTCTTCAGAAGCGTGACCACTCCTTTGGTTACCTGCCTCGGGATCGTGTCCTGGGCAAACCAGTGGTTAAACACGCCCGTCAGAAGGGGCACAAACATGGGCCATAGTCTCAAGAACAATTCGTAGGGCAAACCATCGAGCCCTGGAGATTTGTTGCGGCCAACCTTCTTCCACGTAGTAATGACCTCACGCTCCGTAACCATGACCTCATGTGGTCCGAATGACCTAGCCAGTAGAACGTGGGACAAGATAGGAAATCTATATCGCCCCTTCTAATTAACATCCTGTCCAAGTATGTACTCGGATAGGCGGCCGAACTAGATTGCCACGTCCACATCTCTCTCCCTGGGTGATCCAGACGGAACTTGTCGACCAGATCGCACGAGGCCATCAGGTCAGACAGGCTGTTGTCACACCGCCCCGACCCACTACCCCCACGACCTTATCTATAGTGGGGTCCAGGACGGCATTCCAGTCCCCCATTAGCACTACCCGCTCCGGACCCGAAGAGAGAAACATTTATAAATGCATGCAAAACCACATTCATTTTTTAAAATCCAAATTAATAAATTAAATAAAATATAATCTTAAAAAGATACGATACAAGTTAGAAAAGCATTTCATCCAAGGCATGAAAATTGTTAAACAAAATGTTTTTACTATAGGCTTTAGAAATAAAGGTACAAGATTCAATTTGAAATTTATTTAACTTCAAAGTGCACTTTTATACATTTTACAAAGCAAGGCATTAAATTTTTATACCTTACTTTGTAAAATTTATAAAAGTGCACTTTGAAGACAAATAAATTTCAAATTGAATCTTGTACCTTTATTTCTAAAGCCTATAGTAAAAACATTTTGTTTAACAATTTTCATGCCTAGGTTGAAATGCTTTTATATCTTGTACATATAAGTCTTAATCTATCAATACTCCTATGTTTTTTTTTTATGTATCTATATACATATTAAAACCCCCTTTTTTCTATTTAATTAAAAAAAGAAAATGCAATTTTGTTATATATGGGCCGTGAAATTGCATTCACTAGCAAAAGATCTAGATATTTAGCATATTCTTTTGAACATTCACTTTAATTAATTCCCTATAAGTTTTTTTTCAGTTTTCTTATTGGGTTATCAGCTTTAGTTAACTATTACGTGTAATTATATTCATACATATATTCTATAGGATTTATACTTGCGTAATATTTGCATAAAAAGGTTATAATAATCATAAACCTCTTTCTCTCTCTATATATATATATATGTATATGTATGCGTATATATATATTTATTTAAAAAACATTGCCTACCAAACTCCTCTGTCAGTTTTTGGTCTACAGACAGTAAACTTAATATATATAGGGTATTCGAACCCATCCGAAACTTTATATTTTAGCACAGAAAAATCGGTGCAAAAGTGTGAAAATTAAGAAAAATAGAATTTGCTAAGCGAAGGTCGAACGACGGCATTACGAATTTGCACGCGTAATGTACTAACTATTGGTTCATTTTTTAATTTTTAGCCGTGTAGTAAACATGTCTTAGCTCAGGCATTAGCGTCAAAGAAAAAAGTAAATCGTAAGCTAAACGTTTTGGTTTCGATTCTCGGTGGTGGCGCACGAGTCATTTTTAAAAACTTTTACAATCATTATTATATGTTGGGTCCAATATAATATAATAATAAATACGAAATCTGCATTAATCAAAATATCATACTTAAGCGTATTTTACAATCGGGCAATGCTCAGCGACTTGCTAGTAATATTAAAAGCTATAAATGGTCGTTTTCCTTCTCTCGCTTAACTAATGTTTTTTTTATAGATATATACATCCAAGGTTACGCCGATAAAAAAGTACCAACTTTGTGTGTGTCTTTGTTCACTTCGCAAAATAAAATCATTTCTTCTTATATAATAGACTAGCAGGGGACGGCGTTGCATAACATCATTTCTTCTTATATAATAGACTAGCAGGGGACGGCGTTGCCCAGTCGAAAAAAAAATGTGACCGGGGGGGGGCGTTTCCCGGTCGTAAAATCCGCTTAAATATGATATTTTAATTTACTTTAAAATGCGTGACTTGGGTTCCATCAGCCAGAATGGAAACCGAAAGCAATATTTGTAAACAATAAATGGAGTGAGACAGACAGATAGACAGACAGACAGACAGACAGACAATCGTGAAATAATAAATAGAAGAAATGGGGAGGGGTAAGTGCACTTTAGTTTGAAAAAAAAGATACGGTTAAAAAACGAAAACGTTTAATCACAGTGTAATATGAATGAAAACAGAAAACTATAGAAAGAAAGCGAGTGTTAGACAGATTATAACAGTTAAAAATAAACGTTTTTATACTTATCGTGTTAAGATAGGATATAAAAAACACTTATCCATCGTGTCATTAAAAAGAAGAAAAAAACGACACTTGCTAGAAGCGAACTCGGAAAAGATTGTAGTCGATAAACAAAAATAAAAATAAAAATGACGCACGGATTTTCTAACGTTAATATTACAGCCATGAATTATTCTTGATTTCAGATTATGCATCGCTCGTAAACTTTATTTTCAGCCTAATTTGCCATTACTCAGTTTTCTTAATTTAATTCGCAAATGTTGTAAAATTTTAAATTTGTCGACGTTTAAAATCTTATCTCTAAATAATATAAGCAGAATAACGGTCTCTTTCTTTCTCCTTAAAAAAAGAAGAGGAAACCTTTCACTGGACGACCTCACCCCCCCCTCCAATGATCTCCGTTAGTAAGGGTGGAATTTCTTAGCGTCATTTGGACGCTGACTGATGGAATGCATCCCTCGAAGATGTAACCTTAAGCTAAGTACATTTTATTTACACTTTCTTAAAAGTCAAACAAATCTAATCCCCTTTTCTTGTGTGTACATATAATTCTGTTTAGTTTTATTTTATTTTTTATTTGTCAGACACATTTAAACCATTCTTACTTCACTAATTTTAAAATAATTTCCTGACTAATCTTTTTTTACTTTTTACCATAACACATCGAGGGTGGGGAAATCCCTATAGATTAGCTTATTTAGATAACAGGAAAACTTTATTAAGCATGATACTTAATATAAACAGCCATGGTAAGACGCAAAAAAAAAAAAAATATTAATAAAAATTAGAAAATGAATTAAATAAATAAGTGCCCTTCCCCTCAGGGCACCTATTCCGGGTGTGTATTTTCCAGCTATAAAGCCTATGCTTTTGATCTGTTCCTCATCAAAACACCAAGAAGAGAAGCTCCTATTACTCAGCAATTTATCAATCTGTACAATTGTCTGTAAGCCGATAGCATCAAAAATTAGATAAGCTCTTTCTATTAAAACAACCGTAGACGTTTCTTTTCTTGTCAAATTAGCCCACCGCATTACAAGCGGATTTCCTTTTACGATAGAGAGTAGAACTTAAGCAGTATACTTAATATATACAATTCGTACATACTGAACTATAACCACCTTGCTACCTACAACTAATCGTCTATACTGGGCCCTCATCAACTCACAACTTATTTTCAGTATCCTCGGACTGTTAATTTCTCAAATATTATATCACGAAGACACTCTTCTGAATAGATACAAAATTACTCCCGAGCAGTTTAACATCCAGTGATCGTATATCCAATCCTCATTTAATTCCTTATATCACTTGAATTTTACCATAAATCCTCATTCTATCCCTAAGCAAAGATAAACACCGTATAATACTCTTTCAATATCAGACTCCTTTGTAGTGCTTTGTGGCTGACGTAGTCTATGGACTCGAACAATTAAACCACGACACTATGTACCGATAATTCCTATCCAAACCGCCTAAATACTGCTGCTAGTATACTACGTATATCCTATAGACACTTTACCTCCAAGATGACTGCCTTTGTCTGTTCTGCATGACACCCCACACGCTTTTTTAAACTCTACCACACAAACTCTATACCCTAACGTGTAAGTATACTGCACTATTACTTAAATCCTCTGTCCTGATCACTAACTAACTGCTCTATTTCCTAAGGTGCCATTAAATCTAATCCATTGCACGTAACTTAGGGGGTCCTAACTCTAAACTTCAAGCCCTAATAGACTGATTTCTCGTAAATCGATACACATTAATACCTAAAGAGTTATTAGGAATGTTTCTGATTATACTCTTATCCCAAAACTAAGCTTTTAAGTAAATACTTACTAGCCATAGTCCTATACATAGTTTAAAGATGATCCTATAAGGAACAGCAACCCTTAATATCTTCTTTTGATAGGAGATATTATTGCAATAATTTATGCACAAACTGAACCAGTACCCATTAAAATACAAACATCCGGATATTAAGAGAAAGGCGAAACCATCTTCCCTCGTTAGAAGTCTGAAGACACCATACTGAACGTCTAAAATTTCATGCATTCGCATACACTGAAAACATGTCACTTATCCATCCATCTATATTTAACTACACTTACAGAATATGCCATAACTTGTATATTCCAGGTAACCTGTACTTAACTGTACTCTAAATCAAATGTTCTCTTGTATCTAATTTGAGCATATATCTTATCTTTCACTCGTATTAAATACTCAGTCTGGGCGCCAAATTTAAATTTCTGATATTAAGTAGATCATACATTAACATATTATCCTATTCCTGAACTTACATAACTATATCTAACATTGCATAAACTCGTCTCTCAAACCTGTTGCGAATTTAGTGCTTCCACTGCATGAATTCGTACCCATCCCCTCTCCCAATAACAATAACAATGGAAAGCATAGTAATGTTCTTTTAATCACTTCGAGGAGTAAAATCTTACAGTAGATGTTAACCTAAACAACCGTTTTTTTCCTCAGTAGATATTAACATAATAAACGGATTAATAATAACTACACATGCGGGGTCGCAGAAATACCTGGATTAGGACTCAAGCGCGGGACGACCCCTCTCGATGCTGATGGACCCGTAGATCTTCTCAGGTCATCCGTTTAGGAGTAGAAAAACTCCAAAGCCAAACCTATAGGGGGGGAGGTCTCTTCAGTCCTAGAGGACAACCTTTCTAGAGCTGGTGACTCAAACAAATCACCGGTTGGCAAACCTAAACTGCTTAAGGAGATAGGTTGTGTCTATCTCTCGGTTCGATACTCCTTCTTTGCCTATTAGCAAGGCGTAGAGGTGCTATAACAGGGACTCGTCAGAATCGCCCAGTGGTTGACCTTGTTTCCTGACTAGGGCAATGAACGCCATTTTTCCCCGCTCCGCCACATCTCATCTCCCTAAACTGGACATTGTGGGGGTGCTTCAGTACCATATATGTCGGTACAGTGGACTGGGCTGACTTTGCCTAATGGATTGAGGGTACCAGATTGACAGTTTCCTGGCTGCTGTTTCCGACTGATAGTACAGGAACCCTAACTCGTTGGTAGCGCTTAGAGAAGCTGCTTGATCAACAGTTGTATAATATTGAGCTGTTTGTAGTGCCATGTCACGCATAGAAAGGGAACCTGCACTCATCCCCGGTCGGCTTTCCTGAGGCCACAATCCTGTGGGTGAGGACAGCTGATGGTCTACTTGTGTTGCATGTCTGATATTCTGCAAAACCACTTGTGCAGCACCCCTAACCCCTCACCCTAACTGAAACTTTTAAATTAAATAAAATGAAATGACACCTCAAGCAAAAGATACGTTTAAACCAGGACCAAACTCAAAGAAAACCAACCTGCCTCCTCCCTTGAGGCTTGCATTTACAAATATCCGCGGGCTTAGAACTAACTTAGACGATGTTGAATCATATCTCCTTGTAAACACCTCGGATATCTTAGCATTAAGTGAAACTAACCTTCATTTATCCATTCCTTCTAACCACTTTAACATGCCTGGTTATGTCCCACTCTGCCGTGAGGACTCGGACATACATATGCATGGTATATTCGTAACCCCCCTCTGACTACAGAAATAAAACTAGGAACAGACGACCAGGCCTTTAGACTAAATATGCAACATAATATTAGTACTTTTATTTTCTATGCCGCTCTCCATCAACCCAGGGCTGTACTCTAATTAACAAAGTCTCAGACAGCATAAATATAGCACTCTCCCTCGATACTAGCGCTTACATGTACTTTTTGTGATTTCAATATCGACCACGGTAACTGGCGTGGATTCTCTAATTATACAGACATAGTTGGTAGCACAATACATGGCTTCGCTATATCCTATTCCCTATATAAGACGGTTACATTTTCGACACATTTCTCAGACAAGCAAGACCAACATGCCTCACTTCTATATCTATTTCTGACAACAGTTCCCGATGATTGTACAACAAATGCCCACAGCCCACTACTCAAAACAACAAGATATTACAAAAAGGCCGACTGGGAAGCCATCAGGGAACTCATCAGAGATGCCCAATTGCAAAATATCTTTTCTCTCCCAGCTGAACAGTGTGCAAATGAGACTACTGAATGCAAGTAAGGCACGTGTTCCCACACGGAAATTCTATAGCAAACCCCACTCTCCTCAATGGGTTACCTCTGCCTGTGCAGCTGCTATTGGTCAAAGGCAACATGCGTTCCGCAGATTCAACCGTCATAAGTCAAGTTCAAACAGACAGAAGTAATTGTAAGAGAGTAATAGCGACAGCTAAGACAAATTACACTGAAACCACCAGGAAACGCATTGAAGCAAAGAAATCAGGAACCCGTGATTTTTGGAAAATCTACAACAGTGTAGTAAATAATGGGCAGTCAACGATTCCCCCACTATCAAACAATCATGAGGTCGCTTTCACGGCAACCGACAAAGCAAATGTGCTTGCCAGTCGGTTTGCCTCAAACTCCACAGTGGACGCGGCACACCACTCCCTCCCCGACTTTCCTTTGCGGACAGACGCCACACTAGACGATTTGAAAATCACACCTTTCTCAGATGCATGCTATTATAAAAAACCTAGACACCTCAAAAGCATGTGGACCAGATCTCATCCTGGCTGTGCTAATAAAAAATGCTCTGCTGAGGTTGCTCCAGTTCTCTCCAAACTTTACAATAAATGCCTTAACGAATCTTGCTTTCTCCACTGTTGGAAACCGCTTCTGTGCTACCAGTCTTCAAGAATTCTGGTGAAAGAACTGACCCACTAAATAATCGCCCAATTAGCCTTCTTCCGTTTTCGCCAAAATATTTGAGTTCAAGTCCTAGTCCAACACCTAACAGCTGCTAAAATCATGACCGACAAACAATATGGATTCAGGCAAGCCTGTTCAACACCAAATATCTTAACTGTAGTCTCTGAACGTATATACTGTTCACTGGACAAAACAGGGAAGGGTAGAGCGGTAGCCTTTGATATAACTAAGGCTTGTGACAATGTATGGCACGATGGTCTTCTAAGGAAAATTAGATCATATGGTATAACCGGAAGAATACACAATATAATTAAATCCTTCTTAAGTAAGAGAAAAGTCCAAGTTGTCCTCAACGGTAGTACATCTGAACAATATGATATAAATGCGGGAATATCCCAGATGTATACCTTTTGATATTTATTGTTTCTGATATTCATAAATGGCCTCCCTGATAAAATTGTTTCGGAGATGGGTATATTTGCCGATGACACCACCCTCTACAACAGATATGAGGGGAAACAAATGAACACATATCTAAGGAAATGGCAGAATCACTAGAGGATGACCTCCAATCTGTACTGGAATGGGAACAAAAATGGAGGGTCACATTCAATACTGCCAAGATTAGCTTGTTTCCTTCAATAACTACAAGAAATCTTTTCTACCACCAATAGAAATGGCAAAGATTACACTGCCTGAAAGTACTTCCTTTAAACTCCTCGGCCTAACGTTTACAGTGAGCATGAACTGGAATATATATATTGAGAGCATTGCCAAGGCTGCTGCAAAGAAAGTGGGCTCTCTACTGTGCCAGAAAATTACTTACGCCTGAAAGTATCCTGTACCTCTATGAGGCCACAATTCGCCCATGTATGGAGTATTGCTGTCACATTTGGGCTGGTGCATCTGCTGCTTGTCTCTCACTCCTTGACAAGGTTCAAAAGAGAGTCGCCAACCTGGTCGGTCCTGAACTGTCATCTAAGCTTCAGTCTCTGTCCCGTCGATGAAATGTTGCATCCCTCTGCCTGTTCTACAAATACTTTAATGGTGAATGCTCTGACGAACTGCAAGCACTTGTACCTCCTCGACGTGACTACCCTCGACAAACCCGACAAGCTTCTAAGTCCCACCCTTTTACAGTAGAAATCCCTAGGTGTAAGAAAGCATTTTACTCCAATAGTTTCTTCCCCAGAACTGCAAGTCTTTGGAACTCCCTTCCGGGATACTGCTTTCTCAACTGTACTGATATGCAGAAGTTCAAGTGTAATGTGAACAAATATCTTTCTACCTATCTCCCTTCATAATGCCTCCGCAAATCGTCCCGGATAGGAGCCCCTACTTCAAAGTGGCACTTGCCTTGTTTGGGGTGAAGATCGAATAAAAAAAGTACATTATCTTTCAGACTACGATGACGCAAATATTAAGGAACTGCTAATTTAACTTTTTAGTACGAAAGAACGAAACATCCGTTCGCTCATGCGCGGTTTGCAAATAGCGCAGAAAGCAAGGTTTTTATCCGACCCCCCTTCAAACTAAACGATATTTGTACACGAAATAATTGACAATATTTTCCATTTTTTAGATATTATATGTACAAGAGATCGCCCTTTCTAACGATAAAAAGTTAGTGCCTGTTTGATTCGGAGGAAAAAAGTTTTCAGCGGACATACAAAAACACATACATATGTTTGCGCTTTATATAAAGGACTAGAGGGGGGCCTGGTGTTGCCTGGTCATAAAAACGGGACTTGGGTGCCATCAGCCAGAAGTGAAACCAAATAGAACATTTTGTAAGAAAGAAAAGAAAAAAATGATGCGTGCTGGGTGCCAACTCGGATTACTTAAGTCTGCAAGAGAACGCATTATCAATCGGATCACAGCGACACAGATGTTATGATACTGCAAATTTCTTCTTTTAAAACGAATGAAGAAAACTCCGTTCGCGCAGGCGCGATTTGCAAACAGCATTGAAAGTACTTTTTAACCTGATTCTTCGTTCAAACAAAACGGCATTTCTACATTAAATAAGTGACAATTTTCTTCTAATTTATCGATATTACGTGTCAGAGAGATCGTCTTTCTAACGGTACCACGTTCGTGCCTCTTTCATGCGGATGACAACAATGTTTATCTGACATACAAATATAACACCCGCACAAATACACTCGCATGGTGACCCGGCGTTGTGCGAGTGGACATGCAGTTCGGTGTTGACACAGCTGCAATACTAATGATATTGAGCTACCCCAGAAAATAACGGGAGAAGGAGATGAAGACTTCCCCACCAATCCGTGCGCTGTCACCTCCGAAAAATAAATAAATCAAATCAACTTTCCTTCAATCAAAATAGCAGCGATACGCATCGACGAATTACCAATACAAACCCAATTTAAAAATACTGCCAGGAACATAAAATACATCGGTGTGAAATTTCATAAAAAATCGATCTAGCTGTTTTGGAATCAATAGGGAACAAATTCACACACCCAGAGAGACACAGACAGACAGAGTTCCCTTTATATCTCGTTGATAGATAGATATCTAGATAGATAGATATCTAGATAGATAGATAGATATGTGTTTTTATTTTGTTCTTTGTCTATAAAAGCACTTTAAATGTAATTATATGTCGTTATCATTCCGTGTATTTAATCTATGTTTTTTTATGTGTTCTCAGACTTATCGGTCACCTTCTCTCCATCTCTTTTTTTTTCTCTCTGTCTTCCTTCATCTTTATTGTTGTTTCTTCTCGCATTATTTTATACATTACTATATATCTTTCTCTTTGGAAATTGATGATTACGCGGTTTTTTTTTTTTGGCTTTTTTTGTGTCATTAATTTCACGCATCAAGCAAAATATTCACCAAAACATGATTTTTGTGTGTCCTTCAACCTCTTATCGTCAGATTTCAAACGAATAAACCATATTGGACACTATCAGTAGACCCCACCTTTGCCACAATCTTCGATAAAATCAAGAGACGCCAGTGTCGCAATTTATTATCTCTGGAATAAGGAGGTCATGTTATACAGTATGTATTTCAAATCTAAAAAAGCTGGAATATTAAACATTAATTTTGTTTTCCTGTTTTCCGTAGTGTATTTTTATAGCAAAAGATAACGTCAAAAAAAAAAGAAAAAAAAAGCGAAACAAAAATTATTTCTCGTTCATGTTCGTACTCACATTTATGCAAAAACGTGTCAAATATTGAAGATAAGAACATGAAAAGAATGAAAACTCCTGTGTATTAACGCAGAATAAATGTTTTTTTACTCTCTAATATTTAACGGCAGATTTACACATAGGCTTTACTTTAATGATGCTCAATATGTGAGTAGAAATAAGTTGATCAATTAAACTGATTATTTCTTCCGGGAAAGAAAAATAGACTTTTTTTATTTTGTGTGTGTGTGTGTGTGTGTGTGTGTGTGTGTGTGTGTGTTTGTGTGATATATATATATATATATATATATATACATATATATATATACACATATATATATATATACATATATATATAGAAAGAGAGAGAAAGAGAGAGAGAGGGGGTTATGTGTGTGTGAGCATTGAATTTAAATTAGCGGCTAGACATTAAAATGATGACGCTTCAAAAAAAAATAACACTAACGATATTTGCCTAAGATAATAAAAGTACATAAATAATAATAATAATAATAATAATAATAAGAAGAAGAACAACAACAACGTATAAATCGGTACAAAATGCAGTAAAGGAAAGACGATGAATGTGAAACGACTTATGGAAATACAGTAAAGTCAAGAAAAGGAAAACTTTTCTTCTATCATTCGTCAGACAGTTTTGGACTCGTTATTCTTTCTGTGCAGGAACGAATATATATATATATATATATATATATATATATATATATATATATATATATATATACTAGCATTTCAGCCCGGCGTTGTTCGGTTGTTTGGAGGTGTACGTTGAGCAAAAAAAATAAAGTGGTAGTAAGAAGACAGGTTCGAACCCGGACAGCGAAGGAGGAAAATAACGAGAAAAAAACGTGACGTCCTTGCAAACTGGAAGTAACGTAGGTTTAAATTAAGGCTAGTCAATCGAAAAAAGGGGATGACTTTCGAAAATATCGGCGAGAAAAGCGACCCCTCCCTGTTGAAAACTGCCCAGTTCAGAATGAAGAAATTAATGTCTTTAGCCAATTTTTCGGTATTTTCGTCTGAAGGGTCGAGCTTCGAAACAATACTGATCTTGTGAAAATACGTCGCCTCTGTCGAAGGTTTTAGGCAGACATGCAAACATACATCCATACATTTATATATTGGTAGCTTAAATTTTATTGGAAATACACTGTTTGAAAGTCACTCAATATTAAGAATTGAAGATTTAACGGTTAAAAAAAAAAAACATTGCCAAACTGATTTTAATAAAGATTTCTATTTATTAAAATCAAATTGAATTTAAAAAAAAAATCTTTTTAGTAAATACAAACAGTTTTTTTTTTTACTTTTTCGTGTCCTGATGGGGGAAATAACTTCTGGCATGTCCTCCTAGATTGGAAATCTATCTAAATATACTAGCATAGGTAACCGGCTTTGCCCGGGTGTTTGGAGGTGTGTGTTGAGCAAAAAAAAGTGGTAGTAAGAAGGCAGGCTCGAACCCATAACGCGAGGAAGGGAAAGAACAGGAAAAAAACTGACGTCTTTGCTGTTACGACCACCGCCAAACCGGAAGCGACGTAAGTTTAAATTAAGGCTAAACAGTCGAAAGGAGGGGATTACTTTCGAAAATATCGGCGAAAAAAGCGACGCCTCCCTGTAGAAAAGTGCCCAGTTGAGGGTGAAGAAATTAATGTGTTAAACCATTTTTTCGGTATTTGTCCTCTGAAGGTTCGAAATTCAAACCGATACTGATCTTGTGAACATCCGTCGCCTCTGTCGAAAGTTTTAGGTAGGCATGCAAACATTACATACATACTGTTACAAGAACAGAAACCTGTTCTTGTAAGTGAGTAAATATGAAATAGGATAGTCAAGCATTCGAACTTGCGAATCAAGACTTGGAATTGAGAATTCCAATCATAAGTTAAAATAAATACAGAATGTTATTGAAACTAAGGAATGTGGAATTGCCATGGTTTAGCTCACACAAAATAGTTAAATATCTGTTTATTGAAAAAGGAATGTAATGATGAAATTTGTTTCTGTTATAAAAATGAAAATTAAAATAAGGAATTTAAAAACGGACAATGGAAAATGTTATTTGTGAAGTGAGTTACGAAAATTAGGTAAGAGGGTCAGCTTTGTAAGAAAAAAAGGAATATTGGAAATGTAAATGACAGGAAGAGGCTAAACAAGAAACATGAAGAACTGGACCAAAAAATAAAAGCAAAAGAAGCGAGATTTAGACGATATAGATATAAAGCTGAACAATGCAAACAAAACAGAACATTTGAAACCAACGAACGTCAATTCCACCAAAATGTGAACGGAGGAAAAAGAAAAACAGTACAACCAAATCCGACGGACACAAAACTCTACTGGAGTAACATATGGGAAGAGCGACGAAAACACAATAGAAGTGCCGAATGGCTAAAAGACGTGAAAGAAGAGTTACGACAAATCGAAGAAGGAACAGTGAATGAAATCAGCAAGGAAACCCTAATGAAAACCATAGGAAAAATGGCAAACTGGAGAGCACCAGGGCATGACGGGATACATGCATACTGGTTCAAAAAATTCACAACCTTACACGAAAGACTAGCCCAAAACCTGAGAAGATGTATACAGGAAGCAAACGTGCCAGACTGGATGACAAAAGGTAGAACTACACTGCTACAGAAGGACACGGAGAAAGGAACCGTCCCCAGCAATTATAGGCAAATCACGTGCCTACCAACCATGTGGAAGATACTGACAGCACAACTGAGGGAACAAATCTACCACTCCCTGAATAACTGTGGACTCATCCCCGAAGAACAGAAAGGATGATAAAAAGGAAAAAGCGGAACACATGATCTGTTATATGTTGATCAAAAGATCCTAAAGGAGGTAAAAAGGAAGAGGAAAAATTTAGCCATGACATGGATCGACTACAAAAAAGCGTACACAGGATCCCCCAAGTATGGATAATAGACTGCCTAAAAATGTATAAAATACCAAGCGGGATCACCAATGTAATAGAAAATGCAATGAAAACTTGGAGACTATAAATGACAGCAGATGGACAACACATAACAGAAATTAACATACAAAGAGTCACCTTCCAAGGAGACTCATTATCACCATTACTGTTCATCATAGCCGTGAGGCTCTTGAATAGTTTTCTGAGAAAGTTCCAAGCCGGATACAAGTTCCCCAATACAGAGGAAAAATGAACCACCTGATGTACATGGACGATCTGAAACTTTTTGCAAGGACCGAAAAGGAGCTAGAGACACTAATTAACACTACCAGGATCTTCAACCAAGATATCCAAATGGAATTTGGAATGGAAAAGTGCGCACAACTACTTATATAAAAGGGAAAACTGGAAACGACCAAATCAAAAAGAAATGGGGGCACTAGGGGAACAAGACGACTATAAATACTTGTGAATTCTGGAAGTGGACACCATCAGAGCAACAGAAATGAAAGAGAAAATTGGAAAGGAATACATCAGGAGAAGTAGAAAATTCTGGAAAAGAAATTATATAGCAGAAACCCAATAAAAGGTATAAATACATGGGCAGTGTCACTAGTAAGATACTCTGGACCGTTTATAGGGGGAGGGACAAAAGAAGAACTGAGACAACTCGACCAGAAAACAGGAAACTCATGACCATGCATAATGCACTACCCTCAAAGTATGATATGGACAGACTCTACGTGAAAAGGAAAGACGGCGGGAGAGGACTGATCTCTATAGAAGACTGTGTTAAGGTCACAAAAAAAGAACTTAACAATTCATAATGCAAAACACTGAAAGGATAATTATGGCAGCGAGAGATACGGAGAAAGCCAACAAAACAGAAAACAGAGAGACAAATGACAAAACGAGAAAAGAGAAGTTGGAAGAGAAACAACTCCACGGAAGATTCGTAAGAATGACAAAAGATGAGAATAACGAAAACACCTGGACATGGATGCGAAAAGGACATATAAACCGAGAAACTGAATCCCTAATAACAGCAGCACAAGATAACTCGATAAGAACACAAGATTGATAAAACACAAGAAAACAGCAAATGCAGACTCTGTGGACAAAGAGACGAAACGATAAACCATATAGTAAGTGAATGCAGCAAACTGGCCCAAAAGGAATACAAAAACAGGCATTACCAAGTGGGGAGGGCAGTGCACTGGGAATTGTGCAGAGGGCTGCATTTTGAGCGTACAGGCAAATGGTATAAGCATAAACCCGCAACAGCACTCAAAAACGAGAACCACAAAATCCTATGGGACATCGACATACAGACGGACAAACCAATCCAAGCAAGAAGACCAGATGTCGTAATAATTTACAAGAAAGAGAAATCCTGTCAAATCGTAGACTTTGCTGTCCCAGCTGACCACAAGATGAGTATGAAAGAAAAAGAGAAACGAAGCAAATACACAGAACTAGCCAGAGAGTTAAAAGGGATTTGGATGATGAAGAAAATCAAAATAGTACCGATAATAGTAGGAGCACTAGGAACTATCCCAAAAAACTGGAGAAAAGAATGGCAGAAATTGGAATCAGAGGAATAACTGCAAAAATACAACGCCTTACGATAATGAAAACGGCTGAAATATTAAGGAAAAGCCTTGAATGCGGAGAATACCACAAGACAATATAACGAATAAGCGTTATAGGGAATGAAGAACACCGTAGCTGAAGATCTACATGTTCTACACCCCCATCATGCATCTATCCATTGTTTCACCACCGTTCCCCCAAAAAAAGTGATAACAAAGAGCCGAGAAGGGTCATGGAGAATGGAAAGACCGAGGAGGGAGCACTGGCCAGACCTCCGCTGGACAAGTGCGAAGAGAACTGGGATCTTGGGGAGGCTTAGTGCCACTCAAATTCCAGTATACACCAATGGCCACTGTCAGCGAAAAATCAATGGTAAGAGGCTGTTGCGATGATGAAAATTTATTTGCAAATGCTATCGAAAGAGGAGGGGAGAGCTGGACGTCTGAGGAAACTTTTTGTCACTCAGCTTCCAGAGAACACCACAGGTCTCCAATCAGATCGTTTGCTGACTCGTGTAAAAGCTCCAGGTGAGCCAATAATAATAGTTCAAAACAAAATAAAATAAAAACGATGCACGTAAATTTATTTTTCAGTTCAATAAGGAAAACATGTAGAGATAAAAAAAACGTTATAGAACGTCTGTATACCATGGCATTTCGTATCCTAATGCTTATCGTCAGAAATGTAGAAAAAAAAGTACAATACAGATTAATATGTTTGCGACACGTAATATACTGATGGGCACAAGAGTAGGCAAAACTCGACCCCTTAATTTCTGGTTTGTCTCTTTTATGTGACAATATTTGTATATTGTTTCATATTAAAACAATCATATATATATATATATATATTAAAAATAAACAGCTAACCTGTTTTAAAAACCACTTAAAGGTGAAAACAATCCCAGAAATACCAACAAGATGGCATGGATATTTAACTTACAGAATAAAAAGAACAAAAAAGGATTCTTTAGTCTCTGGAGATGGATCTCTCTCTCTCTCTCTCTCTCTCTCTATATATATATATATATATATATATATATATATATATATATATATATATATGTGTGTGTGTGTGTGTGTGTGTGTGTGTGTATATATATATATATATATATATATATATATACTAGCAAAAGTACTCGTCGTTGACTGGGTTCAAAAACAGCTTACAGAAAATGGACTCTGATTTATGAAAGTATGATAGGTTATGAAAAGGAAGGGTTGTAAAGAGATAGCTTCGAATTTGGGGGTATCAAAACCAAAGCACAATATTATGAAAGTAAAAATAAAATAGATAACCCACATAATTTATTATACCATACCTGTTCACACTGAAACACTTATCACAATATTCTGTGGATCTATATTAAAAAACCTTGTTAAACTTTGTGACATATTTCCATTTTATGGCGGTCAGGTACAAACGAACACCCCATAACTTTATTATACCATATTTCTTACAAACTGAAGCATAATTATCAAAGTATACTTACGCAGATAGATATGAAAAGTCTTTATTAAAGTGTGTGCCTATTGTCATTATATGGGGCCAGGCGCGAACGCAAGCCCCACAATTTTTTTTATACCATCCCTATTTAAGTTAAAACATACTTATCAGAGTATTCTTATGCACATCTATATATAAAAACACTTATAAACGTTTTTTTTTATTTAAATTTTTTTTATTTCCATACTTTGTGGACTAGGTGCGAACGCAGACCCCACAATTTTAATGACCACCGTTCTGCCAGATCAGACATTCCTGCCTCTCGATAGATCTTCTATCATTATATGTAATCAGTTTTTTTAAAACAGTCAACCATATAGGAGTCTATTCGTGACCAGACACACACGCACACACACACACACACAGACATCCAGCTTTATATTACAGATATATACATATATGTGCGTATATATATATGTATATAAATGCGTATATATATATATGCATATATATATGCGTATATATGTGTATATATGTTCGTATATATATTTATATATATTTATATATATGTATATATATACATATATATATGTATATAATCTCATGATCGGTACTAATGATTTCCTACAATGATGATAGCGTAAGCATGAAATAATAATGTCTATAAGTATAAATGAATAATGTATATATACATGTATATATATATATATATATATCTACATATGTAT
>NC_136510.1:82262658-82390158 GCF_053919585.1 Euprymna scolopes
CAATCTCCTCCGACAATTTGGGGTTAACGCACTTGAAATTTTAGATATAGGTTCCTTTGACATAAACACTTGGAATTTTAGATATAGGTTCCTTGGACATAAACACTTGAAATTTTAGATATAGGTTCCTTAGACATGGATCTAACTTAATAACTTGATTTGAGCCCAAAACAATAAATTTTCAGGGGTCATAATAGGGGTCAAAGTTTTAAAAAATTGACCTCTGCGGTCTCTTCCAAATTACTCAGGCAATTTTTGGTCTAATTATTTGAAATTTTACATAAAGTGTATGCAGAGATAATGCAAGCTTTTTCATCAGTTATGGGTCGAAAAATTTTAGTTACCAATATATAAATGTATGTATGTATGTATGTTTGTTTGCATGTCTGCCTTAAACTTTCAATATTACCAATAAGATTGTACCAAGATCAGAAGCGATTAAAAGTTCGACCTTTCATACGACAAATATCGAAAAATTGGCTAAAAACATTAATATCTTCCACTTCAACTATGCACTTTTCTACAGGGGCGGTCACTTTTTTCGCCGATATTTTTTAAAGTTATACTCTCCTTTAGATTGTGTAGCCTTAATTTTAAAAAAAATGTCGCTTCCGGTTTGGCGGTGGTCGTAACAGCATAAACGTTAGGTTTTATCCCGTTCTTTTCCTCCTTTGTAGTACGGGTTCGAGCCTGCTTTCCTACTTCCACTTTTATTTTTTGCTCAACATACACATCCAAACACCCGGGCAACGCCGGGCTTAAATGCTAGTATATATATATATATATATATATATATATATATATATATATATATATATATATATATACTTCATTTAATCACATTTGCTCAACATACACATCCAAACACATGGGCAACGCCGGGCTGAAATGCTAGTAATGTATATATCTATAAAAGTGAACGTGTCTGTGTATGTGTGTGTCTGTGTACATTTTCCTACGCAATAACTCTGTCAATTTTAAGTCTACAGGCTCGAAATTTGCTATACAGGGTACTGAGATTTGGGAAAATCCTTGTAATCTATTTTCGGCCAGACATTTGGCTGTTAAAGGGTCAAAGTTCAACGATTTGACCTTTGAGAACTCTACCACACTTCTCCGACAATTTTTGGTCTAAACACTTGAAATTTGAGATATAGGTTCCTTGGACATGGATCTAACTTAATAAATCGATTTGAGCCACAAAACAATAATTGTTAAGGGGTCATAATAGGGGTTAAATTTTTCAAAAAATTGAACTCTGAGGTCTCTACCAAATTACTCAGACAATTTCTGGTCGAAACATTTGAAATTTTACATAAAGGGCATTCAGAAATAGAGCAAGCTTTTCAATCGGTTTGGGTCGAAAATTTGAGCTATCAAGATATAAATGTATGTATACATTTTTTCATGTTTGCCTAAAACTTTATATATATATATATATATATATATATATATATATATATATATATATATATATATATATATATATATATATAGTAGGCCGCCCAATATTGTCCGGCATTGCCCGGTCGTAAAATATGCTTTAATATAATATTTTGATGAATGCAGATTTCGCTTTTATTATAATACTAGCAGTTCAGCCCGGCTTTGCTCGGCACTATGTACTGTCAATAATTTAATGTTCATATGTGTGTGTATATATATATATATATATATATATATATATATATATATATATATATATATATTAAAAAGTTAATAACTTTATTTGCATATGTATATCCTAAATTTCAAGTGTTTAGACCCAGAATTGACGGAAGAGCTTGGTAGAGTTTGCAAAGGTCAACTCTTTTCATGTTTATCTTTTGGCAGCCAAATTTTTGCCCCAATACTGATTAAAAAGCTTGCTGTATGTCTGAATGTACTTTGTGTAAAATTTCAAATATTCTGACCCAAAATTAGCGGAATAGTTTGCTAGAGACTGCAAAAGTAAAATTTTTTGAACTTTGACCTCCTGGCAACCAAATTTTCAGCCCAAAACCGATTAAAAAGCTTGCCGTATGTCTGAATTTATGACTTTATGTAAAATTTCAAATATTTAGACAACAATTTTCTGAGTAATTACATAGAGGCCGCAGAGATCAATATTTTTTTTTAATTTTACCTCAATTTTGACCCTTTACCATTTATTGCTTGTGGCTCAAATAAAATAAAAAAGTTTGATCCATGTCAAAGGAACCTTCATCTAAAATTGGCGAAGGAGTTTGGTAGAGTTTTAAAAGGTCAAATTTTTAAACCTTAACCACTTGATAGCCAAATTTCTGGCCGAAAATCGATTAAAATGACTTTCCCAAATCGCAATAACTCTTATGTCAAATATCGAGTCTGTAGACTGAAAATTGACAGAGTAGTTTGGTAGGGAAATGTACACACACAGAGATACACACAGACAATTTCAGTTTTATAAATGCACTAAGAGTTTAGTCCGGCTTTGATAGGGCCCTATGTATTGTTTATAAGTTTCCCTACGGTTGAATACATTTTTTAAAGATTTCAAATGCTTAGATCAAAATTTCTCTCACTAATTTCGCTGAGACCGCAGAGTTATTTTTTTTTACCCCAATTTTGACCCCCTATACATTTATTATTTTGGTCTCAAGTCAAAATACAAGTTTTACGCATGTCCAAGTTACCTACACCTAAAATTTCAAGTCTTTAGACACAAAATTGGAGGAGAAATTTGGTAGAATCTGCAAAGCTCAACTTTTTCAACTTTGACCGTTTGGCAGGCAATTTTTCGCCCCAAAACTGATTAAAATGCTTGCCGCCTGTCTGAATAACCGTTGTGTATAAATTTCAAATGTTTAGACCCAAAATTGGCTGAGTAGTTTGTTAGCTACCGCAAAGGTAAAATCTTTTAAACTTTGGCCCCTTGGCAGCTCAAATTTTCGACCCAAATCGATTAAAAAGGTCGTCCTATCTCTGAAAACCGTTTATGTAAAATTTCAAATGTTTAGACCAGAAATTGGCTGAGTAATTTGGTAGAGACCACAGAGTTCAATTTTTTTTAACTTTGACCCCAATTTTAACCCCTAAACATTTTGTTTTTGCTCAAATCAAATTAAAATGTTTTTCCATGTCCAAGTAACCTACAATTAAAATTTTAAGTGTTTACACCCAAAATTGATGGACGAGTTTGGTAAAGTTTTCAAAGGTCAAATCGTTGACAAATTTCTAGCCGAAAACTGATTAAGATTGTCCCAAATCTCAATACACCTTATGAAAACTCTAGAGTCTGTAGACTGGAAATTGACAGTTATTTGGTAAGGAAATGTACACACAGACAGACACACACACACGCGCGCAGACATGTTCACTTTTATTGAAATATAGATAGACCATATTGGACCAAATATATAGTAAATATATAACAATTTAAAAAAAAATGATACGTATGCCAGCATCGAGAATCGAAATCAAAATGTTTAGCTTACGATTTACCTCTTTCTTTTGACGTTTATACCTGTGCTGTGAAGACATGTTTACTGCAAGGATAAAAATTAAAACATGAGCCAATAGCTATTAAATTACGTATGCATATTCGTACCGCCGTCCTTCGCCCCTCACCTGGCAAATTCCATGTTTTTCATTTTCACACCGATTTTCCCCGACTAAATCAAAATAGAATCTTTCACATAAGACCCTACATATTACGCTTCATGTTTGTAGACCGAAATCTTACAGAGGAGTTTGGTAGGCAATTTTTTAAAACAAATATATATACAGATATATGAATATAAAGGGGTGTGTTTACTATAACATTTTACGCAAATATTACACAAATATAAATCATGTAGAATATCTCTATGAATATGATTACATGTAATAGTTTACTAAAGATGATCATCCCATAATAAAACTGAAAAACACTAATAGGAAATTAATTAAAATGAATATTTAAAAGAAAGAAAATTAGCTAGATCTTTTGCAGATTAATGCAATTCCACGACCCATATATAACAAAGTTGTATTTTCTTTTTAAATAAATAGAGAAAATGTTTTTTAATATGAAACATGCAAAGAAAAAGGTTATTAAGAGAGAGAGAGAGAGAGAGAGAGAGAAAGAAAGAGAGAGAGAAAGAGAGAGAGAGAGAGAGGGAGGGAGAGAGAGGGGAAATGTTGTTATCTGGTGCATATAAGGTGTCATCGCTAAGGTGTGAAAAAGAAAGTGTGTCATATGTGGCACGTGAGATCACAAAGAATTCTTTCCCCTTGTCTCAAGGTAGGAAGATGAGGTCTTTATTTCTTAGGTTTTCTAGTGTAGTTCGTTGAGATCTTGTTAGGTTGGGTATAATTTTATTCTCTTCGCGTTGTAATATGGAGAAATATTTCGTTTTAAACGTGTGCGTTTGACGTCTAATTCATTGTTATTTGGTGGTGGGTGCAATGGATGATCGAGTTGGTATACAGGGAACTTGGGGTTGTGATCATCCTGTGTGGAATAATTGATGGTTGCCAACCACTTGAGGTGGTAAGCTGTCCTACAGAACTGTGTCTCCATGTTGATTTTGGTGGTGCTATTGATTCTTTGGGTGGTGATAAATTTAGACCCAAGGGAGAAAAATTCTTTCTCGCTATTTGAGAGAGATTCAGTTAAGTCAGTGACTAGATCGGTTAGTGTGTGCCGTCTGTTGTTGTTGTGTGGGTTATCATTAACGACCCCTTGAGGGAGCGTATGACTCTTTAGTTTAGAAAGCCATGTGAATTTCCGTTTGAGCCTTGTCTTTTCATTAAAGACGGTGAGGTGAAAGTATCGCCAAACTGGAAGTGACTAAGATTTAAATTAAGGCTAGTCAAACGAAAAGAAAAGATGACTTTCGGAAAATATCGGCGAAAAAAGCGACGCCTCCCTGTAGAAAAGTGCTCAGTTGAGGAGGAAGAAATTAAGGTTTTTAGCCTATTTTTCGATATTTTTCGTCCGGTAGTATTGGATTAAAATGACCATGCTACAAACTACAGGGAGACAGCCCCGGTAACATATGTTCAGCAGATGAGAAGTTATCTATAATAAAATCTTAAACTTCTGTTAATGTGTGTATGTTTTTAAGTCTCGCATAAATTTCGACACACGCATCGAACCGGGTCGAAGCTGATACCATGTGGCACAATGATGTAGCCCTTTTGAGGGAGCTGGGAGCTTCTACATTAATAAACATTGTGCTTTACTTGGTCTGTACTTGTGAGGTGCAGATGTGGTTAGCAAGTGTTTGTGATTTTGAAAATGTTTTGCTATGACTCAAGCCAAGAATGACAGATATAACGATAAGGCAAAACTATATAAAATCTTAGAATTTAAAAGGTCAAACCCGAAAGAACTCATGGATACAAGAACAAAACATCTCCCTTTCTTTCTCTCTCTCTCTCTCTCTCTCTCTATCCCTCTCATTCTTTTTCTCTATTTCTCTCTTTCACTGCCTTTCTCTCTCTTTCAATGAAGAAAGAGAGAATTAAATATAATTGTATTGTAAAAAAACAGTTGACACTTGCATTCTAGAATCAGCGGACGCGACATAACATGCGTCTGGTCTCAACTGGTCTTTATAAATATATGCTCCTTATTGTTAAATCTTAAATAAATTATGTTTTTATAAAAATGCATTTGTTCGCTATTTTTGTATAAGCGTTAAATTCCAGCATGTCATTAATGCCGACGATAGAAAGATGCCTATAATGAGGCAATGAAGACAAGAAGCGATCCATGCCAGCCGGTTATAGCCGACGACATCTCGACCCGGTTTTGTTGATGTTTCGAACATGTGCCTATCATAGGATATCATGTCTAACACACGGGAAGCTGGTTGCGTCCCCAGAACGTATCTCAATCAAGTAACTCTACCCGAGTAAGCGATAGTATACTAACCATCTGAAGACAATAGTGACCTTAACTAATTACACCCGTTGTCTTTCACACCTTCCCACTTACTTTAAAGCATATATACAGCGATTGTCAGTGTTTAGTTAGTAGAAATATTTCGATAACAAAAGGAATGTTTGAATAACAGAAAGAATGTTATTGAAACGGATCAGGTATTTAAAGATAAAATATTTATATTAAAATATTTACAAGGAATATTAACTTAATGAAGTAGAATTTTAGTTTTCATAACTAACATAAACAAAATTACCTGACGAAGGTGGAATGACTGTTCTTTTTGTGCTACGTAGATTTATTATTAGACGCGTGGTCAGAAAGTTAAGAAAATGAAAGTTAGAGATGCGTGAGTGAGAGATTTGTTTCGGTATTCAACGCGTTATGCAGGGATCCTGTGCTCCAGGATTTCAGCTTACCGCCCAGGAAAGGCAAAAACGTTGAAATAGCAAAATGAAGACTTGTCTGAAGTATGCACAACTTCGATGAAAGCACCCAGTATTGAAATAGATAAATATATCAAAACATAATCCACATCTTGGCGTTTCCCTTTTCGAAAGAAAAACATTTTGAATAGCAGGAAGCACGAAAAATACTTTTTTAAAGTTATCTGTATTTTGCTGGTGTCTCTACGATAATGTTATCAGCTTATTTGGTAAAGACTGTCTAATTCTTAATTGTTTATAGTTGTTATACCCACTGTTACAAGAATATCCACACACATAAACACAAGAGACGATCAATGGATATTACAGGCACATTCAAGAAACTAGACAATCACAACATACTAAAACACGTGCACATATATATATATATACATATATATATATATATATATATATATCGACACGTCACAACGCTTACAAGACATTCGTAAAATACACTCTGTATATGGAATACGCATATAGATAGACAGCTACTACAAGTGTGATTGTACCTGATATTAAATATCATTAGCAGAACATGAGGAAATTCCACAAAGAACTCCTTCATATATAATATCTTGATGTTGGCATTCTGTATATGTTCAGCGTAAATAGAGACGCTCTGATATTACTGTAGCTTTTTTTGTTAAAACTGCAAAAGTATTTATCTAAGCTAGAAGGGACGCCCAGCGTAGCCTAGTCGTAAAGTACGCTTAAATATGATATTTTATTTCTTGCAGATTTCGTATATACTATTATAGAGTTAATGCTCTATCGATTTATATATGTTATAAAGCAGTGATTTAAAAAATAAAAAAACATATCAATATGACTTGAGTGCATCAGCTTGAATCGAAACCGAAACCAAAACTTATACAATATATATATATATATATATATATATATATATATATATATAACTTTAGTTCCTTCAGTTATAATCGAAACAGAAACCAAAAGTTATGATGAATTCTTGGTAAAATTGTTTATAAAAATAAAAATAGATGTCTTAAGCGCTATAGTTGAAACCGAAAATAAAACATATGAAGAATTTTTGGTAAACTTCGGTTGTGTTTGAATATATGGTTAAGTGGCAGTTTTAGTCATTTAGAACTTCTTTAAAGCTTCACCGCTCACTCATTTTTCGACCAAATTTCAAACAATTATTAGAGTCTAGAGATAATTTTCTCAGTTATATTGGGTAGGGGGGATTTCAATTTTGGTTTAGTAAAACGAAACTTATGATGAATTTTCTGGTGTCAAAAATCGTAGAAAAACATATGGAAGTGAGCGACGTTTTTATGACTAGTTTTCATAGAAACCATGTCGCTCCAGCGACTACTGTTGCTACTAATCCACTGCTCTCGTGAAAAGAGGAGTAACAAGTGAAACAGAGAGAATCAACGAATGAAAGTGAGATAATTGGAGATTTTATTGAGAGCAGACGAGTGCCGTACATTGTTATTACATATGGGTAGGTTATGTTTATGAGGGCAATAAATAAGACTGAAATACACACACACACATACACACACACACATATATATAGTGAGAGAGAGAGAGAGAGAGAGAGAGAGAGAGAGAGAGAGAGAGAGAGAGAGAGAGAGACTTATATGTAATATACTGAGTTCGTATAATTCAGTAAGTTTTCATATACCAATGGGGGTTAAGCCAAAAACTTAACTTAAGGAATAAGTTACAAAATTATTACATTTAATAATTGAGCATTTATATACTGTGTATGCAAAATCAAGACTTCAAAACAAGGTGTTGATGGCAACAAAAAGTGTATTTTATTTTACGTTACAATTGTTTCCATGTCCAGTTCGACAATTTCAAGCATTGTATCGTTTGAAATTTTCAAAATCCAGCGGTTCTTCAGACTTTATGAATAAACACACTTTTGGCAATGGAGCATTTTTTGAAGAGAAAGAAAAAAATTAAAAAAATGTGGAAACCCCTAAGGAGAAAAGCATGCGAGAAACATTTACCTTGGCTGTGGTTACGGAAAAGCCCATTTAAATATTAATATATCGCCTAATTTTCGTATCCTTATATCCAGAGTCATGAGAAGCTTCTACAGAGAACATTAAGCCATTTAAAAAATATATATATATCCCATTTGCTTGGTTCCTAAATTAGATCCTGCTATTCCTTTATTTCCCAATAATTGATATTTTATAAAAAGAATTTTAAAAAAAATTGTTTTTATATTTATATTATTGCCGTGGCAACCTTGCAAAAACGTTACGGTTAGTTTTAGTTTCGTATTAGGGGCAAGTAATGTTTATAGCTTATCGTTATATTGGTACTTGGATTTAAGAACATTTTAGGTTTAAAGTTTAATTGAATATGAGAATAAATAAAATGGGCGTATTAAATATATATAAATCCTTGTACAACATTTCGGGTGAAGTATTCCAACCTATTTATTATTATTTAATGTTTTAAAATTCATTGTACTTCTACTTGAAAAATATTTTTATATTGTTACTTAGGATAATTATGAAGGGAGATAATCAAATTATGTTGTTAAGTACTGCTAGTTAATTCTGTTTGAAACCGGGTCGATTTTTTTAACCTATAATGGTTAAAGGGAGGTAATTCAGGGCGTTTTATGTTTTCGGTTCATTGGTTACTAGAAGGCGTCTATGATTTAATAATTAATTTAATCAGATAGGTCCAGAACATGCTACGATAGCTTATTTAACAAATTAAGTATATAAATTATGTGTTGATCTTAAAGAATTGGTTTATTAGCCATGGGTTTAACCCGTATCTGTTATTAATCACTTATGCTGCTCATGTCATATAATTAATCTGTTGTATTCTTGAGTGTCTAAATAAATAGACTATTATATATCCACTAATTATTGTTCTGACAGACAAACCACCCATGGCTACAAGTGGGTTTCACTCCGATGGGAACATGCCTACTCCTGCATTTATGGGTAAAAAAACATGTAGAACAGGAAGTTAAGTAGGAGAATAAGTAAGTCAACATGGATTCTACTAACCTAGGGTGTCAGTTGACAAAATCCATTGACAAAATCCATTTATTTGCTAATTTAATTTTTAATAATAACTAGTTTACTTTCTGATTTGTTTTATTTATTTGAAGAGGGTCTTACTTATTTCACCGTCAATACTGCTACGAATGAATACAATAATGCTCGCCGTTATGGAGAAACAATCCCATTCTCAGATGAGCTATATATTTATTTATATTTCTTACCCGGTTTACTTATATATATATATATATATATATATATATATATATATATATATATATATATATATGCACTGAAGATTCCCGAAAGGATAAAACACTACTGTCTGTATGCATTTAATTAATATAGTAAAAAAAAATTATGACGAAATTCGTTTCTTAGCGTTGAGCACTTTCAGTTGAATTAAAGTCGGTCAATTTAGCTCCTATGCATAGATCATCTTATAACGATTAGATCACTGTCTCACTGACGTAAATGAACATTAAAAATTCAAATGTTTAAATTCAACGTTATTTCACGCGGTTAATGGTAGCCGAATTTTTTAGATCTTCGCTAATTGAGCCACAGATATCTCGTGTTGCGGGGTTCGAATCGTTCGACTGGTATTAATCGTGACACCCTGCACTGAAGATTCCTGAAAGGATGAAGCACTAGTGTATGTTGGTATTTAATTATTATAGTAAAAAAATAATTATATATATATATATATATATATATATATATATATTTATATATACGAAATTTAAAACAGAGGCGGATGAACCTAGAGGTCCACTACCCCCCTCTTGAAAAATAAAAAAAAACCCGCATAAGACGAGCAGATCGATTTGAAGACTTTTGTTTCACCCAGCTAAAATAATAATAATAATAATAATAATAATAATAATAATGATAATAATGATAATAATAATAATAATAATAATAATAATAATAATAATAAAACAGAAAAAGGTGACCTCCTTCATCATATCACTCTGTTTTGTCTACGGCGTTTGACGTGCTGTCACTTTCCTAAATTTTTCGTAATCCATCTTTGGAAACGATTCTTATTTACAAACTTGGGTTATCATTAAATGCACTAATAGTGACCCTTGTCAAAATCTACACTAGCTGACTTCATCACTATTGTCGTAGGGTCCGTAATACCTAAAATGTACGTCTAGCGGGCGGCATACGGTCTGATAGTCGTAGTTTGAACAACCATGCTCTCGACTTATTTCAGACAGCCAAGATCAGCATTACAAACTTTAACTGTATTTATTTTTATCTCTAGAGATTAAAAAAAAATGTTTTTTGTTAAAAATAAAAAAAATAAAAGTTTGATGACAAAATTTGTGCTTTCTGAAACTCAAATTATTTCCTTGGAATTTTCTGACTCAATTTTAACAAGTAATGTAGTAAGTTTCCCTCTGGGGAAAATAAACGCAAAGTGGTCTTCAAAGTTTGTCAGCTTGTAGACATTAAGTAAGAAAAATACATCGAACAATATTCGTAATGATAGTTCATTCATTCGCTCTTTAACCGCAGAAAGTACACATATTTAAATTCTAAGTAAATTGAATATGCACATAGCATATGTTGCCAAGTCTGCTGCAAAAAGGTTCGTCCCTCTTTATTGGCCTAGAAAACTTCTCATACGTTTCAATATCCTCTGTAAAGCAAGCATTTGCCCGTGCACAGTGTATTGCTACCACATCTATGTCAGTGCCAACCACGCGAATCTCTCTTGAACAGGGTGCACAGAATAATTTCTAAGCTAAGAGATCTCGCACTGTCTACCAACTCCCATCCTCGACGCATCGCCGCCGTGTTACACCCATGTATTTATATTTCAATAAACTTGCTGCACGTGTACGGCATCAAAGTAAATAATCTCGACATACGTAACTAGCAGCAAGATCCCACCCCTTCACTATAGAATATTTTCTATTCTCATATTAATGTCTTTCCTCGGACCATATGAACATACAGATACGGAAATGTAATATGAATAAGCATTTTAATACCCCCCCAAGATTGCCTCTGATATATCTAACCTTATAACTATAGGCTGCTCTGTTCAGTGGAAACAAGCCTTGTTTGGAGTAAATAAAAATAAAGTTAAAAGTAGTGGTGTATATTCGTATTATTTGCACCCTTCCGACTATTGTTCTCATCTTCAGTGTTATTATCACAACACCTCGGGCGATGTAACCTCCGATCTTCTGCAGGTGTATCTTTCTCTCGAGCTCGGGAATCTGCACAGAATTTTGAACTTAACTCTTTATTTAACCCAAGGTGGTTATATTCCTTCGTTCCTTAAGCCAAAACTGTATAGAAGTCCTAAGTAACTTGCAACTGTACTTTTTAGTATCGCTCGCGCTGAGGATTTTATCTTCAATCTCAAGAAATTCCGTGCAGATTCCTAACTTTTACGGACTGACATACCTGAAGAACGTCAGAGTTTACATCGACCGAAACATTGTGAAAATGATATTCAAGATAAGAACAGTAGTCCGCTGTAATGTCAAACAGAATGAAGGAAGAAAGCGACCACGTGTCTGCGCGTGTTGTCTTACCTGCTGGGAGGATCACAGGGAGGGCAGAAATTAAAAATGGCGGCTGTGGTTTTTGTAAGATTATTGAGCGATGATGTCAGGCCTCACGTGACTGTTTTTCTGGCCGCCGATTGGCTGATGACGAACGCTTGGACAATAAAAGGAGTATGTTCAGAAGATCGAGGACAGTGTGTATCAACTGCATCAGTGTGATTAGAAGTTCGACGTGTGTGTTAATCAACTGCCGTAGTTGTGAAACGAATTCCCAAATAATACGAATAATCAATCCTTATCTAAACAAGAAAAATCGGCGACAATCTTGGGTGAATCTACAATCAAATTTGATTAATTAAACCGCACTATTATCAACATAAACCGAATACATTTAAGACACTTTTTTATTTCGTTTTATTTCAAAGTTCTCAGAAATCAAGGAACCCCCACTTTTTGAGGCAAACACTTGGACTCTATATGAGATACATAGACATTCGAATGTTTCATTAAAGTTCTTTATCTCTCAAACATTAAGCTAGTAAAAATGGGAGATTCTAGGATTGTATATAAATCACACATAGCTTTATATTAGATATATAGTGTAACTCCCTGTTTTCGTTAATACAATACGAGGTTGCTTTACTTTAAACGTATAATAAGATACTCTAGCTTTTATTCTAAATCCATATCCTTTGATGCGACCGTAGAAGAGAAAATGCGAAACCGGTCATCTGTACTTATATGACTGTTGTTACCTATATACTAATCGTATTAAACTGGTTAATTGTAGGTATCCAGGGGTCTATCCTGGACCCAACCCTCTTTCTAAATTACATCACTGATCTTCAAAATCACATCAAAAGATCGTTCGTACACATTTATACTCCCATCTAGGGAAATACTTCAAAGGCCGTAAACTACTAAGTTCTCTCTTCTTCTGTCTCCTCTGATCTTGAGCACGCTTTAATTTTTATAAAACCAAGCTTCTATTTTTCCATAATCAACACTCTGATCCCTGTCTGGCATCAATTGGAATAAATGGCTCTCATATAGGGGAGGCTCTATGTTTTGACAAGCTTTTAGGTCAAACCTTTACTCCTGATCTGAAATGGAACACGTGGAGCAAATTCGTTGCCAAGGCTGTTAGAAAAATGGTGGGATCATCATATTTCTTCACTAGATATCTCACTGCTTATGCAATCCTCTACCAGTATCAGAACCAAGTACTTTCAAGGATGGAATACTGTTGACACATCTGGGAAGGAGCTAAAACAAAAACTTATCCTGCCTTGACAGAGTTCAAAATAGTCTAGTGGGAGATGCCCTTTTCTATTCCCTGCAACCTCTTTCCTGCAAAAGAGATGATGCGAGCCTATATCTACTCTATCGTTATTTTCATGGCAAATGCTAGTCTGAGCTCCAATCTATGCCCCCCCCCTGGCTTTACTTTCACGAAATACACTCGTCTAGCTAAAGCCATTATCAATATTCCCCACCCACTTTTTTTATCTGTGACTAAACCTAAACGCAGATTCCATGAACATATTTTTTTTTTCTTAGAAGCCTGTGGAACTCAGTTCGGTTTTCCTGCTTTCCAACTGACTAAAATATTGTCGTCTTCAAGTCCAATGTAAACAAGTTTTTGATTAGAGATCCCCTTGAGTAATCCAGTTTAATAAATTATTACTAATAACATTGACTGCTGTGCACTCATTAATCTTTACGGATGGACTCAGGCCTTGATAAGTGTTGTCACCTTTGTAAAAAAAAAAAAAATTCCATCAAAATTCTAATGAAAATACAGAAAAGTATCTTATTTTTATTTCTGTTGCGTGATTTCAGTTCGTCTTATATTTAATAATGAAAGAATTGCAATATAAAAAAGGGAGACGAAATCTAATTTTCAAAACTCACTATGTCTGTCTGTCTCCATATTTTCAAACTATCTCTTCCGAAACTAAAAGTAGCAGAGCGCCGCTACGTGCTCAAATAATTGGATTTTTTTATGGACCGTTCTTTTATGGGTCTTAAGCCGATTAAAAACGTTTTAAGTAGTCAAAAATTGCTTAATCATCTTAGCTTATTTTTAATCATTCATCTTAGCTTATTTTCAATCATTCATCTTAGCTTATTTTTAATCAATGTCACGTTAGAACCGTTGTTACGTCATCAGCTTTAAATACTACAGTTTTCCTTCCGATGTCGATTTTAGCTGATGGCACTCAAATACTTGTTTATTTACTTTCGAATTAACGACGCTGTAATAATAAAGACGAAATCTGGACAGATTAAAATATCATATTTAAGCATATTTTACGACCGGGCAAAGCCGGGCGATCCCCGCTAGTTATATATAAATGTAGTTATTAAGAGGCAGCGCTCAAAATAGGCACCTAAAGATGGTCGGAGTTTACATCGGTCGAGAGATATTTCACAGCATCGGAATATATTAGAATGTTTTTAGTGTGGATCCGAGAATCCACATCTCAACATCTCTTATTTTATTGACACTCTTAGGGTCTTGTTTACTTGTGAATAACACGATCAACTTCAACAAAAATAAAAATAAGTACGCCAGCTAATTTACCGAGTAAGAAAAGTGTTGTCTTAATTGCTTTTTGAAACCGTTTTTTTAAAGGGGGGTTACTACTATAAATAGAAAACGAAGTGAAAAAGTTTTTCAAAATAAAATAAAATGATTGATGTTTGTCTAATCAAATCAGATCTTGTACTCAAGTGATAGACAGGAGAGAATGTAAACACAATTTTGTTTGACAAAAGCAAATGGAAAGTTTAAAATCTAAAAGTAATCTGTAAAAAAAACTGCGGAGAGAAAAACGAAACGATAGATATTTAAATGGACAGCAATGATAAAAACTCTACTTCATATGTGGAGATAAATAGTGACAGATGACGAGTGAAGGTAGTAGTCATGTCAACGATATATATATATATATATATATATATATATTTATATATATATACATATATATATAAATATACATATGTATATATATATACACACACCTATATTCCCCCTTTTCTTTTCTCTTTCTCCCTCTTTTAGTCGATCTTCTTCCTTTTCAATTTATTTTTCTTACTTTTAGTCGATCCTGTTTCTTTTTACATTATAGTCGATCTTTTTTTATAAAGTTTAACAAAAAAATGCCCCATTTCGCTTTTAAACTATTACAATTCTGTTGTACTTCGAATTTAATATATATATATATATATATATATATATATATATATATATATATATATATATATATATATAATAAATTCCACAGCCAAACGACGTCGCAGCTCACAAGAGCCATGACAGTGAACGAACCGGAAGTCCAAGACTCGAGTTCATGTTGAGCAAACAAAAAAACAAAACAAAACAGCGGTCAATTTTTTTTTACTTCGACCCCTATTATGACCCCTTAAAATTTATTGTTTTGGGTTCAAATCAAGTTATAAAGGTAGATCCATGTCCAAGGAACCTATATCTAAAATTGCAAGTGTTTAGACCCCAAACTGTCGGAAGAGTTTGGTAGAGTTCTCACAAGTCAAATTGTTGAACTTTAACCCCTTAGCAGCCAAATTTCTGGCTGAAAACGCATTACAAAGATTTTCCCAAATCTCAGTACCCTGTATATCAAATGTCCAGTTTTTAGACTAAAACTTGACAAAGTTATTGTGAAGGGAAATGTACACACACACACACACACACACACACACACACACACACACACACACACACACACACACACACACAGATACACAGACACGTTCACTTTTATAGATATACTAGCATTTCATCCCGGCGTTGCCCATGTGTTTGGGTGTGTCTGTTGAGCAAAAAAAAAAAAAAAGAAGAAAAAAAAAAAGAAAATAGTGGTAGTAGGAAGGCAGGCTCGACCCCGTACTGCGAAGGTGGAAAAGAACGGGGGAAAAAACCTAGCGTCTATGCTGTTACGACCACTGCTAAACCGGAATTCACATTTTAAAAAATTATGACTTGAAAAAGGGGAAAGGGGCACGCTGTTTGGGTCCAAACATTGTAATTGCCCCAGTATAGAAGGTTCCCCCTCCATTGACTAGAACAAATTACCTTAAGTGCAGCATCTGCAGAGAGATACTGCACTTTGATCCCGGCCCGAAGGCCAATAAGTATTTATTTGCTTCCCCACTGAGCAAATTAGGCACAAGGCCGTTTTTTAATGTTGAGAGAGAGAGAGGAAGGGGGAGGGAAAAAGGGCACCAGCTCCCAATGGGTGGCAAATGGGAGATGGATAGTAACTGTATGTATGAAGGGTTGCCCCTACATTGACCAAGGTCTTATATGTGAGGTTGCCCCCACATATGGTATTTGCTTGCAGTATCTGCCGGATCAGATACTACACTTTGAGGTATTTATTTGCTCCCCCACCGAGCAAATTAGGCACAAGGCCGATTTTTAAAGTGATGAGTGAAGGGGAAATGGGGACCAACTCCCCGGGGAGTAGGGGAGCTGGATAGTGACAATTTGTATGAAGAGTTGCCCCAACATCGACCAAGGTCTTATATGTGGGTTTGCCCCCACATATGGTCTTTGCTTGCAGTATCTGCCGGAACAGGTACTACACTTTGATCCCGGCCAAAAGGCCAAGAACAAAAGAAAAATGGCAACTCTAAAGAGAAAGAAGAAAATACAATTTTGTTATATACGGATTCTTGAGTTGCATTCACTAGCAAAAGATCTAGCTAATTTGCATATTATTTTAAACATTCATTTTAATTAATTCTCTATTACTTTTTTTCCGTTTTCTTATGGGATGATCATTTTTGATTAACTATTACGTGTAATTATATCCATGCAGATATTCTACATGATTTATACTTGCATAATATTTGCGTAAAAAGTTAACAGTAAACACAAAATTGTTTCCATATATATATATATTTATTTTTTTTACATGGAGTTCACCACTTATCAAGGCCCAATGGCCACTCAGGGATAAGAGTTATTGTGTGTACAGTAATCAAACGGATAGTGTAGCAATAGTATTGGAGAATTGGTAAGATGTCATTACTTATGGGGGCGGTTCATCAGGAATTGGTTTTTGTTGGACTTGAAGACATCCAGGTTGAAGTCGGGAGGGAAACAGGCAAGCGGAACAGGGTTCCACAGGCGTGCAGTTCTAAGAAAGAAGCTTTGTTCATGGTATCTACGTTTTTATTTAGGCACAGATAGGGAGTGGGAAAATTATTTACGGTGGTTTCAGCTAGTCGGGTGTTTTTTTAGAAAGATTGGCGAGGGGGGACCAGAGAATAGAGCTCACACGAGCACCTGTCATGGAAGTAACGATAGAACAATGACAGGCTCGCTACGTCTCTTCTGTGGGAAAGACGTTGCAGGGTAGAGAAAAGGGCACCCCCACCAAACCACGGAGTCTATTTTGTACTCCGTCAAGGCAGGATAGGCTGTTTTTAGCAGCCCCCTCCCAGATGTGGCAGCAGTACTCCATATTTGGACGTACTTGGCTCTTATATAGATAGATAATTGCATCATTAGTGAGATATCTTCTGGAGCGTTAGAATGATCCCACCATCTTTCCAGCGACCTTGGCCACAGACTTGATGTATGTGTTCCATTTAAGATCAGGTGTAAAGGTCAATCCCAGGAGCTTATCAAATCCTGGGGCCTCCCTTAGACGGGAGCCATCTATTTCAATTGATGCCAGATGGGGATCAGAGAGTTTATGATGTAGAGATAGGAGCTTGGTCTTAGATGCATTAAAGGTAACAAGCCACCTCTTTCCCCACTGTACCACACGCTCAACATCAGAGGAGAGAGAATCAGAGAGAACATCATCATTTACGGCCTTTATATGAATATATTTTTGTTTAATGTATGTATGTATGTATGTATGTATGTATGTATCTATCTATCTATCTATCTATCTATCTATAAACGTGAACGTGTCTGTCGGTCTGTCTGTCTGTGTGTGTACATATCCCTACGCAATAACTCTCTCAATTTTCAGTCTACAGACTGAAAATTTGATATACAGGTTACTGAGATTTGAGAAAATCTTTGTGATCGGTTTTCGGCCAGAAATTTGGCTATTAAGGGGTCAAAGTTCAACAATTTTACCTTTGAGAACTCTACCAAACTCCTCCGACAATTTTGGGTCTATACACTTTAGATTTTAGATATAGGTTCCTTGGACATATATATAACTTAATAACTTTATTTGATCCCAGAATAATAAATGTTCAGGGGTAATCATAGGGGTCAAATTAAAAAAATTGACTTTGCGGTTTCTACCAAATTCCTCAGAAAATTTCTGGTCTAAACATTTGGAATTTGATATAAAGGGTATTCAGAGATAGGGCGATCTTTTTCATCGATTTGTGTCGAACATTTTTAGTTACCAATATATAAATGTATGTATATATGTATGTTTGCACGTCTGCCTAAAACTTTACAAGATCAGTATCGCTTTGAATTTCGACCTTTCAGACGACAAATATCGAAAAATTGGCTTAAAATATTTATATCTTCACCTTCAACTGGGCAGTTTTCTACGGGCGGTCGCTTTTTCGCCGATATTTTTGAAAGTCATACTCCACTTTTGATTGTCTAGCCTTAATTAAAACATGAGTCACTTCCCGTTAGGCGGTAGTGGTAACAGCAAAGACCCCAGGTTTTCCCCCCGTTCTCTTCTTCCTTCACGGTACAGGTTCGAGCCTGCCTTCCTACTGCCACTTTTTTTTTTTTTTGCTCAACACACACATCGAAACACCCGGGAAAAGTAAATGTTAGTTTGCTTGAAGTATTCCTGGTAAAGTAATATACTACCCTGACGCTCGGCGTTGCCCGGTCGTACAGTATACTTAATTTTTTTTACTTATGCAGATTACGTACGTATTCTTATAGAATACACGCTCTGTTTAATATTATATATTACAAGGAATAATTCTCAAAAAATAAATAAATAAATAAATAAAATAATACTGATACTGTCGTCAATCAAATTCCATATGTGCTTGTATACACTATCATATCAGTTGATATTTGCGTGTTCCCGTTTTAAAATAGTCTTTCTTCTCTTCTATATAAAAAAATGAATGTTTACAGGAAAATATTTTCCGTTACACCGATCAAGATTACATCGATGTAACGTAAAATATTCCCCTGTAGAAAAAATATTTTTATTTATAAGCGAAGAAAGACCATTTTTAAAATCGAAGTTTACGATTTTCGATACTTACTTTATAAATTTCTGCACAAAACATATCTAATAAGACTGCCATAAATATAAATTACTCCAAGGGAAACTATTTCTGTAGACCAAGCTGGAACAGGCTAGATTCGAACTTTGCACATTCTATTTTTTTTGTTGTCCTTATTAACGTTGTTTCATTTTTTCTTGTTATTGAATCAACCTTTTTTCAGTTTCCTATTTTTTTTTAATCTATTTTTTGTATTTCTTGTTATCGGAACAACTTTTCTTCGGTTTTCTGCGAGTGATTGATCTGGGACTTTGTCATTTGAACAATAATAGCCTAAATGTTTTTAAAAAGTTACAAAAACGGATTTACTTATCCGGAAAAGTATTTTTCGTTTATCTTCTGTAGCCGATGTCATTGTATTAATTATAATTTTATGATCTATATTGCGTTTTTTCTCTAAGAGGGGGAGAGGAAATTGTTTGATTAGAGATAATCTTACCCATATATTTTTTCTTAGGTTTTAATTGAAATTTTTTTATCTGATATCAAAAAAAAAGTTAATTATAAACACCATTTAGTAGAGGGCATGTGACGTATTTTCGTAGTACCGATTGAAGTATGAAACTCCATTGTCAGATAGTTTCAACGTGAAAATACTTTTCCATTCCGTTCGAAAACAGGTTTATTGTTGGTGATAATGCTATGTTGTAAGATCCCTTTTTATGGATTCGCGTACTTTAACACCAGATTCCTCGTGGCCCGGAAATGTCATTACAACAAAACAGAGCACACAGAGCACGATATTTGTTGTGTTAATGACGTACTATGACTGACGTTCTAAAGTAGTACGTTTTGGTCTATGTATGCCATTAATAGAGTTTAAATATTTTTATGGGAGGGAGTCCTCAGAACAATAAATAAACAAACATGTAAAAATGAAAACGCATGCGCAAGCAAACAAATAAACAAACATAAAAAACTAGCAAACAAATAAAGAAACAAAGCAAAAAAATAGCAAATTAACAAACAAAATAGTAAGAACACTCCAAGCAATATATAACAAATAAATAAAAACAAAGCAAAAACTAACAAACAAACTAACAAACAAACAAAGCAACGACTAGCAAATAAACAATCAAAGCAAAAACTGGCAAACGAGACAAACAAATCAAAAACTCAAAAACAAATAAATAAAGAAAGAAAAAACTACCAAACAAACTAAACAAAAAGTAGCAAACAAAGCAAAAATTAGCAAACAAAAAAAACTAGCAAACAATGCAAAAATTAGCAAACAAAAAAAACTAGCAAACAATGCAAAAATTAGCAAACAAAAAAACTAGCAAACAAAGCAAAAATTAGCAAACAAAAAACTAGCAACCAATGCAAAAATTAGCAAACAAAAAAAACTAGCAAACAATGCAAAAATTAGCAAACAAAAAAAACTAGCAAACAATGCAAAAATTAGCAAACAAACAAAAAAGAAAAAAAAGAAAACAAATAAATAAAGAAAAAACTAGCAAACATAGAAAGAAAACAAAAACTATCAAATAAATAAACAAACGAAGCAAAAACTTACAAACAAACAAACAAAATAAACAAAAAATAGAAAGCGAATAAAAAAAATAGCAAACAAACAAACAAACAAAGCAAAACTCGCAAACAAACTTACAAAAAAACTGTGCAAATTTATTTAGCTTACATGGATACAATCTATATTTTCCGTCAAAGTTTTAGTAGATTTGTTCGGCTCAGCCAGGGATACATTATTTACAATTAGTTTGACGGTATTTTTGTCGCTGTATGGTTTAAGTATGGTTCAAGATCTTCAGATGAATTCTTCCTTTTCTCTCAGTCTGATTTGGTGGGCTGTGTAATTAGTTTGTGTCGTCATCCACTGTGTACGGGTAACTCCCATCTTTTTTTTAAATGAATGACTTCATTCTTTATTGTTGTCACTGTTTATTACGCCATTAAGTGTGCACGGAAGCCAAAAAGCAAGCAAGGTAAGAAGTTAGACAAATAAAAAGATACACAAACTGTTAGTAACATACAAGATGGCCAAAGTGTTGCCGGACACAAGACATATAATAAAGTATTTTCAAACACACGTAGCAAATATACCTGGTGAACCAAGTGCAACAGTGATTCAAACAATTGCACTTGAAGGGACAGTCAAAATCTTTTTTTACAAAATCTCCCCGTGTTAATATTTAAGATAGCGGGTAGCTGTTGGCATCCAGTAGGATGCCCATCCTCAGCTTGAACAAACTGAGAAGAAACTTGAAAAAAAAAAGAATGAATTCATTTTCTCTGGCTTTCTTTCTAACTGTCTTAAATAATTATGACGTACCGATTTTCTGATGCCATTTACTGCGGCACATCTCTTATTATATTACTTATATTCTTCTAAATCTGTCGATGACTTTACGATTTATGGCATCATCAGTTAGTGGTGTCTTCAACGTGAACAGTTATTCAATCTCTGGTTTAATGGTTCAGACTCTTTGGATAGTATCAGGACGGTTGTTTTGACCTATGTTCGAATGTTTAAACGAATGTCAGAATTTTGTGGCCTTATCTTTTACGACCCTGGGTGTTCGGCGTTGCCCGAGTGTTTTGAGGTGTGTGTTGAGCAAAAAAAAAAAAAGAAAAAAAGTGGTAGTAGGCAGGCAGGCTCGTACCCGTACCGCAAAGGAAGAAAGAAAATAAAAAAAAACAGTGACGCGTTAGCTGTTGCGTCTATCGACAAACCGGAAGTGACGTAGGTTTAAAGACAATTGAAAAGAGGCAATAACGTTCGAAAATATCGGCAAAAAAAGCGACCCCTCCCTGTAGAAAAGTGCCCAGTTGAGGGTTAAGGAATTAATATTTTTGGCCAATTTTTCCATATTTGTCGTCCGAAGTGTGGGTCAAGCTTCAAAATGACACTCCGTCGCCTCTGTCAAAGGTTTTTAGGAGATATACATACATACATACATACATGCATACATACATACATTTAAACAGACAGGTGAGATTTATATTATAGATGGCATAATCCCTAAGTGATGTCATTTTTATGACACCTGAGTCGTTTGATCTCATAACATGCGGAGGGGACAAAAAAAAAACTTAATGCCGACGTCATCCTTGTATGACGTCATCACTTTGTAGTGTCCCAAATAATTTTCACGTGCGTTTCAACTTTGGTTAAGTGGATGATGTACCTATTTACTATGCCTCCCCACGGGACAGAGTTAGACACCAGGGTCGTTTTTTAACGTGGAGAAAAGGTACAAAAATAAAAATTGTCTCAGTCGTGAAGGATTTCTCCTCCACCGAAAGAGAACAAGAAATAGAAGTGCAGCATCTGAAGAACAGATGGTATTTATTTGCTCCCCCACCGAGCAAATTAGGCACAAGGCCAATTTTTAATGTGAGGAGTGAATGGAGGGGGAAAGGAAAAGGGGACCAGCTCCCGAGAGGTGGGAAATGGGAGCTGGTTAAAGGTCAGGCATGTGGGGCTGCCCCCACATCTGGTCTTTGCTAGTCATAGCTTGCAGCATCTGAAGAACAGATGGTATTTATTTGCTCCCCCACCGAGCAAATTAGGCACAAGGCCGATTTTTAATGTGAGGAGTGAAGGGAGGGGGAAGGGGAAAAGGGGACCAGCTCCCGAGAGGTGGGAAATGGGAGCTGGTTAAAGGTCAGACATGTGGGGTTGCCCCCACATCTGGTCTTTGCTAGTCATAGCTAGTCCTAGCTTGCAGTATCTGCCGGAACAGATGGTATTTATTTGCTCCCCCACCGAGCAAATTAGGTACAAGGCCAATTTTTAATGTGAGGAGTGAAGGGAGGGGGATGGGAAAAAGGGGACCAGCTCCCGAGAGGTGGGAAATGGGAGCTGGTTAAAGGTCAGGCATGTGGGGTTGCCCCCACATCCGGTTTGCTAATCATAGCTTGCAGTATCTGCCGGAACAGATACTACACTTTGATGGTATTTATTTGCTCCCCCACCGAGCAAATTAGGCACAAGGCCGATTTTTAATGTGAGGAGTGAAGGGAAAAAGGGGACCAGCTCCCGAGAGATGGGAAATGGGAGCTGGTTAATGGTCAGACATGTGGGATTGCCCCCACATCTGGTCTTTGCTAGTCATAGCTAGTCATAGCTTGCAGCATCTGCCGGAACAGATTGTATTTATTTGCTCCCCCACTGAGCAAATTAGGCACAATGCCGTTTTTAATGTGAGGTAAAAACCAGCTCCCCTAAAAATAGGCAAAAAAGGGGCACTCTGGTTACCAAAAATAATAATTGTCCGAGTATAGAGGGTTTCCCCTCCATTGACTGGTACAAATAATCTTAAGTGCAGCATCTGCCGGAACAGATGGTATTTATTTGCTCCCCCACCGAGCAAATTAGGCACAAGGCCGATTTTTAATGTGAGGAGTGAAGGGAGGGGGAAGGGAAAAAGGGGACCAGCTCCCGAGAGGTGGGAAATGGGAGCTGGTTAAAGGTCAGGCATGTGGGGTTGCCCCCACATCTGGTCTTTGCTAGTCATAGCTAGTGATAGCTTGCAGCATCTGACGGAACAGATGGTATTTATTTGCTCCCCCACCGAGCAAATTAGGCACAAGGCCGATTTTTAATGTGAGGAGTGAAGGGAGGGGGAAGGGAAAAAGGGGACCAGCTCCCGAGAGGGGGGAAATGGGAGCTGGTTAAAGGTCAGGCATGTGGGGTTGCCCCCACATCTGGTCTTTGCTAGTCATAGCTAGTCATAGCTAGTCATAGCCTGCAGCATCTGCCGGAACAGATGGTGTTTATTTGCTCCCCCACTGAGCAAATTAGGCACAAGGCCGTTTTTAATGTGAGGTAAAAACCAGCTCCCCTAAAAGTAGGCAAAAAGGGGGCACTCTGGTTACCAAAAATAATAATTGTCCCAGTATAGACGGTTTCCCCTCCATTGACTGGTACAAATTATCTTAAGTGCAGTATCTGCCGGAACAGATGGTGTTTATTTGCTCCCCCACTGAGCAAATTAGGCACAAGGCCGTTTTTAATGTGAGGTAAAAACCAGCTCCCCTAAAAGTAGGCAAAAAGGGGGTACTCTGGTTACCAAAAATAATAATTGTCCCAGTATAGAGGGTTCCCCTCCATTGACTGGTACAAATTATCTTAAGTGCAGCATCTGCCGGAACAGATGGTATTTATTTGCTCCCCCACCGAGCAAATTAGGCACAAGGCCGATTTTTAATGTGAGGAGTGAAGGGAGGGGGAAGGGGACCAGCTCCCGAGAGGTGGGAAATGGGAGCTGGTTAAAGGTCAGGCATGTGGGGTTGCCCCCACATCTGGTCTTTGCTAGTCATAGCTTGCAGTATCTGCCGGAACAGATGGTATTTATTTGCTCCCCCACCGAGCAAATTAGGCACAAGGCCGATTTTTAATGTGAGGAATGAAGGAGAAATGGGGACCAACTCCCCGGGGAGTAAGGGAGCTGGATAGTGACAATTGGTATGAAGGGTTGCCCCTACATTGACCAAGGTCTTATATGTGGGGTCGCCCCCACATATGGTCTTTGCTTGCAGTATCTGCCGGAACAGATGGTATTTATTTGCTCCCCCACCGAGCAAATTAGGCACAAGGCCGATTTTTAATGTGAGGAGTGAAGGGAGGGGGAAGGGAAAATGGGGACCAGCTCCCGAGAGGTGGGAAATGGGAGCTGGTTAAAGGTCAGGCATGTGGGGTTGCCCCCACATCTGGTCTTTGCTAGACATAGCTAGTCATAGCTTGCAGTATCTGTCGGAACAGATGGTGTTTATTTGCTCCCCCACTGAGCAAATTAGGCACAAGGCCGTTTTTAATGTGAGGTAAAAACCAGCTCCCCTAAAAGGGGTCACTCTGGTTACCAAAAATAATAATTGTCCCAGTATAGAGGGTTTCCCCTCCATTGACTGGTACAAATTATCTTAAGTGCAGTATCTGCCGGAACAGATGGTATTTATTTGCTCCCCCACTGAGCAAATTAGGCACAAGGCCGTTTTTAATGTGAGGTAAAAACCAGCTCCCCTAAAAGGGGTCACTCTGGTTACCAAAAATAATAATTGTCCCAGTATAGAGGGTTTCCCCTCCATTGACTGGTACAAATTATCTTAAGTGCAGTATCTGCCGGAACAGATACTACACTTTGATCTTGTCCCGAAGGCCAAGAAAGCCATACCTTTGTTATTTTATCACTTTATCACGTCATGCAGGGTACAGAGAAACTATGAAACAACCAAGATGTAAGCACATACATACGTTAATAAATCACACTAGAAATACAGAAGACATACTTGTTTCATTTATTTAAAAAAATACTCATTTGACAGTGGCATTCATCATTACAGAACAAAAACGCATTTTACTATTATCAACTCTGACAGACATATATTTTCAATGGGAATATTACTAAACAAAAGTAAATTGTGCATGTGGATGAATGTATTAACTGTGGAATTCTCTGAGGTCTCATGATTTATATTTATTCACCTGGCTGTATGTTAGAAATGTCTCAGCATTGGATGTCTATTAAACATATTTTAAACAGTTAATTGTCTCTCTCTCTCTCTCTCTATATATATATATATATATATATAGAGAGAGAGAGAGAGTAAGAGAGAGAGAGTATAAGAGAGAGAGTAAGAGAGAGAGAGAGATGACAGAAAAACAGACACTAAGATAAGCATTTTCCCTAAGATTAATGTAAGCCTTTTTTATATTTACAGACAAGAATATTGTAGAAACAACTCAATAAAATTTATATTTACAGATAAGAATATCGCCGGAGCATCTCATTAAATTTGCATCTAACAACACTGAACATGTTCTGAATTAAAAGAACATCAGACCTATCAGAATTTCTGCGAGGGCGAACATTAAGGTTGGTTTTCTACTGTTAATAAAGTGATCGTACAATTCACAAAAGAAGACAGAGTTCACCCCTTCCAAGCTGCCCCGTGCCCTCTGAATGACCTTTGCGTCTAATGAAAAGAAGAGGATCCTAGGTGCAAAGCTTCTGACATTGCAACACAAGCTGATGTCAGTCCAAGGTCAGCTGTCAGGTATCTTCACAAGCTGAGCTACTATGGTAGGGCGGCGAGAAAGACACGTCTTTTTCGTCCTGCTAATATCAAGCGCAGAAAAGATTGGGTTCGTGAGATGGCGAAAAGACCTTCTGAATCAATGCCATTTTCTCTGATGAATCATTATTTCCCAACAGTGAAAATGTATGGGGTGGAGGCTCTCTAAGCAAGAGTTTGACTTAAAGAGACTGCGACCAATGCAGAAATGTGGAGCTTCTCGATTATGGTATGGAGTGGAATTTGGAGATAAGGTTACTCAGACCTGATTAAGTACGAAGGAAACATCAACTCTGTTAAATATGTTCCAATATTACATAAAGGAATCCTACTAATATTCTCAAGTGGTAAAATGAACCGTAAACTCTCTATTTATGGAAGATGGAGCTCCATGTTACTCTGCTAGGTCCACACAGCATTATTTAAACCAAATGTGATTAATAAACGTCCATGACTAAGTCAGGCCTGGACATGAACTCAATTGAAAACCTTTGGGGCATGTTAGATCAGAACCAAAAAAGAAAAGGAATCTATCTTCTAATTCTGGACTTTTAGCGCTATTAGGTTAAATATGGCAAGAAATTTCTCAAGATGATATTCGTCAACTAATCAACGCAATGCCTATAAGATTCCATTGAAAACAGCAAAGGGAATGTCAACTAAGTATAAGTTATTAAATTTGTGACCATTTATTTTTGTTTTTGTTCTATAAATTATATGTTTATTGAAATGAACTGTTTCCGTGGGTGTCGATTCTTTTCTGTCATGTCTTCGTATAAACGTGTGTGTGTGTGTGTGTGTGTGTGTGTGTGCGTGTGTGCGTGCGTGTGTGTGTGTAAATTACAATGCGTTGTATAGCTACATTATTATTTTGTAAATGTCTATATTTAAGGGTGCATAAATTAATTCTTTTTTATCATGATAAATTTCGGAAGATATATTTTCGGCAATCAAACAAGTACAATCGTCAAAGTTGTTGACGGTAGTTTTGGCTAGGCGAGTATCTGTTGTGAACGGTCTTCAGGAAGCGACCATAGAGTGGAGCTCAGTCGAACTCTCCCACTATAAAAGTAACAATAGAGCAGACGTAGACTCGCAACGTTTCTTCCGTAAGAAAAAGGGAGTAGAGAGGCGAAAAGATCATTGGTCACTAACTTTCGAAGATATTTTTGTACCCTGTCAAACCAGAAAACGGTGTTATAAGGAGTTCCACCATCAGTGTGGCAAAAGTACTCCAACTTAAGTCATATTTAACTCTTGTACAGGTACAGGATTGCGTTGGGAGTAAGGTACATATATTTGTATATCTCGCTTATGAAAAAAGAATTAAACCCTTCCCTTAATCGTCAAATCAAACATTAAAAATACATGGCTAAATAGTTTTAGTCCCCCCCCCAAGCCTCCATACTTTATTTTAAACTATCATTAATTAATTTTTTCCGCAATGTGAAGAAAGTGATATAAAAAGTCGGAATTATTTTAAATTCAGGTATTTATCCAAAATCTTATTTAGAGGAGAAAAAATTATTCTGTTGAAAAACCTTTTTAAAAAAAATGTTAATGATTAAGACAAAAATGACGATGAATGGTGTGATTTTGGAAAATTTTAAATCTAAAATTCTATTAAAAATAGAAGTTTAATATTCTGCTTTTCATATAAAATTCAGAGGTATCTTTCTGGAAAAAAAGTTGCTCAAGAATAATAAGTTTGAATTTGTTTTAAAAACACCTATTTTTTTTTGTTTTCATTTTTTTCCTGTGCCTAGTTAAGTGCCATTTTAAATGGTTTCATTAAACAGTTGTTAAATTGTTAATAAATAGTTGATATTGTTTATAGGATTTTTAATAGTCAACTTAGGAGAGAACAACATATTGTAAAAACTACATTTCCTAAATTACTACAAAAAATCATATCATTGTATACATATCGAACTTAGGCCTATAGCCACATTTAAAGAGTGAACAATGTGAGAGCAATTCCAAGTATTACTAAGCCTCCCTCTGAAAAACTGCACATGTACGTACATGCTGGCAAACACACTGCAGTGGGATTTGGAAGGAGTGCAATTTCTAGAATTACCGGTATTTTACAGATTGCACAAACAAAATGGCGTTTTCTAGGTTATGATCATGCACGTTATTAAAAATTGGTATTTACCATTTGAAAAATAAAAATGTATTTATAGTCAGCAATCTTTAAATTGCTGCGAATTTTACTAATTTACAGTTGGTAATCATTTTTATATATTAAAATATTTTGAAAAATTAGGAAACCGTTACTTAACATTTAGTCTTTAAAATTGAATCATTCAGAAGATTGGTATTTAAAAGTTTTGGCATTTTTTTTTTTGGAAAATAAAATATTAATAAAAATGTTATTTTTTTTTCTACGAAACATAATATTGAATTTAGTTCCATTTTTTTTCTGAATTAATGGTAAGTGATAAAAGAATAAGTTGTATTTAGCATCTTTTTTTGTGTTTTTTAACTTTTCAGTTTGATTGAAATTTTAACATATCGATCAATCATGTTCAGATTTCATAAAATAAAATATGCAAAAATAACAAGATGTTTCCCCCTCATATTTTATGGAAACTGCATTTTAAATATAAAATAATCAGAAAGTGGATAAGTATGAAGACTTTTTGAAAATCTGATAATGATTTACTTTTTAAATTTCTTTTGTTAAATTTATTAAATACTAGCAGTTCAGCTCTGCTTTACTCGGACCCTATATACTGTCCATTACTTTATGTGTGTATGTAACGCTGGTCTGTTGCATTTAGAATTTTTTATGTCAAACGCCTTGAATTGTAACCATCACCTTCATCCTGATCATTGAGGATATGACATTTGGAACGCTTCTTTGTGTGTATGTTTGCAAGTGTGTGTACATGCATATGTTTATTTCCATGTGGAGTAAAGAGGGCTCCTGTGAGCCGTGGTGAAGGCAACCACTCTAGGAGAAGCAAATCTCTAATTTAAAAAAAATCATAAAGCGGGAGACCAGTACCGACATTAACCTGGTCTGCAGTTTAACTTGTTGCTGGCTATCTTGCTCTTGCTTGTTGCTGGATCTCGACATTTTGAACCGAGAGAGATAGTTAGCTGTCCTACAAAGCTAAATCTCTGTAACATCGTCATTGTATAGATACTTCCTCAGGCATTTGTCTATAAAAAAATAGCCCAAATGCAATGGAAAAGTTGTGACGTGTGTAGGCTTGAAATGCTGGGAGCATGTAATAATTGATCTGCCATCATTATATGTGTCTGTGTATGTGTACGTATGTATATGTATGTATATGTTTGTGGGTTTGTATGTATATATGTTGTGTGTTTGTATATGCATGTGTATATGCATATGTGTGTGTATATACATATGTGTGTATATACATATATATATATATATATATATATATATATATATATATATATATATATAGCAATGACAGTCTTAAGTGTCATGTCTGCTTGAGCATGTGAATTCGCCGATAGCACTAAAAAAAAGTCATGTTAGGGCTCATGGACGTTAAGTCTCTGAGGGAGTGGTACTCGTCTGACAAGACGTTGCAATCATCATGTATATATATATATATATATATATATATGTATATATGTCATATCATGTAATATGCTACTGGTACTATGTAACCCAGTACTACCTGCCTCATGGTCGGGTCACCGGCGACTAAACTGGTTCCCCCACCGGACTTGTTTGGTGAGGAGGGTGTCTCTAGTCTCCCTGAAGGATTAAAAACAAGACTTTCCACAGGACGAATGAATCCTTTTTCGGGGTCAACGGCCAACTAGCACCGTGTGTGTGTCTCTTGGGGTGCAGAGGGCTCCCGTAAGACGTGGTGAAGGCAATTTTCTAGAAGCAAATCTCTGATTTAAAAAAAAAACACATAAAGCGGGAGACCAGCACCCGCATTAAGCTGGTCTGCAGTTTAACTTGTTGCTGGCTATCTTGCTCTTGCTTGTTGCTGGATCTCAGCATTTTGAACCGAGAGAGAGAGAGAGAGAGAGAGAGAGAGAGAGAGAGAGAGAGAGAGAGAGAGAGAGAGACTTAGCTGTCATACAAAGCTAAGACTCTGTAACATCATCTGTGTATAGATACCCCCTCGGGCATTTGTCTATTAAAATGGTCCTGTGGCAATGGAAGTCATTTTTGGGCTCATGGATTTAAGTATCTGAGGGAGTGGCGCTCATCTGACAAGACGTTGCAATCATCATTAATAAGTTGTATATAAGAACTTGTTAAAAAAAATTATTAAAGCCTTTTTTCTTTCCATGCTTTTTTGTTTTTTGTTTTTGTTTTTGTTTGCATTGTGGTTTCACCCTCCTTACACATATTGCTATTACGGCATAATCACGTTAACACACAGATTCACGACAGATTACCGAAGTTAAGCAGCCATTAGCCGGACCAGTGACACAGTGTGATCATTTGAGAATGCTAGGCTCTGTATCTACCGCATCGGAACGTAGAAATTCACAGGTTGGGTGCGCTTTTAATCCACTGGGAAAGATGCACCCTCATTCTTCGTTAAGACATGCATCTAGGAGAAGGAAAAAGTCTGATATAAAACCTGAGGTCTACTATCTGCTCTGTCTTGTTGCAGCGATTACACCGACTGAGCACCACCATAAGCAAATCGTCTGTGGTGATTGTTGAGCGCTTTACTTCTTGTGCCGGACCTCATACGTCGAAATCGATGGAAGTATCATCATATACTGCTTTATATTAGAGACCGTGCGTCAATGGCGATAAAATTCGTTAGTGTTAATTTTAACAAGAGTTACACAGATTGCATGGCAAAAACCCAGATCTTGAAAACATAGAAAAAGCCTGGGCAGATCTTACGATAGACAAAACAGGAGTATTAGGAGATGACGAATGACATTATGTTTTTTTGACCGAGCGAAAACAAATGATTTCAAATGAGTCTGTTCATGGTAGCCAATCGTGAGACATCGAATAATACTAATCTTCTATAAGTTGTGCAAGTCATTTGGGCAATTCTGTAACTAAAAATTGTAATCCAAGTACACAAAATTATTGTGATGTCTCTGTCCGCGTGAATATTTGATTTCAGTTTAGTTAGAAAGTAACTAAAAAACTAAATAATTAGTCAAGAGAACATTAGTCTCTCTCTCTCCTAAGTCTGTTCTCTCCAAAATAAAACCTTTAACAAAATCCTCAGTAAAAGTCTGCTTGCGTCATCTTTCGTCATAAAACGAAACTTATATCTATAGCAACCACTAGACAACATAGCGATCATGAAAAGAAGCGGCTGTACAAGAAATAAGAATAAGTTATCGCATATAAACATTCCGCATGTGTGTGTAAAAACTTAACTTTTATTTGAAAAAGAAACAATGCAGAACATGATATTCCATAGCAGTCGCTCATCTGGAATTGGCAAGCCTCAATATAGCTTAACTTTTTTTTTACCGAGAACTAGTGTGTCACCGTGATTATACAAATTACATATATAGTATTGAATTCAATTCATTTGACAAAAAAAAGCAATCGTGCTTCAATTTTTAGGCAGTAAAAGAGTGGAAGAAATTTATACAGAAGAGAGTACAATAGCTCACCATCTGTTCAAATTCACTTTAAATTGCTGCATTAATTGGACCGTTATTATATCACTTAAAGTTCAAGGTTCAAGGTTCAAGAATTCTGATTGATTCAACCAAGGTTCAAGGATTCTGATTGATTCAACCAAGGTTCAAGGATTCTGATTGATTCAACCAAGGTTCAAGAATTCTAATTGATTCAACCAAGGTTCAAGAATTCTAATTGATTCAACCAAGGTTCAAGCGTTCGGTTCAATCGAAATAGTATCTTCTAGTGTCCGCGTAAATCTATATTTGATGCAGGAGTGAATAGTTATACCATAATACTCATTCAGGTGAATGTAAGCTATAATATAGTCACGTAGTCTTCGGTGTTACAAAATATTCATACTGACTAAACAAATCATTGCGTAACTTCGGGGTTTTAACACAGACCGATGTGCCAAGTGATTATGCAAACATATAAACACACATGTACTCACACACACACTTACACATAAAGACACACATATATTTATATATTTAGTCTGTTTATCATACAAAAATTATTGGTTACATATGTGCATACATGTTTCAGTTGATTCCCAGTTCAGCGACAACATTTCATCAGACTAAAAAAGAATCGAAATTTCGATCCGTTTTTGGTCTGATGAAATGTTGCCCCTGAATTGGGACTCAGCTAAAACATATATGCAAATATGTAACCAACAATGTTTGTATAATAAACAGACTATATACCAGCTCTGTCCTGCATTGGGCACTCTTTTATAATCACGTGAGTTTCATTGGATTTACATCTAAGAAACCAATCGATACAACCGATATATATATATGTATTTATTAACCATTTGTTCATATATATATATATATATATATATATATATATATATATATATATATATATATATATATATATATATATATATACAGTGATGATCATATTTATTGGCACGGTAAAATAAAAGTTAAATTTTGTCTAATAAATTCTAAAAAAGGGATTAAATTAAAGAAAATAACAAAGTATATTATGTATTTTTAACTGGCCTTTCCGATGCAGCAATCGGATTTTAGAAAAAATAAATAACAAAGGAACAACAAACATAATTGCAAAAAACCCTTGATCATCACTGTATATATATATATATATATATATATATATATATATATATATATATATATACATACTGTGACCCCTTAACAGCAAAATTTCTGGCCGAAAACCGATCACATAGATTTTCCCTAATCTCAGTACACTGTATATCAAATTGCCAGACTGTAGACTAAATATTGACAGAGTAGGGAAATGTACACAGACACACAGACACATAGACACGTTCACTTTTATAGATATACAAGCAGGGTGTCCGGCGTTGCCCAGGTATTTGGAGATGTATGTTGAGAAAAAAGAACATTTTTTTTAAATAAGTGGTCAATTTTTAAACTTTGACCCCTATTATGACCCATTAAAATTATTGCTTGGGGCTCAAACCAATTATTAAGTTAGATCCATGTTCAATTGACCTATATCTAAAATTCAAAGTTTTTAGACCCAAAATTGTTGGAGGAGTTTTGTAGAGTTCTCAAAGGTCAAATCGTTGTATTTTGACCAATTAATCGCCAAATTTCTGGCCGAAAAGCGATCACATCGATTTTCCCAAATCCCAGTACTCTGCATATCAAATTTCGAGTCTGTAGACTTAAAATTTACAGAGTTATTGCGTAGGGAAATGTACACACACAAACACACAGATACACAGATACACACACCAGACACTTTCACTTTTATAGATATATATACTAGAATTTCAGCCCAGGGTTGCCCGGGTTTTGGTATGTATCTGTTGACCAAAAAAGAAAAAAAAAGTGGTAGTAGGAAGGCAGACTCGAACCCGTGCACTGAAGGAGGAAAACAACGAAGGGGAAAAAACTTACGTCCGTGCGGTTACGACCACTGTCAACACTAAAGTGGATTATGGTAACATTTAGGCTAGACAAGAATAAGGAGAGGATAACTTTCAAAACTATCAGCGAAAATGGCGACCCCCCACTCTGTAGTAAAGTGGCCAGTTAAAGGTGAAGGTATTAATATTTTTAACCGGTTTTTAGATATTTGTCGTATAAAAGGTCGGACTTTAAAACAATACTAATCTTGGTAAAATCCGTCGCATCTGTCGAAAGTTTTAGGATGACATTGAAACATACATACATACATACATTTATATATTGGTACCAAAAGTATTTGATCCAAACCGATTAAAAAGCCTGTCCTATCTCTGAATACCCTTTATGTAAAATTTCGCATGTTCAGACCAGAAATTGTCTGAGTAATTTCGAAGTAGTAGTAAATTTTTTCAGACACTTTGACCCCTTTTCTGACCCCTTAACATTTATTGTTTTGGGCTCAAATCAAGTTATTAAGTTAGATCCATGTCCAATGAACCTATATCTAAAATTTCAAGTGTGTAAACTCAAAATTGTGGGAGGAATTTGGTAGAGTTCTCAAAGGTCAACTCGTTGAACTTTGACCCCTTAATCGCCAAATTTCTGGCCAAAAGCCGATCACATCGATTCTCCCAAATCTCAGTACCCGTATATTAAATTTCGCGTCTGTAGACTGAACATACACACAGTTATTTCGTAGGGAAATGTACACAGCCACAAAAACAGACACACAGACAGATACACAGACACGTTCACTTTTATAGATATACTAGCATTTCGGCCCGGCGTTGCCCGGGTGTTTGGAGGTGTATGCTGAGCAAAAAAAAATAGATAACAAAAAAAAGGTCTATTTTTTTTTAACTTTGACCCCTATTATGAACCCTTAACCTTTATTGATTTGGGCTCAAACTAAGTTATTAAGTTAGACCCATGTCCAAGGAACCTATATCTAAAATTTCAAGTTTTTAGTCCCAAAATTGTCAGAGGAATTTTCTACAGTTCTTAAAGGTCAAATCGTTGAACTTTGACAACTTAAAAGCCAAAATTCTGACCGAAAATCGATCACGTAGATTTTTCCAAATCTCAGTATACTGTATATCAAATTTAGAGTCTGTAGACTAAAAATTGACAGAGTTAATCCGTAGGGAAATGTACACAGATACACAAAAACGTTAACTGGCATGGGTTCCCGGCATTTCCCGGGTATTTGGAGATTTATTTTGAGCAAAAAAAAAGTGGTCAATTTTTTTTTTTTACTTTGACTCGTATTATGCCCACTTAACCTTACTTCTTTTGGGCTCAAATCAAGTTATTAACTTAGATCCATGTCCAATGAACCTACATCTAAACTTTCAAGTGTTTAGACCGAAAATTCTGTGAGGAATTTGGTAGAGTTCTCAAAAGCCACATTTCTGGCCGAAAACCGATTAAATCAATTTCCAAAACCTTAGTACCCTGTATATCAAATTTTAAAATGACAGAGTTATTGCGTAGGGAATTGCACACACACAGGCACACAGATACATAGACAGACAGACAGACACTTTCACTTTTATAGATATATTGATAGAAAGATGGATAGATAGATTGAATGTTATATATAGTAATGATTTAAAAAGTACTCAGTGCGTCACCACCGAGAATCGAAACCAAAACGTTCGGCTCACGGTTTATTTTGGCTCATCCGTCAATGACTGGGCTATAAAAACATGTTTTCTGCAAGGCTAAAAATTAAAACATGAACCAATAGCTGCTACATTATGCATTCGTAATGCCGGCGTTCGACCTTCACCTGGCAATTTTTTTAATTGTCACACGTTTGCACTGATTTTTCCGGCCTAAAACCCAAATATAAAGCTTTGCAAGGATTCAAATACCTTATATATGTCTGTAGACCACAAACTCGAGGAGGAGTTTGCTAGTCAAAATTTGTTAAACAAAAATATGTACGTATACATAAATATATATGGAAACAATTTTGTGTTTACTATCAACTTTTTACTAAAATATTATGCAAGTATAAATCATGTAGAATATCTGCATGAATGTAATTACACGTAATAGTTAACTAAAGACGATTATCCCATAATAAAACCGAAGCATTAATAGGGAATTAATTAAAATGAAAGTTTAAAAGAATATTCAAATTAACTAGATCTTTTGCAGATGAATGTAATTCCAGAACCCATATATAACAAAGTTGTATTTTCTTTTTAAATAAATAGAAAAGAGGGGGTTTAATATGAATATCAATATACACAAACGCAAAAGAATATATAGAAGTATAGATATATATAGTGTGGTGAATAAATGTTTGTTTAAATAGACATTTGGCGAGATAATTAACGGACGCCGTTCCCGTGGGTCGATCGGTAGAACTGCTGACTGTCAGCGCGATGGTTCTAGGTTCAATCCTCGACCTGGGAGGGGTGCTAGTCTAGCGGCACTGATGAGTTGTGATACGAGATAGGTCTGTATGTTGATGACTACACACACACACACACACACACACATATATATATATATATATATATTAGTGTTGGGACGATTGATCAGAATCGGAAAAATCGGAACTTTTTGAAGTATCGGAATCAGAAAATATGTAGTGATCACCGATGCAAAAATGATTCTTTTATTATCTTATTTTAATTGATTTTGTTTGAAAACATCTTCCTCTGCTGTTAGCCATAACAAAATCATCAATATATATTGATTTTGAACTAACAGTGAAGCTTAAATCTAGAGTGTGTTGTTATGTTTGAGAAAATATATGCACATTTAACGTGTGTTTTTTAAGGTCATCGGGGAAAGATAACAATTTTATAGTAAAATATTTAGAGGTTTATATAGAATCGGAATCGAAATCGGTAATTGTCTCAGAATCATGATTATAGTACGGAATCGGTAATTGTATCGAAATCGGGAAAATATTGGAATCGTCCCATCACTTGAGTGAAAAGCTGACCAATCAGCACATTTCATACACCAAAACACACTAGCCGATTTTTATCAGATATCATGCCAAGTTTAAACATCATATTACTTACATCGATTAAGATCTCCTACTGAAATTATATTTCTGAACGCTGTTTAGTAGTGATCGATGTAACATTGAAACCGCGGTGTGAGAAGATTGCACACTCATATCTCACCCAACACAACATCAGCAAATTCTACTAACGAAGTCTGCGCTCTGCAAGGCAAAAAGAAGCCAATTATTTGCGCGGAAAAATGGAAGGTGTAGATGAGGACTTAACGGAAACTTTTTCAATTATTTGCTCGCTTTCCGCAGTCAGTAAAACTCGTGACAGATTTTGAAATCCTATGAGAACATATTGAAAAAAAAAAAAAAAGAAACACATTTTCTTGTTAGGAATAAATAAAGTTAGGAAACATCCGTGTTAGTTCCGTTCAAATTCCCAAGACTTCTAAGCAAGCAACACGTTTTATTTTTGTTTATTTTTTTTTTTTACTGTGGGTTACTTGTAATTTCTCTCTATCTCTTTCTTTCTCTCTCTCCCCCTCACTCTCTCAGACACACACACACCCACACACACACACGGACATATATATATATATATATATATATATACATATATATATATATATATATATATATATATATATGTGTGTGTGTGTGTGTGTCTGTGTGTGTGTCTATGTGTGTGTGTTAGAGAGAGTGAGTGTATGAAATGTTCTGATTGGCCAGCTTTTCACTCAAGAGGGCCATCTTTAGTTTTTTGCCTACGCGCATTAATATATGACTAACAGTATAACGCGATGTACGTATGATTGGATCATCATCATCGTCATCATCATCACCATCATCATCATCTAGCAAGAATCTGAGGATTCTATTGTCCGCATTGTTTTCCCTTGTGTTTTTCTAGTCATAATTCTTTCTAGAAAGACATCGAGTATTTACGGAAGAGACCATGTGAATGCTTACCAAAAAAGTTGCGATTTTTATCGAACCGAACTGGATTCGAACTTGGGACCACCATAACCACTTGGCGACTGTCAATTTGATATTTGATAGATTGAAGAAGATAGAAGATAGAATTTGATATTTGATTGAAGAAGATAGAAGAGTTTTTAAAACGTTTCTCTCTATATACATCTCTCACTCTGCAAATTCATAGGCGCGTTACTTTTTTTTACACCTTATATCTCTCATTTACACGCAAATACTATAACTGTTGGGTAAGATGAGCAGTCTATCTGTTTAACAATCGGGTCTAAGGAAGGTGACGTCAGATCCGGTTTAGACTGAAAGCGACTTTTGTTTTACGCCTTGACTTTAAGCAAGTCACATAGCGTTTGAGGCTGTGCAATTTTAGGAAGTCCACGTTTCCAGGCCTTACCTCCTCTCTTTGAGAAAGAGGGTAAGTTTATAGCTCAGGCAGACGGGACTCTCCTAGACTCATTTTTTTTTACTGGACAGAGTGCTTCTCCTGGGTAACGCTGGGTCTTCAACCCTACCTTCCGACTGTTGTGTCACATCTTCCCGCCGTGAGAAGTAAATAAACAAGTGAGCTATAACAACATGTGCCATTAATTATTTGAAAGCATTATGTTCAGGTTGACAGAATACACACTTCAAATCGCAGAAAAGGAACTGCATGTCACTTCTACATGATCATCAGAATCACTGTAATCTATATAAGCCGTTAACCAGCATCATTACACTCCACTTAACAGAAAACAAAGGAAAAAAAAAGAAATAAAGACAAAGAGAATTGACTGCTCGAACAATTTTATTATTCTGTTTTATAAAAATTACCAATAAACAATTCCAATTGCATTAATAGCATCGCCCGTATAAAGGAGAGATGACCAGTTGGTAAAGATCGATGTTTTATCCTTCATAATAAAAACTAGCGAGGGGAGGCGCCCGACTTTGCCCGGGCATAAAATACTCTTAAATATATTTTAATTTGTCCAGATTTCGTATACCTATAATATAAATCTCACCTGTCTGTTTAAGTGTATGTATGTATGTATGTATGTCTAAAGCATTAGATAGAGATGACGGATTTTCACGAGATTGATATCGTTTTAAAGCTCAAACCTTTGGACGACAAACATCGAAAAATTGGCTAAAAATATTAATTCCTAAATGCTCAACATGGCAATTTTCTACAGAAATGAGTCGCTTTTTTCGCAAATGTTTTCGAAAGTCATCCCCTCTTTTCGATTGACTAGCCTTAATTATAAGATTCGTTACTTCCGGTTTCGTGATGGGCGCAACAGCAAAGACGTGACGTTTTTTCACATTTGTTTCCTCCTTCGCGGTACGGGCCTGCCTGCCTACTACTACTTTTCTTCTTCTTCTTTTTTTTTGCTGAACACACACCTCCAAATACCCGGGCAACGCCGGACACCCAAGCTAGTCTATTAATATGTAACGTAATCCCCCATTGGGGCGCGTTACAACTACGCTGAGGTAGCTTATCATTCCCGGGTGACGCCAGATAACCCAAGGATTTAAGATAGAGAAGATAAATATATATTTTTTATTTCACGTCAAAATAGATATTGTTTGAAACCAGAGAAATATATCTTTGCAGCTAAAAAGTTGATGACAGGAAATCTCATCTATAACATTATCTGTCCTCAGTGATCTCAAGGTCTGATGTCAGAATTGATATCTGGCCTCGGAAATCGTGAGAATTAGTAACTCAGATTACAGGTATGGGAATTGTGCCCACCCACGGACCTGGAACTTTCGATTTCGTGGCGATTTCGTGGCGATTTCGTGGCGATTTCGTGGTGAAATCTTATTGGCTGAGGGGAAGTACCACCCCATCCACATACCTTACTATATATAGGACTGTCGTGCTAAAATTAAGGAGATTGCTTGTGGAGTTCGGGAAGAACAGACCGTATAGAGACGTGACCCCTCCACCTTCCTCATTCAACCGTTTGTCGCTGTCTGTGAAGAGATTGATACTTTGAAAAAAAAACTTACAAAAACTGAGTGATATTGTAAAAACATTTGTACATAATTTTGTGAAATTAACACTGTAGATTAGTCTATATGAGTTGTCTTTCTTCCTGCCTGCTGCTTGGATATTCGCTTTCAGCATACCAGATTTCATGTAACAACCTCAGAGAAGACTAGACTACACGAGCCGAGAATTCAGATAGACAGGGGTTCTTGACCACCTTCTCGCGTGAGGGGTTACAGTTTGGTTGCCGTAGACAAGGACGACCTTGTGTTACCACGGAAGAAGAACGAAAAAACGGTGCTAAGATTGCGTTACAATCTTACAGTTGGTGATGATCGACCCGAAAAAAAAGAAGGGTTGACTTAATATTTCTCATTTTTTTGTTACCACGTAAAAAAAGATACGAAGTTGGGATTGCGTTATAATCTTACATTATTGGTGGCAGAAGAAAAGACGTACTAAGAAAGAGACAGACAGACGGGGACTTTTGAAAACAAAAGGAAGGAGAGACAGAAAAGGAAATAGATAAAGAGACGCCCGAAGAAGAAGAAGAAAAAAAAACAGCGCCTGAAGAAAGACTTTGAGCTAGAAAAAGAATTTGCACGCGTGAAAAGGATATTTTGTTTTGAAAAAAAAAAACGTTTGAACATTTAAAAAAAAACGAAGGGAAAACAGAGAAAGAGAAAGAAAAAGAGACACTTTTTTAACATTCAACAAGTGTGCGCCGCGAAGCGACGGGAAGAGAGATAGAAAGAGAAAGAAAGAGACACTTTTGACAGCTTCAGCAAGTGCGCGTTGCACGGCGACGAGAGAGAGAAAGAAGAGAAAAGAAAAGAACAACACAGGCAGGTAAGTTAGCCTTTCTTTTTCTTTGTGTCGTCTGTGCAAATCGGTCTCGAGAGAGAGAGAGAGAGAGAGAGAGAGAAAGAGAGAGAAAGAGAGAAAGTGGAAAATGTTTTATTGCTTTTGCTTGAAGTTTTTGTTGGTGATTGACTAGTTGTTTTTTATTATTATTCTGTTGATGTAATTTTTCTCTCTTGTGAAATAATTTATATTGCGTATATTTGAATATTTTAATATCATGGGGGCGTAAATAAATCCTTGCGAGGATGTCTAATTAAGACGTAAGAAGGAATTCTTAATCGCGATCCCAGCGTAAAAGGGGATCGCGTGATGCTGGCATTATAACAACAAGCAGGGGTCACGTCTGGAACGGTGGTGATGGTGGCAGAAGTCAGGGTGGAATTAACTTTTTACGATGAAGGATAGAAGGCATTAGCAGCCTTCTCAACGATGGTGAGTTACGAAGATATCAAGAGACAACCCGGCAGCCGAGAGAAATTCCTGAAGGGCCGGAAGACTGACTTGATTCTAGTTGATGTCACCAGTGGTCAACGACAAAAGTTTCAAATGACATGTGTCCAAGATTAAATGAATGCCTACCTCCTGGGAAACGAAAAATCGGAAATGAGATGATGTGTGGCCCCATGACCCACCCGATGTGAGATTGGAAGGAAAAATGAGTACCCTACCTCGAGAATAGCTTAATACAAGGGTACAGTTTTGTTCACTTATTTGAAAGTGACTATTCGTTGAGTTCTGTTGAGAGCGGGTTAGCTCTGATCATAATTATTTTTGGACTTTAGTTATGCTACAATTTTAAATTGTGAAAGAAGAACTCCGATGATTGAGTTTAGTTGGAGACAAAAGTTTTTCTGAAAAAAGATAAACGGCTACACTATTTTAAGCAGTTCGTGAAACATTTTAGCTGGATATCAGCTGTGTATTTATATAGCGATGTTGAATGCTGTTGTGAGAATTAAACTTTTGAGAGTTGTGTTTGTATGTATTCAAACGAAAAAATCTGGAAATATTAAATTTTGAGAGTTGAATTAATTTTTGGAGAAAAATTGTTTTTGTTAACTCAGTCTGGAAGGATTTCGCTTAGTAAACTGAACAAATTTTAGTTGAGTTCAGTTGAGAATAATCAGAAGCATTAATTTCGGCGATTGAACTGACTTTTGGAGGAATTTGAATTTTGCCTCAGCCAGGAAGGATTTCTTAAATTGCGAAATAAGGGCTAGGAGGCCGCGTTCTGAATGAAGAATAATTGAAAATAATTATTGGCATCACTAGGTGAAGTGTGGTACATTCAACTTAACACAAAAAGTGACTTGAGTATTATTTTTTCCCGGCCTTGCGAAGGCCGCTAAGAAGAAAAAAAGAACATCGTGCATTTAAAAAAAAAGAATAGTAAATAGGGGCTGATGGCGGGGAGGCAGGCATGTGCCGTTGTAATAATCGTCGGGTGGTCATCGGTTTCGGATCCGGTCGGGAGTGACCTGATACCGATGGCAATGCCTCCGCCCTGCATAGGCCCTGTAGTCATTCGTAGGTGTTGTGAATAGAAATGGGAGGGAGAACAAGTGTAATATGAAGATATGTATGCAACACTTAGTAAGGTATATGGCTGCTAATGGTTGTATTGTGTATGAATGGAAGAAGGACCGAGGCGATGAGCATCTCAGGGCCAATTGCATAGGTGACAGGAGAGAGGGAAACTGGTTCGAAACCGCCTGTGATTCTGGAAAATGCGGCTGCTGGTGCTGACGAAAACGAGACGCAGCCAGAAGACATCCCTGATGATGAAATCCAAGGGAACTGAAGACAGCTTGAAGATTTATAACCAAAGAAAAAAATTGCATGTGAAAAAAAAAAGAAATTATATTAGCCCTGACGAACTTTTTACATTTTTAATGATTTACTTTGAACTTTTATATTTTTGATGATTTTCTGAACTTTTTTGAATTAACTTTCTTATGGACTTTTGAATGAAAAGGGGGAGAACCCTGCATAAAAGAGGTAGATATATGATTGTGTATATGTTACTTTTTGACGGGGAATTTGAGGATGGATAGAGGGGTCTGTGAAAAAAATCTGACATCGAACTGAAAAAAGGGATGTAGTGGTGTGTTAAGGAATTAGCCTCCATTGGTTCTACGAAGCAATATAGTCTACTGGGGGCGAATATGACGTAATCCCCCATTGATGAGCGTAAGAACTACGCTGAGGTAGCTTATCATTCTCGTGTGACTCCAAATAATCCAAGGATTTAAGATAGAGAAGATAGATATCTATTTTTTATTTCACGTCGAAATAGATATTGTTTGAAACCAGAGACATATATCTTTGCAGCTTAAAAGTTGATGACAGGAAATTTCACTTACAATATTGTCTGGCCTTAGTGATCTCAAGTTCTGGTGTAAGAATTGATATCTGGCCTTGGAAATCGTGAGAATTAGTAACTCAGATTTCAGGTATGGGAATTGTGCCCACCAATTAAAGAGATAGATACTTCGAAAAAAAGTGAGTGATATTGTAAAAACATTTGTACATAATTTTGCGAAATTAACACTACATGAGTTGTCTTTCTTCCTGCCTGCTGCTTGGATATTCGCTTTCAGCATACCAGATTTCATGTAACAACCTCAGAGAAGACTAGACTACACGGGCCGAGAATTCAGATAGACAGGGGTTCTTAACCACCTTCTCGCGTGAGGGGTTACAGTTTGGTTGCCATAAACAAGGACGACCCTGTGTTACAACGGAGGAAGAACGAAAAAAAAAACGGTGTTGGGATTGCGTTACAATCTTACAGTTGGTGATGATCGACCCGAAAAAAAAAAGAAGGGGGAGACTTAATATTTCTCAATTTTTTGTTACCACGGAAAAAAGATACGGACTTGGGATTGCGTTATAATCTTACATTATTGGTGGCAGAAGAAAAGACGTACCAAGAAAGAGACAGACAGACGGGGACATTTGAAAACAAAAGGAAGGAGAGACAGAAAAGGAAATAGATAAAGAGACGCCCGAAGAAGAAGAAGAAGAAAAAAAAAACAGCGCCTGAAGAAAGACTTTGAGCCAGAAAAAGAATTCGGAGACAATGTTTATATATATATATATATATATATATATATATATATGTGTGTGTGTGTGTGTGTGTGTGTGTGTGTTTGTGCGTGTGTGTATATATGTATATATATGTGTATATATATATATATGTATATAAAGTGGGGAAAATAAGTGTTGGACACATCCCATTATTCTTTATTTAACACATTTTTTATGCAGCGAATGACACGAAAATTTAACAAAAAGTAGTTAGTAATTAAACAATAACAAATAACTTTAGAAATTGGAACCTTTTAATGCAGAACAAAAATTATATAATAAAAACGAGAATAGCCGGAAAAAAAGTATTGGACACACTAACACAATTTGATCTAATATTTAGTTGAAAACCCCTTATTGGCTATTACAGCTTCGAGACGTTTTCTATACGACGAAACTAATTTGTGACAACGTTCAGGCGAGATTTTTGCCCACTCTTCAACACATACTTTCTTCAAATCCTGAATATTATGTGGATCTCGCTTGTGGACCATGATTTTGAGCTCTCTCCATAGATTTTCTATAGGATTTAAGTTTGGGGACTGACTGGGTCACTTAAGAACATCTATTTTGTTCTGTACGAACCAATCGGAGGTTATTTTAGCAGTATATTTGGGATCATTATCTTGTTGAAAGATCCATCCTTGTTATATACCTAACGCATTGGAAGCAGGCAAGAGATTATTTTCAAGAATTTCTCGATATTTGGCTGCATTCATCTTTTCATCTATAATATGAAGTGGTCCAGTACCATTTGAAGAGAAGCATCCCCAGAGCATGACATTTCTACCACCAAACTTTACAGTGGGGAGGGTGTCCTTGGGATCGTGCGCTGTGCCATCTCTTCTCCATACTCGACGTACAGAGTTAATGCTGAAAAGTTCCACTTTCGTCTCATCGGACCAGATCACATTCTTCCAGTAATCACCTTTTTTCAATAAGTGGTCTCTTGCAAAATCCAGATGAGCATTAACATGACATTTTTTAGTAATGGTGTCTTTTGAGGTGTACGCGATTTAAGACTCTTGCATCAGAGTATATTACTAATCATTGGTTTCGTTACTACTATCCCTGCTTCTTCCAAATATTTCTGAAGTTCGCCTCGTGTGGTTCTCGGTTGCTGCTGAACTTTTTATACAATTTTTCTCACTGCTCAATCCGATATCTTGCGAGGAGCTCCGGTGTGCGGACGGTTCAGGGTGTAGTCATGCACCTTCCATTTCTTAATAAGGTTTCCTATGGTGCTTACAGGGATTTTGAATTGAGCAGATATACGCCGAAAACCAATTCCATTCTTGTGCTCGGCAATAATCTAATCACGGACGACTTGAGAGAGTTTTTACGTTTACTCATCCTGAGAACCTTCACGCATGATGGCTTACTGGTGACTAACGTGTTTCAATACTTTCCAACGACCTAGAGTATGGTCTACAACAATTAAGAAACTTCTAAAACTTATAATAGTGTCGGAAAATAAAAATATAAATTACAATTTTCAGCATTATTTATAAAAAATATAATAAAATATAATTTAAAACAATGTGTCCAACACTTTTTTTCCAGGCTATTCTCGTTTTTATTATATAATTTTTGTTATGCATTAAAAGGTTCCAATTTCTAAAGTTATTTGTTATTGTTAAGTTAGTAACTATTTCTAGTTAAATTTTCGTGTCATTCGCTGCATAAAATATGTGTTAAATAAAGAATAATGGGATGTGTCCAAGACTTATTTTCCCCACTGTATATGTATATATAAGTATGCATATATATATATGTATATATATATATATATATATATATATATATATATATATATATATATATATATATATATATATATATATATAAGGAACTTCTCTAATCACTTTAATTAAAAAAACTTAACTCTAACAATTCCCCCCTTCTCAATCAAATGGACTATCATAAAAAAGTGAGGTCTTATACTCCAGGCTTTAAGTCATGTCGCCTCTGCACAACCGAAGCTATAACTATAATTACTTCCCCTCAAAGTAACAATATAATAAATTCTAAAAATTAACTCTTTCTGTACACATAAGTCCAAATTTAATTATGGCAATTTTGAAATTACATAGTCATTACTTTTACCCTTTATATAGATATAAATGTTTTTTTTTACTTTATCGTTTTTCTACTTACTTCTTACTACTTTATAATTTAATAATCCTTTATTTTAATTCTTTATCTCTTCTTTTCATGGCCGTTTTTTATCTGCATTTTCTGCTTTATTCTTTAAACTTTCTTATCTATCTAATATATCAATCTACCCACACTTTCATATCTTTTATGTATATTTACTTATATTTTACTATATGCTTTTACTTACTTTTTTTCTTTCTTTTTCCTGAATTTGCATATACCGGCCATCCTCTCTCCTTAAATCATTTTTATTTTATATTTTATTTTTTATTTATGTATTTATTTATTCTTTATTTATTTTCTATTTATTTATTGATTTATTTATTTTCCATTTAGTGTCTTCTAACAACTCTTGCTGACCTTTTTTTAAGTGATGACCTGTACATTTCAGTTGGCCTATATTATTTTGCCCTATATATTTTTTCGCGCCTTTAATATTTCCTGTCTGGGTCATTTTGACATCTGTTTCTCTATTTATATTTAATTCTATCACCATTTTTTCTCCTCTTTTTCTTCCTTGATCTTTCTTATTTATATTTATACCTCGGCAGTGAGAATGAAAAGCATATCTTATTTTTCTTTTATTAATATTATTGGAATTGATTCCTTTTTTCCTTGTACACATTTTTGTGAATTTTTCCATGGATTTCTGCCTTTGGATTATTATGGCCCATCTTCTTCCAATTACGGGGTTTTTGGATTTTACTTGTGTAAATGGAAATTCAATTAACTTTCTTGAAGTTACATATTTGGATTTTACCGTCACTGGATTATTTATCTTCCACCAGACTATCCATTCATGTGTAATCACCTTTTTCTTCACCATATTCCCTCTGCTTCACTTTTTTTTGTTGTTTTTAAGTAAGATCTTTGACTTACTTGTTTCATCAAATACTTTTGCATGCAAAATCCGATCCCGTATTTTGCTAATTCCTACCCTCTGATGAGAATGAAAGTATTTCTTCGAAACTCCGCGGATTAAGGACTATCCACTTATCTAGTGTTTCCTTTTCAGATGAAATATGTTTTTAACTCATTTCAAAGTGTTTTTAACATGTTTTATTAACTGTTTGCTCGTATATATATATATATATATATATATATATATATATATATATATATATATATATATATATACATCTTGTATTAACTCGATAGTATTTTTTCTTTAGAGATGTGAAAAGGCAATTTCGTTATTTTTCTTACTTGAGTCTCTGGTTCGTCATAAAATCTAAAGGTGAATTTTCGACAAGATAGAACTGAAAGTCCATTATTTTTTTTATAAGCCGACGGTTCGGAAATATTAAGGCCACGCATCAAGAATCTTTCGTATAAGAGAAAAAAAAACACATTTTAAATAAATTCGTATATGTTCTTGAAATACTTCGGTGAGTGAGGCAATTATTATATTAGGAATAGTTTATGCAGAAAATCATGCATGGGGATTAATTCAGAATGAGTGAAGAAATACATAAGGTAAAAGAATTACTCGTCTTTTTACTTGCAATGTAAAGGTGTGGTAAGAAATCCAGCCTTGCAGCATTTGATTCCACCATGCGCGTTTCTTCCGCGGGAATAAATTTTACATCATTACTATGGAGTTCGTACTGGTTCCAGTTTACTGAAGAATTAATTTAATTTGGGCACGCGTGGATTTTATAATCCCGATTTTCGACCTCTAGCCTATTCACTGCCTACATATGCGGAAAGACGAAAAATACCCCCTCATAGACATACAGTTTTATCCTAACAAATCACAACGCTATGAATGCGCCCTCTGTGTTTTGCGTAGGAAGAGTCTGAAAAATCTCCACTTGTCTCTTGGTTGAATCAGTTCCGACTGAATTATTTCCCTTAATCAAAAGCGACGATTATTTTAAATAGCGATTCGCTACACCCGTATTCCTTGCGCAAGACCGGTGGCGCAGCGCATCAGTAGAAAGTGACACTCCTCGGGAGATTGAAGACGCAATCCTCAATGCAGGCGATACTAAGAATACAACTGCGATTACTTACAAATTTACTCAGTCATGACAGTCGAAAAGAGAGCATCCTTCCCTGTGATTTAAATAAAGTGCTCCGTTCGGAACTTCATACTAATTTTCGAGTTCGATAGAAAGCTTTTCAAGTTCGACAAAAAAAAAAAAAAAATATCTGAAAAAGATCGAAAGTTACATCGGTCGAAATGTTCCAAAATTATATAATTTCTTTAAATCTTTATATAAACACAAACATGCCCCATTATTATTGGCTCACAAGGAGCATTCACACTTCAGAGATATTTCCCTGAAAACAGCCTATGGTGTTCCCTGGAAGCTAAGTGACAAAAAGTCTCCCCAGGTTTCCAGTACTCTCCACCTCTTTCGATAACATTTGCAAATAAATTTGCATTATCGCAACAGCCGCTTGCCATTGATTTCTCGTTAGCAGCAGCTATTGGTCTTTGCTGGGATTTGAGTGGCAATAAGCCTCCCCAAGGTCCCAGTTCTCTTCGCACTTATCTGGCTGATGTCTGGTCAGTTCATCGGTCTTTTCTTCCTCCTTGACTCTACTTGGTTATTTGGTCTCGCTATTTTGGGGGCACTGATGTGGCAATAGGGGGTAGGATTGGGTTAGAGAACTTATAGCTGTGCAGTTTCAGTGTTCTTGGTTCCATGTAGTATTTCATGTTTTGTCTTTGCAGCAGTTTGTCTGGCCCGCACTTGTTGCTCGTGTGTGTTAGTTTCCACATTCAAGGGGTTTTCTTAACTCATTTCAGTTGTTTTCATGATTGTTGATCGTTGTATTCCAATTTATTATTATTATTATTATTATTATTATTATTATTATTATTATTATCATCATCATCATCATCTGGCTTAGAGTACTGAAGCGTTTGTTTGTGCAGCACAAGAGCAGGGATTAGGAACACGATTGTTCAAAAAAGTGGTTCTAGGAGAAGAAGTTGCTGCAGAATGCCGGATTTGTGGTAAGACCTCAGAGACAATTGCGCACCTTGTAACAGGGTGTAGTGGACTGGCCCAGAGAGAGTATTGCAAAAGACACCGGATATATTGGGAGGTGTATAAGAGGGTTGGGGTGACGTGTGCTGGAAAATGGTTTGAGGAGGTGCCTGATGAAGTGAAACAAGTGAGGTTGTTGGTTGTTGTTTGTTTCTGTTTTACGGCATATCAACCATTTTCATGTTATTTAATGCCGACTCCAAAGTTTTTGAAAACAAATTTTTAATAGAATATATTTGTTGTTTTCAAGTCGGTTTCTATTTAACCCATAGTTGGGACCCTAACAGGTACTACCACTCCGGGTCAGAGTGGATCTGGGAGAAATGGCAATTAAAGGGTGGCTCCACACTCCCCAAAGCCCGCAGCTGGGGCCTACCCACTGGATATAGTTTAACATATCATATATATAAACTTTATAATATATAAACTTTATAATATATAAACTTTAGAACATATAAACTTTAGAACATATAAACTTTATAAAATATAAATTTATAACATATAAACTTTATAATATATAAACTTTATAACATATAAACTTTATAATATATAAACTCTATTAGATATAAACTTTATTACATATAAATTTATAACATATAAACTTTATAATATATAAACTTTATAACATATAAACTTTATAATATATAAACTTTAGAACATATAAACTTTATAACATAAACTTTATAACATATAAACATTATAATATATAAACTTTATAATATATAAACGTTATAACATATAAACTTTATAATATATAAACTTTATAATGTATAAACTTTATAATATATAAACTTTATAACATATAAACTTTATAATATATAAACTTTATAATATATAAACTTTATAATATATAAACTTTATAACATATAAACTTTAGAACATATAAACTTCATAATATATAAACTTTATAATATATAAACTTTATAATATATAAACCTTAGAACATATAAACTTTAGAACATATAAACTTTATAATATATAAACTTTAGAACATATACACTTTATAATATATAAACTTTATAATATATAAACTTTATAATATATAAACTTCATAACATATAAACTTTATAACATATAAACTTTATAACATATAAACTTTATAATATATAAACTTTAGAACATATAAAGTTTATAACATATAAACTTTATAACATATAAACTTTGTAACATAAACTTTATAACATATAAACTTCATAATATATAAACTTTATCACATATAAACTTTATAATATATAAACTTCATAATATATAAACTTTATAATATATAAACTTTATAATATATAAACTTTATAATATATAAACTTTACATTATATAATCTTTATAACATACAAACTTTATAACATATAAACTTTATAACATATAAACTTTATAACATATAAACTTTATAATATATAAACTTTATAATATATAAACTTTATAATATATAAACTTCATAATATATAAACTTTATAACATATAAACTTTATAATATATAAACTTCATAATATATAAACTTTATAACATATAAACTTTATAATATATAAACTTTATAACATATACACTTTATAACATATAAACTTTATAACATATAAACTTTATAATATATAAACTTTATAACATATAAACTTCATAATATATAAACTTTATAACATATAAACTTTACAATATATAAACTTTATAACATATAAACTTTATAATATATAAACTTTATAACATATAAGCGTTATAACATATAAACTTTATAACATATAAACTTTATAACATATAAACTTACTAATATATAAACTTTATAACATATAAACTTCATAATATATAAACTTTATAACATATAAACTTTATAACATATACACTTTATAACATATAAACTTTACAATATATAAACTTTATAATATATAAACTTTATAATATATAAACTTTATAACATATAAACTTTATAACATATAAACTTTATAACATATAAACTTTATAACATATAAACTTCATAATATATAAACTTTATAACATATAAACTTTATAATATATAAACTTTATAATATATAAACTTTATAACATATAAACTTTATAAGATATAAACTTTATTACATATAAACTTTATAATATATAAACTTTATAACATATAAACTTTATAATATATAAACTTTATAACATATAAACTTTATAACATATAAACTTTATAACATATAAACTTCATAACATATAAACTTTATAACATATAAACTTTATAACATATAAACTTTATAACATATAAACTTTATAACATATAAACTTTATAATATATACACTTTATAACATATAAACTTTATTACATATAAACTTTATAATATATAAACTTTATAATATATAAACTTTATAATATATAAACTTTATAACATATAAACTTCATAACATATAAACTTTATAACATATAAACTTTATAATAGATAAACTTTATAATATATAAACTTAATAATGTATAAACTTTATAACCTATTAACTTTATAACATATAAACCTTATAACATATAAACTTCATAACATATAAACTTTATAACATATAAACTTACTAATATATAAACTTTATAACATATAAACTTCATAATATATAAACTTTATAACATATAAACTTTATAACATATACACTTTATAACATATAAACTTTACAATATATAAACTTTATAATATATAAACTTTATAATATATAAACTTTATAACATATAAACTTTATAACATATAAACTTTATAACATATAAACTTTATAACATATAAACTTCATAATATATAAACTTTATAACATATAAACTTTATAATATATAAACTTTATAATATATAAACTTTATAACATATAAACTTTATAAGATATAAACTTTATTACATATAAACTTTATAATATATAAACTTTATAACATATAAACTTTATAATATATAAACTTTATAACATATAAACTTTATAACATATAAACTTTATAACATATAAACTTCATAACATATAAACTTTATAACATATAAACTTTATAACATATAAACTTTATAACATATAAACTTTATAATATATACACTTTATAACATATAAACTTTATTACATATAAACTTTATAATATATAAACTTTATAATATATAAACTTTATAATATATAAACTTTATAACATATAAACTTCATAACATATAAACTTTATAACATATAAACTTTATAATAGATAAACTTTATAATATATAAACTTAATAATGTATAAACTTTATAACCTATTAACTTTATAACATATAAACCTTATAACATATTAACTTTATAACATATAAACTTTATAATATATAAACTTTATAACATATAAAAATCGATAGAACATTAACCATATAATAATATATAAGAAATCTGCAAGAAGTAAAATATTATATTTTAGCGTATTTTACAAACGGGCTTTATCGGGCGTTCATGCTTGGTTGGTTAAATACTTTTGCAGTTTTAACAAAAAAGTTACAATAATATCAGAGCGTCTCCATTTAAACTGAACATCTACAGAATGCCAACGTCAACATATTACATATGAATGAGTCCTCTGTGTAATTTCCACAGATTCGAGATATTATTATTATTATTATTATTATTATTATTATTATTATTATTATTATTATTATTATTATTCATTCATTCATTCATTCAATCATTCATTCATTCATTCCTTTATTCATTAGGAGCTTTCACACAAGCTATCATAAAAAAATATCTTTGAGAAAAACTTGTGTCGTCACCTGAAGTCTGAGTAACAATAATTCTTCCCAGATTTACAATTAATTTGCATTATCGCAACAACCGTTTATCATTGGATTTTCGTTAGTAACAGCCATTGGTCTTCACTATATATATATATTTTGTTCTTGTGATTAAGGGAAATGGTGTTTGATCAACACTACTCGGAAGCCATGATTAAATATACAGTTTTGTTTTTTAATCCCCGAAACAGTGTTTCACGGGAAACAAACGATAATCTCTTGAATAAATATTAGAACTATGTGAATTCGAGTGAGCAAGTTGACGCAGTGATTACAGTTGATTTAATTACTTGATAATTAATTAATGTTTGCTATTATTCATATGTAATTTTACAATGCTACTTCCCTGCTTTATCTAAGACTAATATACTCTTATATATAAAACCGACCACGTCTGTCTGTCTGACTGTCTGCCTGTCAGTGTTATCTGTTTAAAAGTACATTTCCGCCGAGACACAAAGTCGCAAATGTTTCGAGGCGGGTCAAATAATCGCATTTTTGTAGCTCGTTTATTATTGGTAATAACCCAGTAGCAATGATCCCAACGTTTACTTATACACATACGCAAATATATACACATTTGGACGTGAACATACTTACTTTTTAGTTATTACGTATCCAACTGAGGATAGCTTAATCTGTAACAACCAAGGCTGAAGCATTATATGGTTCGGTTTCCATTCTAGCCAATGGAACCTAAGTCATATTTTATGTTTTACTTTTGAAATCACTACAGTATATTGTGTATAATATATATTCAATAGAGAATATGCTATATAAAACTAATAAATAAAATATTCACATAAATTAAATATATTTAAATGTATGCTACAATTGAACCCAGCCTGGTAGAAAAATATAATATAAAAAGGTAGAATAGAGTGAAACAAAACCAAAAACATATAAAAAAAAGAAGGTATTTAGCAAAAGTAAATTCAAAGACGCGCAGATATATATATATATATATATATATATATATATATATATATATACTAGCAGTTCATCCCAGCTTTGTTCAGGCCCTATGTACTGTTCATAAGTTGCCCTATGTGTGAATATCCTTCATGTAAAATTTCAAAAGTTTAGATCAAAATTGGTAATTTTGTAGAGACTGCAGAGGTCATTTTTGGAACTTTGACCTCAACTTTGACCCCTTAACATTTATTGTTTTTGCCTCAAATACAAAATAAAAAGTTTGACTCATGTCCAGGTAACGTACATCTAAGATTTCAAGTGTTTAGACCCAAAATTGGCAGAGGCGTTTGGTAGAATCTGCAATGGTCAGCTCTTTCAACTTTGACATTTTGACAGTGATATTTTCGCCTCAAAACTAATTAAATGCTTGCCTAATGTCTGATTACCAGTTATGTAAAATTTCAAATGCTTCGACCAAAAATTGGGTGAGTAGTAAGCTAAAAACAGCAAATGTCAAATCTTTTGAACTTTGACCCCTTGGCAGCTCAGATTTTTTACCCAAACAAATTAAAAAGCTTACCCTATCTCTGAATACCCTTTATGTAAAATTTCAAATGTTTAGACCAGTAATTAGCTGAGTAATTTGGTAGAAACCACAGAGATCATTTTTTTTTTAAATTTGACCCCAATTTTGATCCCGTAGCATTCATTGTTTTGGTCTCAAATCAAATTAAAATGTTTGACCCATGTCCAAAAAAACTACATTCAAAATTTAAAGTGTTTAGACCCAAAATTGACGGAGGAGTTTCGTAGAGTTACAAAGGTCAAATCGTTGAACTTTGACTTCTTGACTGCTAAAATTCTGGCCGAACACCGATTAAAAATATTTGCCCAAATATCAATACCCCTTATGTCAAATCCCGAGTCTGTAGACCGAAAATTTACAGAGTAATTTTGTGGGGAAATATACACACATACAGACATTTTCACATTTATAGATATAACACACACACACACACACACACACACACACACACATATATATATATATATATATATATATATATATATATATATATATATTGACGAGGGACATTTGCAGGCACTGATTCATTGGTTCGATGCGCGGATTAGGAGCGGTGCTTTTTTAGCGATGTATTGTGATACAACAAAACAGTACTGTATGCAGAGGACTATTAAAGCCTTCGTCTCTTTGTATTGAGCACTGTCGCAAATGTACTTTCACTCGATGCTTCGCTTGGCTATTCAGCGGAGCTCACTGTCCGTTTGTTTGTAACCATGCTAGCAGTTGAGGAAGCGATGTGGAAAGACATCTTTTATTGGCACTTGATGAGGTACATTTGCAGGCACCAATTCGTAGCATTATGGGTTGTAGGTTCGATAAGTGGCTGGGGAGAGGTACTTGTCTAGCCGCATTGATGACGTGTGCTACACTATTGTATGTGGATGTCTCTCTCTCTCTCTAAATATATATATATATATATATATATATATATATATATATATACGTAGAGAGAGAGAGAGAGAGACAGACAGACAGACAGAGACAGAGAAAGAGATAGTCAGCAACTCACAAGGAAACAAGGAAGATCACCAAGCTAAAAAAAACATATCTAAGCAAAATTCACCCCAAAGAAGCAAAACTGAAGTTAGCCGGCGTGGACATTATATATATATACAAATGTGGGAAAATTTGCGCACACATTATTTGTTTGAAAACAAAGTTCTTTTTTTACTAATTGTCATATAATTTTTACCATATAATAGTATTATAATCTTCTAAAAGGCTGCACATTTTCATGTAGTTTCTTCCTATAGATCCAAAGATATGAGCATTTCAATATTCAATCTGTACGTATATATATATATATATATAGTTCTAAAAAAGCTCCAACCAGAAATTGCCCCCATACTTACAAAACTTTTTAAGCGTTGCCTTAAGAAGAAGTGCTTTCCAACACCCTGGAAAACCTCATCAGTATGCCCTGTATTTTAGAATTCATATGAAAAGTCATCTCCCTCTCAGTACAGACAATTAAGTTTACTGTGTGTCATGAGTAAGTTGTTGGAATCCATATTAAATAAAGAAGTAGTCAACCACTTCAACAGAAATAACCTTCTTAGTGACATGCAATATGGGTTCCGCTCTGCAAGATCTACAGCAGATGTGCTAACGGTTATATCACATAGGATTAGTGAATCTCTTGACAAAGGTTTCCTTCTCCAGGGGAATTGCTCTTGACATATCGAAGGCCTTTGATAAGGTATGCCATAAGGGCCTACTTCGCAAGATTTTCAGTTACGGTATTACTGGAAATGTTTTCTCAATCATGAAATCATTTCTCTCTGATAGGTTCATAAGAGTAGTGGTTGATGGGCAGAAATCAGAGGCCCACACTATTAATGCTGGAGTTCCCCAGGGGCCCATCCTGGGCCCAACTCTTTTCCTGATATACATCATGATCTCCCAAAACGCATACTTAAATCATTAGGACCAGATACGACCTACTATGGCAAAACATCAAACGCCGTAAATGACAAAGTTCTCTCTAATTCTCTATCCTCTGATCTTGAGCGCGTGGTACAATGGGGAAAGAGGTGGCTGGTCACTTTTAATGCATCCAAAACCAAGCTTCTATCTTTACATTATCAACGCTCTGATCCCCGTGGAAAAAACCTAACGTTTATGCTGTTACGACCACCGCCAAACCGGAAGCGACATTTTTAAACTTTAGGCTATCTATCTATCTATCTATCCATCTATCTATAAAAGTCTAAGTTTAAAAATTGACCTTTTTTTTTTTTTTTTTTTTTTTTGCTCAGCCTACACCTCCAAATAATCGGGAAACGCCGGGCCAAAATTCTAGTATATCTATAAAAGTGAACGTGTCTGTGTGCCTGTGTGTCTGTGTGTCTTTGTGTCTGTCTGTGTGTCTGTGTACATTTTCCTACGCAATAACTCTGTTAACTTTCAGTCTACAGTCTTGGAATTTACAAATTACAGGGCTCTGAGATTTGGGAAAATTTTGTGATCGGTTTTCGGCCAGGAAGTGGGTTGTTAAAAGGTCAACATTCAACGATTTGACCTTTGAGAACTCTACCAAACTCCTCCGAAAATTTGTGTCTGTCTGTGTGTCTGTGTACATTTTCCTACGCAATAACTCTGTCAATTTTTAGTCTACAGATTCGAAATTTGATATACAAGGTACTGAGATTTGGGACCATCTTAGTGATCGGTTTTCGACAGAAATTTAGCTGTTAAGGGGTCGAAGTTCAACGATTTGGTTTTTGAGAGCTCTATCAAACTCCTCCCACAATTTTGGGTCTAAATACTTGAAATTTTAGATAATGGTTTCTAACCTTATAACTTGAGTTGAGCCCAAAACAATAAATATTAAGGGATCCTAATAGGGGTCAAATTAAAAACAATTGACCGCTATTTGTTTTTTTGCTACACATACACCCCCAAACACCCGGGCAACGCCGGGCTGAAATGCTAGTATATCTATAAAAGTGAACGTGTCTGTGTGTCTTTCTGTGTGTCTGTGTACATTTCCCTACGCAATAACTCTGTCAATTTTTAGTCTACAAACTCGAAATTTGATATATAAAGTACTGAGATTTGGTAAAATCTATGTGATCGGTGTTCGGCCAGAAATTTAGCTGTTAAGGTGTCAACGTTCAACGATTTGATCTTTGAGAACTCTACCAAACTCCTGCGCCAATTTTGTGTTTAAACACTTACAATTTTAGATAAAGATTCCGTGGACATGGCTCTAACTTAATAACTTGATTTGTGCCCAAAATAATAAATTTTTAGGGGTCAGAATAGTGGTCAAATTAAAAAAAAATGACCTTTTTTCTTTTGCTCAGCATACACCTCCAAACACCCGGGCAACGCCGGGCAGCAATGCTATTATATATATAATTTTCAGGCTTATTTTTCTGCCTTTGTATATATGAAACTCGTACAGTATGTTTTTTGATCTAGACCGAACATGATCGATGATTAGAGCATTACGAATGTAACCAGAGAGTAATTTATGGTTTTGTCAATATTACGCAATGAAGACGGAAATTATCATGCAATATTCATAACAAGAAAACGACATTATTGAAACCACGTTGCCGAAAATATAAACGTCATTTACTTCCTCCTAACATGTATATTTCCTTTTTTTTTATCTCTCTCAGGCGTCATGTTATAGATAAATTAATATTCCAAAATAAATCTATTACTTCGTGATCAATACCTCCGTTCGTGTCCCTTTTTTAGCGATAGCAACGCGTATCTTATCGATCCAAGTATGCTTTCTCTTTTGCTGACTAAAGGAAATTAGCTGATTTACATATTTTTGGCACTCCCGAACGGATATATTTCTGATTCAACGATATAATATAATATATATATGTAATTATTTTTTTGCTATAATAATTAAATAACTACAGACACTAGTGTTTCATCCTTTCGGGATTCTTCAGTGCAGGGTGTCACGATTAACACCAGCCGAATGATTCGAACCCCGAACCACGAGACATCTCTGGCTCGATTAGCGGAGACCGTATCCATTCGGCTACCATTAACCGCGTGAAATAGCGTTGAATTTAAACATTTTAATTTTAAATGTTCATTTACGTCAGTCAGAGAGTGATCTAATCGTTATACGATGATCTATGATATATATATATATATATATATATATATTGATAGATAAATAGATAACTAGATAGATAGATAGATAGATATTAGAAATATTGTTTTCATTTAATAGGTTGAAACTGTTACGAAAGAAAAAAAAACAGAATCCCCATTTAATACGAATAAAGGCCAGTGGATCAATTGAATCTTTTACCAGTTATCAAAACAGTTGTAATGTGGAAATCCACGGTGTAAAATACGAAAGTTATTAAGAAAACTGTGTGCCATTGAATTTTCACAAAATTTTGTAATATTTATGTAATTATTTCAACAGCCAGACAGCGTCGCAATTCACAAGAAACAAGAAAGCCAACCAACCGGGAGTTCAAGACTAAAATTTTGCACTCATTTGGGCTCATCAGTTAGACACATTTGAATTCGGGATTTGAAATCCGAGCCTTTTGCATGCTAGGCGAGTCACTCTACCAACTGAGCAAACACGCCACACACACAATGATGCCTATTATCTTACACAGATTAAGACACCCTATAAGGAGGGGTCGTTTTTTTCGTCGATATTTTCGAAAGTCATCCCCTCTTTTCGATTGACTTGCTTTAATTGAAACATTCGTCACTTCTGATTTGACGATGCGCGCAACAGCAAAGATGTCACGTTTTAGATTTTTGTTTTTCTTTTACGTTCTTTTCCTCCTTCGCGGTTAGGGTCTGATCCTGCCTACTTGCCTACCACTTATTTTCTTTTGCTCAACACACACCTCCAAAAATCCGGGCAACGCCGGGCAACGCCGGGCACCCAGCCTAGTATTTATATAAAAGGTAATAAACGCTGAAGAGCTACGAAGACAGGAAATGGTATCCTAAGAACGAGTGACATTTTGTACTCCAGAATTTATTTTTTTTAGAGAGTCACCTTCATTTTCACGTTTACCAGCTTCTTTCGATGCCTTGGTCGTTTAACATCTAAATCTGCCCCTCAAGATCGCCACGGGTATGGAATATGTGCCTACATTAAAGATGGCTTCCCGTGTGACAGCGATATCTACAGAGAAGACCTTAACTACCTTATATGTGCTTCCGGGTTGCACTTGCTTACACCACCGCATTTATATTTGCCCTCTATCGCCCCCACACAGCGGAGTTACTATCTTTAAGAGTATATCAGAGAAAATTGACCACATCCTGTCTGCTCATCCCTCGGCTAACATTCACATTTGTGGTGACTTCAATGTCCACAATGTGGAAGGCTGACCCACTCAAATAAGACTGGTGATGAGGGGAGATTCTGTCATGATTTTGCCATTGCCTATGACCTCACTTGTTGGCGAGCCCACCCGTGTGCCCGATACTACCGGACAGTACGCAAGCATTCTAGACCTTTTTCTATCCACTTCCCCTGAGCTATGCTCATGTTCCGTTCTATCTCCTCTGGCATCCTCCGACCACTGCGTTGTATCAGTTAAGATAAAAATGAAATATAATAACTCTACAGACGTACCTCTCCACCATACTCTATACCGATACTCTATGGCTGACTGGGATAGCTACCATACATTCATATCTCATCTACCTCTCCATTCCATGTTTTAAAAGGGTGTGTCCTCTATAGTATCAGGCCTGACAAATGGTTACTTGTAGGCATAGACCAATTCATACCATCCAAAAAATTCCAGCAAAAACCTAACAGCCAGCCATGGTTCTCCCCTGAATGTGCTGCTGCCATCGCACACAGAAATCACTTTTTCCATAACTACCAACGTAATAGATTCACTGAAACTAAAGCTGCTTTCAGGACCGCCAGCAACCATTGTAAAAGAGTAATAAAACATGCAAGAGAGCTATATGCTCAATCCGTTAAATCCAAAGTAGCTGAACAGCGGCTTGGATTCCACCAGTTCTGGCAAATAGCAAATAGGATCCCGAACAGAAACATGCGTTCTATCTCAACCATTTTCAATGGGCCAGAGGTCATCGCGACAGCATCCGACAAGGCCAAACTATTTGCCAAGAACTTTGCGACAAATTCTACCCTGTGCGACGAAGGCCATCAACTCCCCGTATTCCCTCCTATAACAGATAACACGTTATGCAACATACAAATATCTGTGCGTGAGGTCGCCAAGCTAATCAAGAACCTTGACTCCAGTAAAGCAACTGGTCCTGACGGTATTCAAATTATAGTGTTAAAAAAATTACAACCAGAACTTGCCCCTATACTTACAAAACTGTTTAAGCGTTGCCTTAAGAAGAGATTCCCAACACCCTGGAAAATCTCATCAGTCTGTCCTGTATTTAAGAATTCAGGTGATAAGTCATGTTCCTCTTAGTACAGGCCAATAAGTCTCCTGTGTCATGAGTAAGTTGTTGGAATCCATATTAAATAGAGAAGTAGTCAATCACATCAGCAGAAATAACCTTCTTAGCGACACGCAATATGGTTTCCGTTCTACTAGATTTACAGCAGATGTGCTAACTGTTATATCTCATAGGATTAGCGAATCTCTCGATGGAGGCAACATTTCTAGGGCAATTGCTCTTGACATATCAAACGCCTTCGATAAGGTTTGGCATAAAGGCCTACTACACAAGATTTCCAGCTACGGTATTACTGGAAATGTTTTCTCAATCATTAAATCATTTTTTTCTGATAGGCTCATAAGAGTAGTGGTTGATGGGCAGAAATCAGAAGCCCACAGTATTAATGCTGGAGTTCCCCAGGGGGTCCATCCTGGGCCCAACTCTCTTCCTGATCTACATCAATGATCTCCAAAAACACATACTTAAATCATTCGTTGACATCTATGCTGATGACACGACCATCTATGCCAACACATCAAAGGACGTAAATGACAAAGTTCTCTCTAATTCTCTCTCCTCTGATCTTGAGCGCGTGGTGCAATGGGGGAAGAGGTGGCTGGTTATCTTTAATGCATCCAAAACCAAGCTTCTATCTTTACATCATCAACGCTTTGATCCCCATCCGGCATCAATTGAAATGGATGTCTCTCGTCTAGGGGAGGCACCATGTTTTGATAAGTTTCTGGGTTTGATCTTTACTCCTGATCTTAAATGGAACACATAAATCAAGTCTGTGGTCAAGGTCGCTGGGAAAATGGTGGGATCTTTCTACCGCTCGAGAAGATATCTCACTAATGATACAAGTTCTATCTATATAAAAGCCAAGTACGTCCAAGGATGGAGTACTGCTGCCACATCTGGGCAGGAGCTGCTAAAAACAGCCTATCCTGCCTTGACAGAGTACAAAATATACTTCGTGGCTTAGTGGGGCATACCCTTTTCTCTTCCTTGCAACCTCTTTCCGACAGAAGAGACGTAGCGAGCTTATTTTTCTTCTATCGTTATTTCCATGCCAAGTGCTCATCTGAACTCCATTCTCTGGTCCCCCCCCCTCTCAGTCTTTCACGAGAAACATCCATCTGGCTGAAACTACTGTCAATAATTTTCCCCACTCTTTATCTGTGCCTAAATCAAAACGTAGATTCTATGAACAAAGCTTCTTTCTTAGAACTGCACCCCAGTGGAACTCGCTGTCGCTTGCCTGTTTCCCACCTGACTACAACTTGGACATCTTTAGGTCCAACATAAACAAATTCCTGACAAACCGCCACCTTAAGTAAGACACTCTATCAAAACCTCCAATACTAATGATTACTACAATACTATCTCATTGATTACTGTACACACAATAACCCTTATCCCTGAGTGGCCTTCGGGCCGTGATAAGTGGTGACCCCCATGTAAAATAAAAAAAAAATATCCGATATAATGAAATGACTGCAGAAATTCCCCTCTGGATCAAAAATGCTACATACAAATCCATTACATCTAACCTAATAGTCACTATCTGCCTGCATCTTTCGAACACCATTTTAGACATATTCAGTCGTAATAATAAAATGCTACAAAAAGCTTTTTTTCTTAGAAGTGCACGCCTGTGGAACTCTGTTACGCTTGCCTGTTTCCGTCCCGAATTCAACCTGGATGTCTTCAAGTCTAACACAAACAAATTCCTGATGAACCGCCCCCTTAAGTAATGAGACTTTATCAATTCTCCAATACTATTACTACACTATCCCATTGATTACTGTACACACAATAACCCTTATCCCCGAGTGGCCCTTAGGCCTTGATATGTGGTGAACTCCATGTAAAAAAAAAGAAGCACGCTTTGTCATTCTTATCTCCGTCGCCACACTTAAATCGACGTACACATTTCCTAACTGTGCTGGCATAAACTGCGTCAGCTTCGTAAACACTCAACAGGCGCTGGTGAATGTTTATCGGTGCAATTTTTCTGCATGTAGAAAACGAATGACGCATATCTGCTTCTGACGCACGTCCATAACTAGAGCAGAGAGATGAAACTTTCAGATCATAAATGCACACTTTCAGCCATCATAACAATGCAGTTTGCAATGGGCTCTGGTCCATTCAGGTGGAATTAAAAAAAAGGGGTATTACCTTTGGTAGGTCTCTTGTAAATTAATTTGACGATGAAAGTCACTTAAAACAACTAAAAGATATAACCTGGTAAAGCTGTGGGCTTCGTATTTGGCGATGCGCAATGTGCATTTTCCCAGTGAACTAATGCGACTCCAGATACCAACATGGACATTTCTACGACTCGGCTCGGTACATATCGCCTAACCTTCTCAAATGGCCACCCATCTTGTACTGGCCAAGGTCAACGTTGCTAAACTTCGGCAATCTGGCGAGAACAGGAGGGTCAACGTGATTGTGCTGTATACCTGTGTAAGTTACCTGCATCGACGGAGGTTAGCAGTAATACCAAAAGGAGTGAATAGTTCTACACAAAGCCTTCACCACTATAAACAAATCATCTGTGTGGATTTCCGAGCAACCTAATTGTTGTGGCGGAACCTCCTACGTCGAAAATCGATGGGAGAGTTCGTATATATATATATATATATATATATATATATATATATATATATATATATATATATATATACACACACAACTACTTCATTTACTCACATAAAATTAATATACGAAAGTATAGATTTATGCGTAAACTTGAAGTATTTATTTCAAAAGTGCTCAATACGTAGGTAGAGCTAGTTAGTAATTTATATTATATATTTTATAAATTACTATATATATATATATGTGTGTGTGTGTATGTGTATATATATATATATATATATATATATATATATATATATCGATAATCGCTCCAGACATGGTATAAAACCACTAGATGCAGTAACCGCAAATAAACAATACTTTAAAGTCAAAACCTTTCCAAGGATTAGCGTTAAATGGAATAGATTCTGGCCCAGAAAACAGCAATTCTTCCCTCTTTGTCAGAAACACTCCCTAGAATGTAAGGATTAAAGGACATCATAAAGGAATCAAGCGGTACGCGGTTGCTGAATGTTCCTCTTGTCCATGTTTCACAAAGCAAGAACCATCAATGGCGAATATTAGCTAACAGATTTGACGCGTTTGAAGTACGGAATTTCTAAAAAGAACCACGAATGCAAACGAAGAGTAAATGCTTTCTTTTTACCAAGAAACTACCATGTATAACACATCCATTGCGATGATGGCAAAAATACATGAAGTGCATTTTTAGAATTGTCTAAACAGTCACCATATTCTCCACACTTAACTGCCCGGTGCTATTACAGGCTGCTTCCAAACCTCAAAGGATACTCAAGAGAAAGGAAATTGGATATAATGAAAAAGTTTTGTTGGAAAACGAGGCGTATTTCGAGAACAAAGGGGAATCGTTCAATAAAATTCGCATTGTTGGAGAAAAATCCGAATCAGTGTATTAGCCTAGAAGACTCTGCCGATGATTCCACCGACCTTTTGATTATGTGATTATTTTGGCCAAACATTTAAGTGATGTTTTATATATATATATATATATATATATATATATATATATATACATACATATATATATATATATATATATATATATATATATATATATATATATATATATACTAGGAGGCCATCCGGCATAGCCCGGTCGTAAAATACGCTTAACTATGATATTTTGATTAATGAAGATTTCGTATTTATTAGACTGAAATCAGTATAAAGTAATGATTAAAAAAAGTGACACATGCGCTACGACCGAGAATCGAGTTCAAACCGTTTAACTTACGATTTACTTTTTTCTTTGACGTTAATACCTGAGCTATGAAGACATTTTCGTTGCAAGGAAAAATATTAAAACATAAACCATTAGCTACTACGTTACGTATACATATTCATAATGCCCTCGTTTGAACTTCATTTCTTTAATTTCCACAGATTTTCCACGATTAAAAACCAAATATAAAGTTTCACATGGGTTCGAATACCTTATATATTAATTTTCGTGTCTGCAGACAAAAAAAAATTGACAGAGGAGTTTGGTAGGAAAATTCTTTTAAACAAATATATATACGAATATATAAATATATATAGAAAGAGGGGTGTGTTTAATATAATCATTTTACGCTAATATTAAGCAAGTATAAATCTTGTAGAATATCTGCATTAATTACACCCAGTAGTTATAATAACTAAAGATGACCATCCTATAAGAAAACCGAAGAAACTAATAGGGAATTAATTAAAATGACTGTTTAAAAGAATATGCAAATTAAGTAGATCTTTTGAAGATGAATTCAACGATCCATATATAACAATGTTATCTATTCTTTTTAAATAAATAAAAAAAATGGTTTTAATATGAATTTTAATACACACACAAAATAAAACAAATTTAAAGGAGTATGTATGTATATATATATATATATATATATATATATATATATATATATATATATATATATATATATAAATGTAAATGTTGGTTCGTTCGGAGTTAATTGTCTAAAAAAAACACTGGACAGATGTGTTCCACGTTTTGGTATAATATGCTTACTATATCCATGTGTGTTTTTATGCATTTCTTTTTTATTATAACATTATACTTAATTTTTCTATGATAAATAGGTAGATTTCTTTGTATCGAGAGGCCATTTTTTTTATTTAGGAACAATTATTTATTACCGCTTCCTGTCACGTGACCAGTGTTACAATTTAGCGGTTTTCCTGCTATATCTGGAGATTTCGGTTACAATCTAGCGGGAAATTCTAGAAAATCTGGAGGTATTTGGCACCCACACACCCGCATTAGAAAAGCGCTTGAAAATATTCAATGTAAGTAAAAAAAAAGTAGCATTTATTGCCTTTGGTAACAATTATTTATTGATTATTTGTTTTGTTTTTCACCTTTTTTTCGACTAACCATTCTTAAATCTCACTATAAAATCGATTTTTCCAAGTACATTTTAGGTGTGGGGGGGGCATTCCAACCTCCGAAGTTTGGGTTTGTATTACTGTACACATAGATTCGAAAAAGTTATCAAAAAACAAGTACATAACAAATAAATGTTATCAAAGGCAAGATAAGTTACTTTTCTGCCAAACTGGATATTTAAATTAACCACACGTGGTCTCAAAATGAATGACGACGCTCAAAGTGTATACACATTTTGACTCCTCCCTTTACTTAAAAATTCACCAAAAATCAGGAAATTAACGAATTTTAATGAAAATTGTAGTATTTTTCAAATAATGATCGCAGAATATAATGAACTAATTATTTTTACTTAACTCTTAGTTAAAATGTTTTATTTTGTTTAAACAAAAAATACCTTTACTAAAGTTATGGTTTTCAGTAGTAAGTAAAAAACGCAAGAATTTATTTTTGCTTTTTTTAAAGCATCGTAATTTTTAACAATAAAAAAATAATTTTTACAGTAACATTACGAAAAAAGCCCCTAAAGTCCATATTAATGTATTCGATATAACTCGAAGAAAAATGAATTATCGGATACTATTCAGGAAATTAAAGATTCAATTAGATTCCTATTTCAGTCACCTAAATTATTTAAGGTGAAATGAGTTTAGGAATTTATAGCCAAACCTAAATATTTTTTTTTTTGGTAAATATCCAGATAAGCTACTACAGAACACCGACCACTCTAATTTGTTTTGGGGGGGGACAAATATATAACAAATAAATGTTATCAAAGGTAAGATAAGTTACTTTTCTGCCAAACTGGATATATTTTTCGTGTTTTTATTCAATGTAACATATTTATTCAGCTCGAAAAACATAGTGTTTACCGATGTTTTCGAAAATTCAAGATGGCGCCTCACACCCTCTTTAACACCGTAAGTTTGGAAAAAGGTGTTATAAATAAAAAACTATACAAAATACTATTAAAAACCCGCCGAATATATGTCAACCTATGTCACAGTAACATGTATTGAGCGAGTTTTTAACAGTATTTTATCCGGTTTTTTTATTTATAACATCTTTTCCCAAACTTACCGTGTTAAAGAGAGAATCAGATTCCATCTTGAATGTTCCAATACATCGGTAAACACTGTATGGTTTTCGAGCTGAATAAAAATGTAACATTGAATAAAAACACGAAAAATATATCCAGTTAGGTAGAAAAGTAACTTATCTTGCCTTTGATAACATTTATTTGTTATATATTTGTTTTTTGACAACTTCTTCGAATCTATGTGTACAGTAATACAAACCCAACATTCAGCTCGAAAAACATACAGTGTTTACCGATGACTTGGAAAATTCAAGATGGCGTCTGATTCTCTCTTTAACACGGTAAGTTTGGGAAAAGGTGTTATAAATAAAAAACTATACAAAATACTATTAAAAACCCGCCGAATATATGTCAACCTATGTCACTGTAACATATATTGAGCGAGTTTTTAACAGTATTTTATCTGGGTTTTTATTTATAACACCTTTTCCCAAACTTACAGTGTTAAAGAGAGAATCAGACGCCATCTTGAATGTTCCAATACATCGGTAAACACTGTATGGTTTTCGAGCTGAATAAAAATGTTACATTGAATAAAAACACGAAAAATATATCCAGTTAGGTAGAAAAGTAACTTATCTTGCCTTTGATAACATTTATTTGTTATATATTTGTTTTTTGACAACTTTTTCGAATCTATGTGTACAGTAATACAAACCCCACCAACCACTCTAATTTGTTTGGGGGGGTGATCTGATGTTGGGGCGCGCGCGCGCCCCAACATCACATCCGCCCCCCCCCAATGTACAAAGTAAAATCTTCGGAAAATGTTAAATAGTGTTCTAATTGGTAAATGTCGGTGCGTTACTTACGGAAAATTTGAAAATTCGATGTTCCAGGTAAAAAAAAAGACAGATAAATTACCCCCCCCCACTCGAACTTGGTGTGCTTTCCTTTTCTTATTTTATTTCTTTTTCAGCTAATTTTAAATTTTCCACCCAAAAAGCGCTATAATGTATTTTTGAAAATTAGAAAATTCTATGTCCTGGAAAAAAAAAATCCCCTCCCCCTAACGTTGGTGAAGCCGTCGTTTATGCTACAGCGTGCATGCGCGTAGCATAAACGGAAGCTGCAATATGGTGGAAAGAAGTTCGTGGGTTCAGGGGTAAATACCATGTAAACGGTAAATTTGCCCCAAGTTTGACTATCAGATTCGTTGTCAGCGACCTCAATTACCTATACAAAAACAAATTAGAGTGGTCGCTGTTCTGTAGTAGCGTATCTGGATATTTACCTTTTTTTTCTTGCTTAAAAAAATAGCATTAATACAGTAAGTTAGGTAAACTGACTTTTTCGTTTACAAAATGGAATTATTTCCCTTTCGTTATTAACTTTTTTTTTTTTAATTTTTTTTTTAAATAAATATTTTGTGTTTTATATACACAAAGTACAATTGTTGAATGTTACTGTTTTGATTATATTCGTTTGGGAGGGCACAATTAAAAAATTAAGAAAGATTAAAATGAAGCGAAATTTAAATTCCCATTCCATTTTTTACAACAACCGTAAAACAGTGCATACTCAGCAAGTTTTATCGTAATTTATAAGCATATTGAAACACTAAATCAACATTTTATTTATTTTTTTGCATAATTAATGATGGAAGTATTTTTCTGTTTATTTTCTTAACATCTGTTAATAAAAAATAATTTGTACATTCTCTTGAAAAAAAGAATCAAACTTTCACATGTGTTCCATTTTAACAAACTGAGCCACAGCAACGCGTGGCCAGGTACAGCTAGTATATATATATATATATATATATATATATATATATATATATATATATATATATATATATATATAGAGAGAGAGAGAGAGAGAGAGAGAGAGAGAGACTTATATGTAATATGCTGAGTTCGTGTTATTCAGTAAGTTTTCATATACCAATAAGTTTTAAGCCAGAAAGAGTTGACTTAAGGAGTAAGTTACAAAATTATCATATTTCATAATTGAGCATTTATATACTGTGGAAGCCAAATCAAGACTTCAAAAAGGGTGTTGATGGCAACAAAAAGTTTATATATATATAATGATTTGCTGCGGTATAGTCACTGCTTACAACAACACGTTTGTCAAAGTCAAGTAAATATCTTACGAAGAGATCTTTCTCGAAATATATATATATATATATATATATATATATATATATATATATATATATATTGCTAGCAGGTTGTCCAGCGTTGCCCGCTCATATAATACGCATAAATATTATATTTCGATTCATACAGAACCTGAGACATTTACTAACGAATATTTTTTAAAGTCCACTTCTGATAAATAAAAAATACTCGAGCTGAGATCAAAATCAAAACCTAAAGACATCGAGTCAAGTACGATAACCATTCGGCTAGCATGACACGTTGTCAAAAGTGTGTTCAAACCGAATTATTCCTAACATAAGGAATATATCATGTGAACACGCATGCGCAATCGTGAAACACTTAGCAAACAGACATACGTCTGACGGGTTCAACGTACCACTTAAAAGTTAGACCTCTAAGCAACCCTTCCCTTTTGGGAATAAAAATCAATCTAAATAAAACTTTTCCACATGTCTGAATTACTTATATACTAAATTGAAAGTGTGTAGTTTGAAAATCCGTTGAGTATATAGGTTGAGACGTGTCCTCACACACACATATCCACTCTTATAGGTATATAAATTTTATGAATCTTCATAACTTTTTATGTATCAATTTCCAGTATTAACCTTGACAGTGCTCGGTGCGTGCGGAAAGCTAGCTAGTTAGGCTTGAAAATATGTAAGGCTGTTAATTTACACAGAATTTTTAGCGTTTGTCCTCGTGAGAATTCGTCACGCCACCAGCATGAAACGCGAAAAATTTTGTGTAGATTAATTACCATATATATTCGTTTATATATATATATATATATATATATATATATATATATATATATATATATATATATATATATATATAAAATGTTAAAAGTCAACGTATGCTTCTAGGATAGTGATTTCAAGGTTAAAAAATACTAAATACAACAAACACCATCGTTTTTCATGCTTCAAAAAGACCTCATAACCTTTAACTCCCTATATATATATATATATATATATATATATATATATATATATATATATATATATATATATATATATATATATATATATCAGCCTGCCGTTGCCCGCCCGGGTGTTTGGAGGTGTATGTTGAGCAAAAAAAAAAAGTCAATTTTTTTAAATTTGACCCCTTAATATTTATTGTTTTGGGATCAAATAAAATTATTTCAAGTGTTTAGACCCAGAATTGTCACAGGAGTTTGGTGGAGTTCTGTAAGGTCAAATCATTGAACTTTGACCCCTTAACAGACAAATTTCTGGCCAAAAACGGATTACAAAGATTTTCCCAAATCTCAGAACTCTGTATATCAAATTTCGTGTCCGTAGACTGAAAATTGACAGAGTCATTGCGTGGGAAAATGTACACAGACACGTAGAGACACGTTCACTTTTATATATATACTAGCATTTCAGACTGGCGTTGCCCGGGTGTTTGGAGGTGTATGTTGAGCTAAAAATAAAAAAAAGTTCAATATTTTTTTAACTTTGACCCCTATTATCACCCCTTAAAATTTATTGTTTTGGGCTCAAATCATATTATTAAGTTAAATCCATGTCCAAGAAACCTATATCTACAATTTAAAGTGTTTAGACCCAAAATTGTCGGAGGATATTGGTAGAGTTCTTAAAAGTCAAATCGATGAACTTTTACCCCTTAGCAGCCAAATTTCTGTCGGAAAACCGATCACATAGATTTTCCATATGCCAGTACCCTGTACATCAAATTTCGAGTCTGTAAACTTAAAATTGACAGAGTTATTGCATAGAGAAATGTACACAGACACACGTCTACTTTTATAGATATATAGATAGACTAGCATTTCAGCCCGGCGTTGCCAGGGTGTTTGGAGGTGTCTGTTGAGCAAAAAAAAAAAGTGGTAGTAGGAAGGCAGGCTCGAACCCGTACCGCAAAGGAGGAAAAGAAAGGGGAAAAAACCTGACGTCTATGCTCTTACGACCACCGCCAAACCGGAAGTGACGTTTTTTAAAACTAAGGCTAGACAATCGAAAGGAGAGGATTACTTTCAAAAATTATAAAATACGTGATAGAGCTAAAAGAACACTTAGAGTAAACACTAATACTATTACGCGAAGAAAGGGCTTCTACCAATTAGCCCCTAGTATAGGAAAAATAATAATCAAAGAACAAAATATAAAAACAGATCCTGATTAACCGTTTTTTCCTTAATCCTTAAATAATTTAAACAAAATGAATAAGTTTAGAGAAAAAAAAAGAGTACATATTTATTTAACGTATTTTAAAAAGTGTGTATATATATATATATATATATATATATATATATATATATATATATATATATATATATATATATATAGACATTAAGCAACCCAACCTTCCCATACACACACAGTTTCCTTCCCGATATGGGTAGGATTCTAACATCCTTTTCATTTTCGTATGGTCTATGACCGTTTTCTTCTTTTGCATTTTTCCTTTTAATATGTTGAAGATGTCCTCTGAAATAGAGACGGAAACGTTGATCATGTTATAAATTCATTCGGTTTTTCTTTTTTCAAAACAACATAACGTCAACCATCGCTGACATTTTAATTTCATTTTTATGCATATATATATATATATATATATATATATATATATATATATATATATATATATATAATATGTATGTGTGTGTGCACGCTCTTAGTTTTTACTTCGAACAAGATTACTAATCACGTTACCACACCGGTTCCCGTTAGATCACCGAAGTTAAGCAACGTTGAGCCTGGTCAGTACTAAAATAGGTGGACATTTGGAAATTTCAGGGGGTGTATATGCTCTCCGCTTATCTTGGCATTGTTTCCAGTCAGTCTGGAGCCTCTCCTAGTCACTCGACTCAAGCAGTGCCGATAACATAGATGTATGGTATGTGATTTCACAACCCTTGCTTCACAATTATATGCGCAACTACCTTTATAGGGATGTCTATTGTCTCTTGTGACAACGAAGACGTCGTTATATATATATATATATATATATATATATATATATATATATATACATATATATATATATATAAAATCCTAACAATAATATTTTCCAACACCGCAATACAAACTCCATTAATATATATTATCAAAATGAAATGAAACCTAACGTAAGAATCTAAGAAAATGCAATTAAATTATCGTATGTAGGTACTTGACGCCTATTGACAGTAAATCTAAAATTAAATTTATTATTTACTACAAGAAGTTTAGAACACAAAAACCTTGTGAAACAACTCATCACCGGCTATAAAAGCGTGGAACATACCAAGGCTGTGTATAAATTCAAATGCTCTATGGAAGAATGTAACTCCAAAAATAATATATTCTTTGGGCATACAGCGACAACATTGTCCTGGCGAATAATTATGCATCTAAATAATATCAGTACTATATATAAATATTTGATAAAAGAACATAACTGCCCCCCTCCAATCTTAGAAAGATCCTCGTTGACAACATACAAATTATAAAACATGAAAATAATATTAAAAAAATTTAAATTCTTGAAGCGTCATATATTAGAACTCTTCAACCCACTATAAATGAAATTGCATCCGAGAAAAGCAGTAACGTTCTAAAATGTTTTGCGTAGTTCGTATTGGACGGACATTGTTAACAGTGTCCACGAACTTGCTGTTTTTAATACTCGAATTATTAATTGACCATATATTTTTAATCGACTTTTCATCGACTCTATACATTTTAACTTATCATTACCTAACGCCGTTTACTGTATATTTTAGTTTGCATTTTTAATTCTCATTTTCGCTCGTTCGTATTATTACTTCAACACTTGAAGATGATGTGTGGACGAATCGAAAGCTCGCAAGACAGCAACAACTGTGGAGCTTTTATTAATATTTTTTATTTTGACACAAAAAATAGATACGGAAAATCGAAAAATTAAAAATAAGAATCATAAAACAAAGTGTCTCCGTTAAATTTTATAATATTTGCTTGAATACACACACACACACACACACACACACACACACACACACACATATATATATATATATATATATATATTAATATATAGTGTCTTTCCAAATCATAATAACAACTTCTATTCAAGTCTTACAAAGTTGCTGAATCGAAAATACGATATATATATATATATATATATATATATATATATATATATATATATATATATATATATATATATATATATATATATATATTACCGTTTTATCTTTTTTAGTTACGCGTGTTTCTGCTACCGGATCGTATTTTCGATCCAGCAACTTTGTAAGACTTGAATAGAAGTTGTTATTATGATATGGAAAGACACTATATATATATATATATATATATATATATATATATATATATATATATATATATATATATATATATATATATTGTTGAATTTTTATTTAATTTTATTAGCGATTGCGAACTAATTTCTTTCTTTTTCACTCCCTGAGCGTTTATTATAAGAAAGGAGTTATTTGCCCTTTGTTAATATTTTTCCGCCCACATTTTTAGGGGATATTACTTCTTTTTTTTTAATATTATTTATTACTTATTAATTAATAATTATTACGTCCAAAATAATAATAAAATAATAAAATAATAATAATTAATAATAACATTAATAGTAATAATTATTAATTAATAAATGATATTAAAATAAATAAATAAATAAATAAATATATATATGTATAGTAAGTTATACATCTACTTTAAGAATTTGAAATTGAACTAAAAAAACACAAACTAGAACGCGCCATTCCAACTCACTATCGTTGAATACTCTCATAACTGCTGATTGTAACAGTTCGCTGACATGGCTTTATATGCACTTAATTCACTTCAAGTTAAGCCTTAATTGATTGCTGCTCGCCCGCAGAACAGACGTTGGCTTTGTTGACAGAGTTCGAATATTCAGACCAGCAGTAGTTATTAATTTTTACACTGATGACTGCATAAGCCTAAAATTTTATTTTCTGTAGGTATAAAAATTGTTAATATTTATTCAGAAATAATATATATATATATATATATATATATATATATATATATATATATATATATATATATATATATATATATATATGTATGTATACGTGTGTATGGGTGGGTGTGTACATCCTCACATTTTTTACTTTGAACAAGATTTAAAAAAGACAACAAAGAAATGTAGAGGTTTCTGATGATGATCTCTTTCCCGGCGGCTTAGTGCCAGGTGGTTCCGTTTACTTACTAAGTTCCATCAACTCGTTTTTTTTTTCTCTTGCTTCAGCTGATACTCCCTACTTATACCGGAAGCACACGATCCTTCTTTAAATACAATACCTCATCGTAAGTATTGCTCAACATTAGCCGATTTCTTTTCTATCACCACCACGGATTACTTAACGTAGGCTGATCAGTAAATTGAGGTTGAATGGTCAATTTAGATACAATTGAATGATCTTGAGTTGTAAGGGTCATAACAATGGTCTTGGCACGTTAAGTTGGGCTGTTTACGTGAACCAGCATCGTCCATGAAGATACGCAAGTGTAGTACATATTATACAAACGCACACACATTTCTTTTTACCTATAATCAGTATGGAAATAATTATATTTATCATAAGTCTAATAGCTTATTATTATTATTATTATTATTATTATTATTATTATTATTATTATTATTATTATTATTATTATTATTATTATTATTATTGGCTTTAAGGAGTTTTCACACAGGTCATCAAAGATCTCATTGAAAACAGCCTGTTTTTTCTCTGGAAGCTGAGTGGCAACAAGTATCCCCATATTTTCAGTACTCTCCACCCCTTTCGATAACATTTGCAAATCAATTTGCATTATCGGAACAAATGCCATTGATTTCTCGTTGTTAGCGCCCATTGGTCTTCACTTGAATTTGAGTGGCAATAAGCCTCCCCAAAATTTCAGTTATCTTTGCACTCATATTTCGGAGATCGATCAGTGCTCACTCCTCGGTCTTTCCTTCCTCCTTGACTACTTGGCTATTCTTTTTTGGGGGGAGGGGGGAGTGATGTGGTAATGGTAGGATGATGGAGTAGAGATATTATAGATATGCAGCTTCAATGTTCTTGGTTTCATGTAGCGCTTCATGTTTTGAGAGAGCTGGCTGGGGGGGGGCTCCTACATTAATAAACCTTGTGCCTAACTTAATCTACACTTGTGAGGTGCAGATGTGTTACGCAGGTGTTTGTGATTTTGAAAATGTTGTGGTATGACTCAAGTCAAGAAAGAGAGTTTGTTTATAATAGTGAACCAAAGCAAAACGATATAAGGCCTTAGAATTTGAAAGGACAAACTCGAAAGAACTCATGGATACAAAAACAAAACAATGTTTAAACGTTATGTATGAATGCCCCTATCTCTCTCTCTCTCTCTCTCTCGTCTCTCTCTCTCTCTGCGTGTCTCTCTCTCTCTCTTTATATATATATATAGATCTTTTTCACTCCCTTTCTCTCTCTTTCAATGAAAAAATAGAGAATTGAAATATGATTGTATGTTTAAAACAGTTGACGCTTGTATTCTAGAGTCAGCGGACGCGACATAGCATGCGTCTGGTTTCAACTAGTCTTTATAAATATATGCTTCTCATTGTTAAATCTTAAATAAATTATATTTTTTATAAAAATGCATTTGTTCGCTATTTTTGTATAAGCGTTAAATTCCAGCATGACATTAATGCCGATGATAGAAAGATGTCTGTATGACGCAATGAAGAAGCCACCTGTGCCAGCTAATTATAGCCGACGACATATCGAGCCGTTTTTGTTGATGTTTCCATTTGGATATCGTTGGATATGGTTTATACCCCTTGGAAGCTGGTAGCGTTCCAGGACGTTCCTAAACCAAGTAACTTTTACCTACAGCAGTTTGTCTTGCCTGCGCTTGTAGTTCATGTGTGCTTGTCTCCACATTCAATGGTTTTCTTTAATATTTAAGCTGTTTGCATTATTGTTATTCGTTGTATTTTTTCAGTCATTCCTTTGATTCCAATTTTCCCCATTTGTTTTTCAAAGTTTTTTGAGATTGTTCCTAGTGCCTCTACTATTATATTATTAGTTTGATTTTCTTCATTTTCCATATCCATTTAAGCTCCCTGGCTAGCTCTGTGTATTTGCTCCATTTCTCTTTTCTTTGATATTCACCTTGTAGTCAGCTGGAACAGTAAATTCAACGATTTGACAGGACTTTTCTTACTTGTTAATTATTACGACATTCGGTTCTTTTGCTCGGATGGGTTAGTCAGTTTGTATGTCTATGTCTCATAGAATTATGTGATTCTCGTTTTCAAATACTGTTGCCGGCTTATGTTTGTACCACTTGTCTGTGCGTTCGAGATGCAGTTGTTTATATAATCCCAAGTGTACCGCCCTTCCCACTGAATCGTTTCTGTTCTTGCATTCCTTTTGGGCCAGTTTGCTGCATTCACTTACTATATGGTTTATCGTTTTGTCCACAGAGTCTGCATTTACTGCTTTCTTGTGTTGTATCGATCCTTGCTTTGATGTGGTTGGTTCTTATCGAGTTATCTTGTACTGCAGTTATTAGGGATTCAGTTCATCGGCTTATGTGTCCTTTTCGCACCCATGTCCAAGTGTGTTCGCTATTTTCATCTTTTTTTTTTCCTTATGAGCATTCCATGGTTTCTTCCCATTTTTTCTCGTCTTCTCCTTTATCTCTTTGTTTTCTGTTCTGTAAGTTTTCTTAGTGTCTCCCGCTCCCATGGTTATCCTTTCCGTGTTCTGCGTTATGTATTTTTGTAATTATTTTTTTTTTGTGTGTCATGCACACAGTCTTCTGTACAAACTAGTCCTCTCTCGCCTTTTCTTTTCACATAGAGTCCGCTAACATCGTCCTTTTGGTGTAGGGCATTGTGCATAGTCATGAGTTTCCTGGTCTTCTGATCAAATTACCTCAGTTCTTCTTTGGTTCAGCATATGTGTATTTTATTAGTTATACTGCTAATGTATTTCTATCTTTTATTAGGTTTCTGATATATAATTTAGTTTCTAGAAGTTTTCTTGTTTTACTGAGGTATTCCTTTCCAATTCTCTCTTTAATTTCTCTGGCTTTGATAAACTCCCGAGTATTTATAGACGTATTATTCCCCTAGGGCCCTCATCTCCGTTTGGTTGGGTAGTTCCATGCCTTCTGTTATCTCCAGTTTTTTCTTTCTTATAACTAGTAGTGCGCACTTTTCCATACCAAACTCCATTTGGATAACCTGGTTGAAGATCCTGGTAGTGTTTATTAGTGTCTCTAGTTCCTTTTCGAGGGGTATATATATATATATATATATATATATATATATATATATATATATATATATATATATATATATATATAATGTATGTATGTATATATATATATATATATATATATATATATATATACATGCATGTCATAGGGCAGAGACAATTTTTGTTTGTTTTTATTGTAATGCTATTTTTCTTTGCGTTTTGTTCAAGTGTAAAAAGAAATTTGTCGTAGTCACGAACGTTTTCGACTTCCATGGGTCCTGTTCAGGCGAGCGATGAATTAAAATTTGCGCTGGTGAATACTGTTTAAAAGTTGATTAAAAGCATTTAAAATCATTAAAAGTACTTAAGTGTGCTTTTTACTTCGTATTGAGCCTAATTGATGGTAGGTTTTCGCATACAGTTGAGTCGGGCTTCACTTATTGCGAGACGCAGATCACCGTGTGAGACGGCCAAAATGGCCGTGTTTTTAATTAGTATATTCGTAAATTCAGTTTCGGGGGTGTCATGTGTTGCAATGTATTGGTAAATGGATCAATACGGGGAAAATAGATGGCATGTTAGTCGGCGAGAGATACAAGTTCTAGTCATGCCGATGTACATGTTATTTTTTAAGACACATTCTCTTACAGGACATTTACAAACGTATACAACATTTCTAGTTGTGAGTAAACCGCTGTCGAGTGAAGAGTTATTATTGTTAGTAATTGACTTGTTTTAGATTTTTTGTAATAAATAATGAAACTAATTTTAGAGTTTTTTTCAGTGGGATATTTAGCATTTTATTAATCAATATATATATATATATATATATATATATATATATATATATATATATATTTAGTTATTTATTTATTTATATATACATATATATATATATGTATATACATATATATTTATATATAAATATATATATATTTATATATGAATATATATATATATATATATTTATATATAAATATATATGTATATATATACATATACATATATATACATATACATATATATATATATATATGTATATATATATGAGAATAATAGAAATTGGAAATGAAGTCACAAAAACTATATATTGGTGGATATAGATTGATTCATTTATTCAATAAGAGAATAAAAACAATTAGTTGGGGGATAGAAGGGACTCTTTATGCCAATGCATTTCGAAGCCTAATGCTTCTCATCAGAAGAGTAGAGAAAATGCTAGGTGACATAGTTGGGATACGGCGTCTTGCGTGGGATTCATTAGAAACGAAATAGATCAAATAAAATTATAGATGTGTTGGGTGGGTATCGAATTCTAAATAAAGGAGTAGCGTATTATATATATAGTGTAATGTAGAAACGTGTATAGGGTCATTATCATAGTCCTAAATGGATGTAGTATATGTTTAAGGGTTAAAGTGAGGGTATGGCGTGGATGGGTCGTAATTCTATTTTAACGGTACGTAAGGTGTCTTTTATCTATGGACGGACATTTTTTGACAGATGCAACAGAGAAGACAACAGCAACAAATGAAGTAATGTATAATTTTGGGCGCGGTATTATGGTGTTGATTTAAGGCGAATAGGGTGGATCTGGATTGGTAGTTGTAAGGCTATAATACTGGATTTCAGAGTACAATATATGCTAGGTAATATGTGGCAATATTTATAAGTTTTCTTTGATATTAGATAAACAGGGAGGCGGTTTGAGTATAAGGAAGAGGTAGAAAGACAGGATAGCAAAGTATTTAGAGGTTTCTAACAAGACAAAATTGATTTTTGGATGTGGATGATTGACGTGGTGGAGTAATGGGGGGGAAATGTACTATTAAAAATAATAACAATAATAATAATAACAATAATAACAATAATACGTAGACGATGATGATGACAATAATAATAATAATGATAACAATAATAACGATAATAATAGCAATGACGACGATAATAATAATAATAATAATAATATTAATAATATTAATAATAATAATAATAATAATAATAATAATAATAACTAAAAGGTGAATAAAATTAAAGGGTACAGATAAAGGCAATACATTTAAGAGATAAAGGATAAAAAGGACAAGAAAAGGAAAAATAAAGATTAAAAAAAAAGAAAATAAAGTTTCGTTAAATGGGGGCAGAGTTGGATAACTATGGTGTATACATACGAGAATGAGGCGCAAGGGATTAGAATAATACACACACACACACACTCACACACACACATATATATATATATATATATATATATATATATATACATACATACCCCCACACACACATACACACATATATATGGAATTAGCCGGCAAAACAAGAAGTTCGGAAAACAATATCCTGGGGGTTGAAAATTTCCTTGAATAGGAAAATGTCTGCAAAAGTCACAATATAGTCCTGAATTACCCGACTGCAAAGGCCAGCGATCTATGTTATTTATGAATGAGCAAGACATAAACAGCGGAATACATATATGCTCGTTTTTATACGAGGAAAAGGTTTAAGTATTTACTTCAAAAGTGCCTCAATACGTAGATAGAGCCAGTTAGTAAGTTATTAAAATATTATGGCGATTAAGCTACACTGAATATTCCGCGTTTCATCTACTCTAGGACTCTTCAGGCTTACGCATAAGCCTGAAGAGTCCTAGAGTGGATGAAACGTGGAATATTCAGTGTAGCTTAATCGCCATATATATTTTATAACTTACTATATATATATATATATATATATATATATATAGTCATCCACATACAGTACTGTTTCGCTGTTTCACAGCTCATCAGTGCGGCTAGACAGGCAACTACCTCAAGCCAGGATTGAAACCCGACCGTTTATACGGCAGTCAAGGCTTCTAACCATTACGCTATTGGCGGCTGCTTGAACGAGTAGTGAGTTTAACGATGTTTTGATATCGTCCGAAATACCTCCGCTCGATTTGTTTACACAAAGAGCGTCGCTTATATGCTAATGGTAATTCGTTTTTCACTTCTCAATATACAGGGTCAGTATATTCATGCAATATGCTATGTGAAAGCTACACAACTTTCCCACCATATATAACTCGATTCTTCCTTGCTTTTACCATTTAAAAACGGCGTCGGTCGAAAGATTAGTTCTTTATTGTAGACAGAGCATCTGACGTTATTTTTTTCTTTTTTTTCCAAATTGACAATTTTCGAGTTTAACCATTTTCGAACTTCGGTTTGATTTTAGCATTAATGTCACTGTCTTTTTTCCCTGCATTTTATTGCCAATAGAATTTAATCTGAATCTATCAGAGCAAAGCTGGCATATGCGCAGGGTAAATGTCACCGCAGTGAACTGCTAAATCAGCAAAATGATTTGAAAATACATATTTCCATTCTTGCCGCTGGGAAATAAAGATTATATAAGACGTAGTTTACTATTTGGTTAGAACATCTAGCCCACTTTCGTTTGCATTAAATACATCTCTCTCTTTCTCCCTCTCCTTATATATATATATATATATATATATATATATATATATATATATATATATATATATATCGGGTACATTTCTTTACAAAGCTTATCGAAGAACAGTGCCAGACCTATAAATTACCTTGTGTGAAATTTGTAAAAGATAGGCTTAGCCGTTTTGGTACCTATGAGGAAAGAAACTCACACACAAACACACGAAGTGACTTTTATTTGGATAATATCAAAACATTGTAAATTCACTACCTGCATAGTAGCAGAAATATAGTGCAACGGTTAGAAGCTCTGACTGTCATTTTGGTGGTCGGGTTTCGATCCTGATTTGAGGTAGTTGTTTGTCTAGGAGCACTGATGAGCTGTGAAACAGCGGAACCGTACTGTATGTGGATGAATATATATATATATATATATATATATATATATATATATCTTTTTTAAATACCTACAGGAACTAGTATTTCATTCTTTCGGGGATCATTGATGCAGGGTGTCACGATTACTGCCAATCGGGAGATTCGAACCCGGCCATGGATCATCTCTGACTCCATTAGCAAGGAACAGACCACACGGTCAATTTTACCGCGAGAAATATCGTTGAAATTTAAACATTTATTTTTAAATGTAAAGAAGTCCGTCCATAGTAATCTAATGAATATAAGATCATGACCTCCGCATGCGAGCTTAAGTGCCCGACTTTCATTTCAACTTTAAAGTTCTCAACAATAAGAACCGAGTTCTAAAACGGGCTGACATAATATATATATATATATATATACACACACACACACACACACACACACACACACACACACACACATATATATATATATATATATATATATATATATATATATATATATACTATCAGGCGTTGCCTGGTTCTTAAATATACTTAAATATGCAGATTATGTATTCATTATTATCGAGACAATACTCTATCGATTATTATATTGAACCTATTATATAGTAGGGATATAACAAGACTAATACACACACATACACACACACACACACACATATATATATATATATATATATATATATATATATATATATATATATATAATCTAGAGTGCCAGCAGCTAAAATCGAAACCAAAGCATGCAACTCTTCATTCTTCCTCCTTAACTTCAGAGCCACGCCCAACGCACATCATCGTAACTTCACATACCCCCCTTAATATCAACAAAATAGCGTAACGGTTAGAAGCGTTGATTGTCGCCTAGGCGCTCGAGTTATAATCTTGGCTTAATTAACTGCTACATCAACTCCAATGAAGAGCTGTAATACAGAAAAACTGTCTCTGTGGATAACTATACACACACACACGCATATATATATATATATATATATATATATATATATATATATGTGTGTGTGTGTGTGTGTGTGTGTTATATGTTGTACCTAAGGTACTTACACTTTTATTCATTTTTATGCTCATAGTATTTATATGCTAGTTGACTTGTCGCAGAACGGATCTTGTAATCTGAAACTTACTTATAAATAGTTTATCTTTTATATTTTTAGATTTTATTTATCGTTTTTTTCATATATTAGTAAAAATAGTAACCGTATTATTTGACATTTTTTTCTTGGGGAAGTTGTATTATCTACTGGAGAGCCATGTATTTAACAGCTGTCATGTTTTTAAATCTCCTAAACAGCTACATGGTAAGCAGCTGATGATCCCCGTTTTCTATTTACAAACATTTAGTTAAGATTTTCTCTTTTCATCCTTATGTAGTTAAATTCTCTTTTATAATGGTGGACTTCTGCGTAATCGGCCTATGCAAGTGATACGTCTATTTCTCTTAAACAATTTTAGTTAAGGCCTTTTTTTTCAGCCATATATATATATATATATATATATATATATATATATATATGTATATATATATATATATATTCATCCATATATAAGTGAATTCTCTTTGGTCATTATAAACTTTTTTAGAAATCGGATTATATAGGTGCTTAGTCTGTGATAGGTTAAAATTATTTTTTTTTCCTTCCGGGAATTTAAACTGCAATCTTTATTTTTATTTTTGCATTTTTTTATTCTAAGCTTCTTTAGACTATATATATATATATATATATATATATATATATATATATATATATATATATATATATATATATATATGCAATATATATATATATATATGTTGCATAGGGGTGTTATTAAGATGAAGGTACTAAATATGGATATGTTTTATACTGGTGTTATTATTAAGACGATGTATATTATGTATTGTTGTTGCTCGTCTTAGGAGAGTCTTAGTGAGAGATTGACAGTCTTAGTGTGTTCATGGTGGGAGATTAGAATCTTAGGAGTGATATCTAGAGATTGTCTTAGGAGTGTTCATACGTTGAGTGTTCATATGTCTTAAGATGTTCATGTTGTAAGAGATAGCATATTGGAGACATAAACAGGTATATATAAAGAGAGATACACTTCTGTATATATATATATATATATATATATATATATATATATATTACCAAACAAGTTGGATCAACAAAAACATTCATATCCTTTTTCTACAAATACTCCTGCTACAGGACTTCTGATAAATGTATTATTTTCACTTTGACTTTCCATGTCTCACTGACTTTAGCAAATAGGGTGCATACCTTTATAACTATTTGCTAATATTTTCACTCCTCTGATGAGATGGTAGACATCGAAACCCTATAGGTTAAGGAGATAAACTTTCTAAAACATTCGTTGTCTTGCTTAGAATAATAAAAAATTCTTTGATATGAAACTCAACCACTTCATTTCATTTCAATGAGAGTTTTTTGAAATTCATTGAATTACAATTTAATATATATATATATATATATATATATAATAGACAGTGTACATGTTACTACAAGAGAACTAATTCAACGAGAGGAGATTTATGAATATCTTGATAGATAGACCGAGGGATAGTGCGTTTGACATTTACGTTTTGACAGTTGTGTATATAATATAAACACGTTACCTTTCTCATTGTAATGATGAACACAGAAGACGCAGATACACAAAGATGATGACGTCCTTTATTTCATGACCTGTCCATGATTTCGCGTGGGGAATTCAATTTTTCTTTACAGGAATATTTCTAAAAGCCTCCTCACTTTCAGAGAGTGCCGAGAATCGGTATGAACCTCTCTGTTTCTCTGATCTCGTCACGTCCTCACATGATTAAACATGTGCTCATAAAGCACGTTGGATGACATGCGTCACGTTGCCAAACTTGACATGACCCCGAGTTCAGTAACCTATTTTTCAAATAACATTTCTACAAAATATGTTTACAATTCCAATTGACGATTAAATTCCTCATTTAAATTTTCACAGAAACAAATTTCATTATTAAATTCCTTTTCCATATACAGATATGCAAGCTAAACAATTGAAATTCCTTATTTTAATAACATTCTGTATTTATTTAAACTTATGATTGGAATTTTCAATTCCAAATCTAGCTTCGCAACTTCGAATCCTTAACTATCCTATTTCATATTTACATTTAACTAATTCCCTATTTTTTTACTTACATGAAAAGGGGCCAGCCCTTTATCATATATATATATATATATATATATATATATATATATATATATATATATATATATATATATATATTTGAAATAAGTGACTATCGTCTTGAGGACACTCTACACAAGCTTTTTGGTCTGACCTTCCCTCCTGGTCTTAAATAAAGAAGATACATCAAATCCGCTTTGAAGGTCGCTGGAAAAGTAATTGGACATTTCTACCGTTCCAGTTAATATCTCACTGCCGATGCAATCCTCTACCGGTAAAAGAGTCAAGTATGTCTTAGAATGCACATAACAACTAATCGAGGAAGGCTAGAGGAATAATTGGTCGAAACGTGGTGAGACATCAGCAACTATGAAGATTAGGATAACAGTCGACAAAAGAATGTATACACATTTTAATGCGTTTCGGTTCAACAGTTCAACAGAGTAACCAATTAAGATTCACGAGTTTGGTAAGACGCATCAAATAAAGTTTACAGGATACATCAGCCGATTCTCGCGTGAAATTATATATATATATATATATATATATATATATATAGAGAGAGAGAGAGAGAGAGAGAGAGAGATAGATAGATAGATAGATAGATAGATAGATAGATAGAGATAATAAATGAAAAAAAGTTATATTCCAAAATTCATGATGTTGAGCAGCTAATAATTTATTCCTTTAATTCAGTTGACTTATACAATTCTTGACAGTATCTGTTAACTTTTTGTCACTTATTCTCCATATTGCTCTGTAATTACATGGAACTACTTAATAAAGGATTGATATATAATAAGAAACTATATTTCTACCGAAATAAATATATATATATATATATATATATATATACATGTATACACACACATGTATATGTTTGAATACACACACACATATGTTTGAATACACACAAACATATGTTTGAATACACACACATATATTTGAATACACACAAACATATGTTTGAATACACACACACATATACAAGTGTGTGTGTGTATTCAAAATATAACTTCAAATTCTGTATATTCAAAATATAACTTCAAATTAACTGTTTGCTCGTTTTATAAGCTCTATTTCATATTTTGTTTTATCGAGCTTTTTCATCTGGCTGAGATAACTTTATAAATATTGATTCTTTAATATTTATAATATACTTTAGTTTTACCATCTTGGATAATTTTGGTAAATTTAATTGTAATTTTTATTTTATATATATATATATATATATATATATATATATATATATATATATATATAAGAGAAGTGGAAAGTCACACATTTTAGAAAACATATTGTTTTATGCATTTAAATCAGAAAATTTGAAAACTTGAAAATGTGAAATGATAAAATCATTTTATTTACTTTTTTGTTGTTGTTTTTAAATCCGAATTTTCGCCAAATAACATGGCTTTATCAAGGAGAGGTCAGTCCGATTAAATGTTTTTTTTTTCTTCATAAGAGGTCGAAGCCTCCCGAAAAGGAAATACGTCTTGTATCAGTGCTGTTTGAAATCTTAGAAGTGGAAAGTCACGCATTTTATAAATAAAAAAATTCTCGTTACTGCGACATGGTAATTTAGTAGACACTATATGTTTTACTTGAAAAAAAAATTCAATTTCCGAGTTTCGCTACAATAGCAAAGAAGTGCTAAAGTGTTACGAATATTTTCATTAATCATATTTTAAAGCAACATATTTTCTCCAAGAAAAAGTGCGAAAGTATGAAAACAACAGTTTGCCAACCTACTTTCTATTTTTTACACTTATCCTACAATATTTTTACATTATTTTTTTCCCTTAGATCTATCACCAGTCTTCCACTTACTTTGTTGGTTTATTCTTTAAAACAGTTTTAAATTTTTTATCGATTTATTTTTGATAAAAAACTATACTTTTATACAAAACGAAAATCGGTTATTTTTTAATTTATGAGATTTTCCAGTACGTGCTCACATACATGTCTATAGTAAAATTAAACCCTTGTGCTTTCCCCTCTGTCAACCTCAGGAAGAACGGGCAGTGAACCCGCAGTGAATGGTTAACGTGTATGCCATTTTAATTTAGGATACTCACTTCACAATTCGTTTGGCGTTTGCAATAACCATTAAATAAGCTCAGGAATCCTGATTCTTTCTCACACGACAAGTATATGTTACGTGTTCTATGGTCGGAAAATCAAGCAATCTCTACCTCTGCAAAGAAAACGAAACACCTCAAAATATTGTGGGTCAACAGATATAGGGAACATAAACATAAGAAACATACATTTTTTTGTTCTCCATTTAAAGAAACTTAGTCACAGCAACGCGTGACCGAGTACAGCTAGAATCTATATATATATACTTATTACTATAATTATGTTTAATATATACATACACTCCTTTTCTGAATCATCATTGCAGAGAGTCACGATTACCACCGATTGGGATATTCGAGCCTGTTCCCGAAGCCATCTCTGACTCTGCAATGAACAAACCGCTCGGCCAACGTTGACCGCCGCAAGAAGTATAGTTTAAATAACATTTATATGAATCGTAAATGCCATTGAAGAAGATCAAGAGGGATCATTTGAGTTTAACATCACGATCAGCGCACGTGGGCCTAAGTGGCCGTTTTATTTCATTCTAACTTAAAGTTCTCGACAGTAAGAGCCGAGTTTTTAAAACGGCAAACATAATACTATAATTATTTTTTTTACTTACAGACACAAGTGCTTGATATATATATATATATATATATATATATATATATATATATATATATCATACAAGCTAACCCGATCTGGAGTTGCCTGGATTATCTCTTTTTAAATTCTGCTAAATGTTCATTCTTAAACCTGTGTTTTTTGTACGGAAATATTAGTATATATAAACGATCCGAGAGGAATGTTAGTGATTTAATAGGCACGTTGATAATTTTCTTGTTTTACGTCATTGTTAATAAATGTCAGTATTGACGCATAAAAAAAACATAGAAAAGTCACGATAACAAAAGTATAGGCGAATATATGGCGCTGATATTGACACTCGCTTGTGTTGCAGTTTAACTATTGGGAATAAATGTTGAACAACGAAGTCCAAAACTGTCGTCAATGCATATTGCAAATATGGAAATGCGAATGTCATTTTTTTGCCTTGAGTTTTCGCTTTTTTTTATAAGAATATAACCGCGCCAGGAATAATATCCAATTAGCCCCATTGAAGAGGGCCAACGGTTAAGCTGCGTATTGGATAACGGTGAATGGCTTATTGAATTATGTAGACGGGTCAGTGTCAAATACTTTCGTAAAAATAAAGTACAACATTTCCCGTTTCGTAAATCTGCCTGGACGCCATTTTGTTTCGAAGCGCGGACTAAAAAAGACACAGACAATAGAGAATTCCATTGAGTCAAGATTTGCAATAAAAGACAAAAATCAACAATCAATTATATGTCTCCGTTCTTCTTTCTTTCTTTCTCTCTCTCTCTCTCTATCTATCTTTATATATATGCATATATATATATATATAGATAGATATAGATATATATGGTAAAACTGGTAATTAGTAAAAACCTGAAGAGAGTGCTCAATACTATTGCAGAGCAAATATGTGTTTTATTTTTTATTACCGTTCAGATAAAACGGTAATATATATATATATATATATATATATATATATATATATATATATATATATATATATGTCTGCCCAGCGTTGCTCGGAAATCAATCAATTTTGGCCAACATTTATATGACGCCATACATGGGTTCATCTCTATGGCATCCTGTATGATGACATGTATGGCGCCATCTCTATGACGTTGTGTATGACGGCATGTATGACGTCATAGCATATCTCTATTAGATATAAACAATGATATGAAGTAATCGATGTCATTGTCAACAAACCAACAAACAGACAGAAATGCGGATTTATATTTATAGATATATTAATGTTGGGACGATTTATCGGAATAGGGAATGGTTAACGTCGGATTATTTTGGGTATCGGAATTGAAAACAAATATAATGCCTATTTTCCAATTCCCAAAACGATTCTTTTCTTTGTTTTTATTAGTTGCCTTTTGTTTATAACATAATTTACCATGGCTCGTATGAATAATAAAGTGCTGGGTATTTATTGATTTAAAATACTAGTAAAACTAAGATTCATAGTAGGATACCCGCAAGTGTATTTTTACATTTGTAGAATATATATTCACGTATTACATGGGTTTGTGCCGTAATCCGTCCCCCCACAATAAAACAACTTTATATTTAGACATTAAAAAAGGCTGTACCAGAATCGGTAATTATCGCAATCAGATAATCACGCAAAACTTGAGTAGAGAAAATATTTTAAAAGAAAATATTTAAAAAGAAAATATGTAGGTGCACCTGAACAATCGGCACCCATTTACAATTTTTTTCCTTTTCACCTTTTTTCAGCTATTTCTGTGGATTATTGGACGCTAAGCTACCAGATTATTAAAATAAAAAAGTCAATATTTAAAGATCTGGATGCGGGTTCAGTTTCACATATAACGTCTTAGTAAATCCATCCCATATTTTCAGAACCGATTTACAGCCCCAATTTGACGTTGATTCTTTTCTATCTAATCAAAAAACCTGTTGTTGATTTTATAAAAATATTGTTGTTGTTATATAGAACTTGAATAAACTTTGAGAATACAAAAGGCAATTTTTATGGTTTAGTTATGCTATAAACAGAAACATTCATTTCAAACACGCTCCTGTCATATAAAAAAAAAACTTCTGTTGGTTTTATATGCCGGACCCTTTTGCTTGCGCGGTGATTTCACGTTTCAAATATATTTGTGATTTTAGGCTGTATAAGAGGTTTACTTTAACCGAATTTTTCGATTATCGATTGACGATTTTCAATGCTTTTAAAAAGTATTCTGCCATAGTATATTTTGATCGGCGGATAACGGTGAATAGAATGCGTATAGAAACAATGTTAATATCCCAGGATACAGCTAAATGTGTGCTAGATGGGTTCTACAAATGCTCACAGAGAGTCAAAAGCATAACTGTAAGAATGTCTGACAGAACTTATTGAGTTAGCAGGAAACCAAAGGTTACGGATTCTTGGATCGAATCATCACTGGTGACTAGACGTTATGCCACTAGTACGAGCCCAAGCAGCGGTCGATGGACTGACACTACTCACGTTCCCCAGGAAAGAAGTTCAATACGCAGACATTTGCAGGCAAAATGATGTACCCTGTCTAGGACAGGATGTGAGCCATTCTCTTGCAACCAGGACTGATTGTCAACCTTTACAGTTACGTTGAAAGGTTGACAAAGCTGAAGGCCCAGATTTCCCGTGTAAAGTTAGAGTAAAGAGGAAATATTTCGTTTGAAACACGACAACACCAAACAACAGGCCCATTTGAAGACTACAGCATGTGTGGCAGAGTTCGGTTGGACGGTGCTGTCTCACCCATCGTATAGTCCGAACCTTGCCCGGTCAGACGTCCACTTGATCGGACCTCTTGGGGATGCATTACGTGGACAGGATTTTCTCGACAAAAATGCTGTAATCGCAGTTGTGAAAAGCATAAACCACCTGGGAAAAAATGGAGAGAAAAGGAACAAAGTTGCATAAAGACTCATTAATATTAGCATGCCAATAAGGTCAAAGACGATTACAATAGATAAAAGGGAAGTAAGAGATGGGCCTTTTTAGGCCATGACATTTTCAAAGCTAAATTCTTCTTATCAGAAAGCAAACAGCATCATATAAAAGCATGGGGAAATAGATAATACCGATTTTAAATACATTTAAGATTAGAAATTGAAAAGTTAGGGGGAATACAATAAAGACGGGGGGGATGAGAGTGTTGTAAGAGTTTTAAAGGCAAAAAAAGAAAGTCACTAAGTAGAATAAAAATTAGGCCGAAAGAAATAAAAAAAAACAGAAATCGGGAATAGAAGATAATGAATAAAAAATAGAAAATAAAACAAAGAGAGTATAAAATCCAAGATTAAAAATAAAGTTGGTTTAATTGTTATCGTATTTGATTCATTGTCTTTAGATTTTGATTTCGATATCAACTCGAGTGTTTTGTTTTTTTACTTACAAGAAATGAAGTGTTTAGAAAAAAACATAGTACTCACACGCACATGTCTTAGTTTCTGTATGAATTATTATATTTTATACTATGATATGCGTATTTTACAATCGGGCAACGGCGGGATGTCTGCTTTAATATCTATAAAATTGAGAATGTGTATGAGGACACTTCTCAACCTATATACTCTACGAATGTTTGATCTATAGACTTTAAAATTGGTATATAAGATATTCAGACACGTGGAAAAGTTTTTAATCCTTTTTCATTCGGAAATTCGCTGGTTTAACGGTTATCGTACTTGAATCTGTATCTTTAGAATTTGATTTCCATATCAACTCGAGTATTTTTCTTTCTTTTTTACTTACAAGATTAAACGGTTTAAAAAAATACTCGCATGCACACATCCCAGTTTCTGTATGCGTAATTTACGGCCGGGTAACACCGTACAGCCTGCTAGTTTATATATATTTAACTATGTTACATTTTCATTCAGCGATGGTTTTATAATTCTTTTATACACCAATGTCGCCACTGTGAACAAGGATTTTGTATCGAACTGTAGACAAAACACTCGAACACTCATTTTATTTTATAAGTGTTGTGGCTTTGACGACCGGTAATAATCAAGAAAAACAATTTTATAATTAAGCAAAAGTGTATTAACAAAAGCCTGTTAGAAAAGTGATTCTGGGGTTGTAACGGCTAAGAATCACAGTATTTACTTTTTCCCCACCGGAAGACGTGACACAAGGTCGGAAGATGATGAGAGTCAATCCGTCGCCCATAAAAGAGAGCACTGTAGACTTTAAAAATTACATAGGTATCCCCGTAAAATTTCCCAGGTCGGGGTGCGTGACACCCCCCATATATATATATATATATATATATATATATATATATATATATATATATATATATATACATATATATATATATATATATATATAGTAAGTTATAAAAAACATATGTCAATTAAGCTACACAGAATATTCCGCGTCTTATTCTCGTGAGAATTCGTCAGGCTAATGCGAATAATTCTGTGTAGCTTAATTGCCATATAGATTTTCATAACTTATTGCCTTGTTGAAGTAAATACTGACAATTTACGCATACAATCTATATCTTCGTATATTAATTTATATGATAAAATGCACTAGTCATATATGTGTGTATATATATATATATATATATATATATATATATATATATATATTTCTGTGGATTTATTCTTTAACCACTTTTTATATATAGCAATCCTTATTTCAAAAGCTGAGGGTAATTACAGAGAATATAATGAATAAGTGACAAAAGTATATATTCCAAATTTCATGACATTTCAAGAATTGTGAGTGTCAACTTAAAGGGATACATTGTAATATGGTCAACATCATGAAATTTGGAAAATAGATTTTTGTCATATATATATATATATATATATATATATCCATGCATATATATATATATATATATATATATATACAGAGAGAGAGAGAGCGAGAGAGCGATAGTGAGAATATGAAATGAATAAAAACCAATACACAAATATATACGAATGCATATAGATTCATTCGTTTATTTAAAAGGATGATGCGTCGATTTCGAGTGCTGGATAAGTGCACTCTGAATCACCCGTGAATTGGATTTTGAAACTCACTACGAAGAAAACAAAAGGTATTTCAATAACTACCTTGCATTCAACTTGAACCTAAGATCACTAGATAGTATCTCTATCTATTTGCAACTTAAAAACTTTCTCTCATTGTAGATTTTTCTTATTCTCGTATTTTTGTTAGTATTTGTATTTTATTTCACTTTGTATTTTATTTTGTTTTTTTTTTTTTAATTTTTTACATATACTTCTTATACTTTTATATTCTTTTATAATTTTATACCATCTTATACCTTTTTAATCTCTTAGTTCTTTATTTTACTACCTGTTTATACTTTATTTTTTTCATTTATATTCTTTAGTCACTCACATACTACCGTGTTTGAATATATGGTTAAGTGGCAGTTTTAGTCATTTACAACTCTTTTAAAGCTTACTCGCTCACTCATTTTTCGACCAAATTTCAAACAATTATTACAGTTTATAGATCACCTTCTCAGCTATATTGTGAAAAAAAATACAATTTTCGTTCAGTAACACAAAAGTTATGATTAATTTTCTGTTGTTCAAAATCGTAAAAATATGTAAGGAGCTGAGCAACGCTTTTTATGACCGTTTTTCATCTAAACCATGTCATTACGAAACTACTAATTCGAAAAGAGAAGTAACAAGTGAAACAGGGAATAAAAGCATGAAAGGGAGATAATTGGGGAAGTTTTATTGAAAGCAAACGAGTGCCGTACATTGTCATTACATTGTCATTACATATGTGTTTATAGGTGCCAAAAAATAAGACTGAAATTAAACAAAGTACAAGTGAACTTATTGACAGCCTGGAGAAATCTTGGATTATAATAGAAAAATGCGAGCATGAAAAGTAATATAGTTAAGCTTAAACATGGAAAAGTAAAGGACTAGTTGTTAAAATTGGAAAAGAAAAGGACAATATATTATAGTACGCTCATGCATTCATATAGTTGAGCAATAATATTTACACTCTAAAGCATCGTTTAGTCGTTTTATTATCTGCGACTGTCGTCTAGGCGGCCAAGTTTCAATCTTGACTGGAGGTAATTGCTAGACTAGCATTTATCGAAACAGTATGTCTGTGAATAACTGTATATATATATATATATATATATATATATATATATATATATATATATATATATATATATATTACAATAGAACAAAATGCGAGAATGAAAAGTAATATGGTTAAGCTTAAACATGGATAAGTAAAGGACTAGTTGTTAAAACTGGAAAAGAAATAGACAAGATATTCTAGTAAAAAAATTTAATTTATAAGTTAAAATATTGCAGCATTGATTTTTTTAAAATTCAATTTATAACATTATATAATCAATTCTTAATTCTGCAATATTTTAAGTTATAAATTTATTATTTTTTGTAACAATTTATCTTTGTACATGTTATCTGTTTACCTTTGGTTCTCCTCTTATATTACTCGTTACTTTTATTATATTATAATCTATACTTCCTCTAAATACTAATTTATAATTTCGATAACCCTTTCTTATATGCACTAGCCTTGCATAAGTCACCTATTCTAAGAAAACCCCTTCGATAGATTTACACCCAAACCACTTATGATTGAATAAACATCTGATTTCAATCATTCTCCTATATTCTTCCCGATGATATAGATGCACATAGGCACACATATATTGAACCCAGAATGGCATACGTGGTATACAGCATCTTTCGTTTTGTAATAAACGCTTTACTCCTCCTCATATATCTCTGGAGTTCTGCCATTTCCCTCCATTAACAGTTTCAATATATTACCATTTTCCCTTCACGCACAATTATTTCGCTCCTAATGTAGGTATCGCTAGACGCCGTACGCCTTATATGTTACCTAGCACCTTCTTTCCTCTTCTGATAAGAAGCATTAGGCTTGGAAATACCATGATTTAAAAAGTTTCACCTATCCTACAACTTTTATTGATGTATGCATTAGAATATATATTTGATACTCTCGTTTTTTATTTTCTTCATAAGCTACAATGTAATTTCTTGAGCTTTGCATTATCTTTATAAGTCTCCTCTTAAAGAATCGATCTTATTCTTTTAACTAACTTTATATATATATATATATATATATATATATATATATATATATATATATGATGAAAATGATGGAAATAGTATTCCGACAAAATAGAGAAAATAAAAAGGAACAAACCGTATTATGTGTTCATCAACGTTTCGTCTTTATTTCGAGGAAGTCTCGAAATAAAGACAAAACATTGATGAACACATAATACGGTTTTTCCTTTTTATTTTCTCTCTCTCTCTCTCTCTCTCTCTCTCTCTCTCTATATATATATATATATATATATATATATATATATATATGAAAATAATTTCTGACGAGGACGCATCACAGACCGTCTGAAACGCGCGTAAACGATTTCAATGACTTAAAAACATTATTACAATGATCCAAACATAATTCTCAATGAAAAACCAAGACACGGTATAATAAAATAATGTTAAAAAATACACATTGTTGGTGACTACTCCCTTATTTAAATATATATATATATATATATATATATATATATATATATATATATATATATATATAGTAATTTTGGGATAATTAGACCTAGAGTCTATTTCTTGGCGTGTTGTTAAAAGTGGTCTCTTAATGGTTGAAATAATTATTTATATCAGAATTATAAATAATTTATTGAAATAATTATAATAACTCACTGTACCTGGACACACGTTGCTGTGGCTCAGTTGTGTTAAATGGAACATATTCCTCAAGAAAAATTGCATTTTCTATTGTTTATGTACTTTTATTATTTTTTGCATTTTTTTTAATCAATAAAAGTTAGGTTGTTTTCCTCAAAAAAAGATTCATTTTTTACCATAAATTGTTAGGGGAAAGGGTTTTTTTCAGCAAAACTTGCACTTTTTTTATTTTAAAGAAATTTGGCAGCAAACGTTTCTTTTTGAAAACGGAATTTTCATTATAGAAAAGATGAATGCTTTATATGAACACTGTAAATAGTTACATGAATGTAGAGAAAAATTTTATGTTTTTTTCAAGAGAATGTACCAATTATTTTTTTGTCAACAGATATTAAGAAAATAAACAGAAAAAATACTCCCACGATTAATTAATTAATTATGCAAAAAATATATAAAATGTTGATTTAGGGTTTCAACATTTGAACAATGCTCGGTTGAATCCAGTGATTGCCGGTCGAACCCTAACCATAATTGGAATCGGGGGGGGGGGTAAAATTTTGCATTAGTATCATTCTTTTCAATTTCGTCTTGTGTTCAAGTTTTTAGTGGCCTATCAGCGTTTGCAAACTAGCAAATTTAACCAAAATGCAAAAAATTAAACAATTAAATAATTTTAATAAGTGGTCAGCTAGGTGTGTCAGAAACCAACCTTATGAATGCATGAAAAATATTGAATATTTCGACCTCCTATCTTTCCAAGCTTAGAACTACTTGAAAGATTTAATTCAAATCCTATTTTTGTTTCAATTAAAGGAGCAAAGACAAAATTTAAACAAAATAACAGGTTAAATAGCAAATCATGCAATATTTGTTTTTTTAAATCGGTTTTCTTGAAAAATGATTTGAAGAAAATAAACAAAACGTCGATTATAAAAAATCGATATTAATTCCAAAAAATCACTTACCTATAAAAAATACTAATAAATGTATAGTTCCATTCTTTATTGTTAAGAATCCATCCATATTTATATTTTAAAATCCATTTATTTTTTAAATAAAAGAATTTTTAAACGCCTATTTGAAAAAAAAAAGCGCCATGACGCAAGAATTTTACGTTTTTATCAAAAACCGGAAGTGTTTTTTTTATTGTTTTGAACTACGGATAGACAGAAGTAAGTAAAACCCACGCGTTCGCGTTAGTCGTCTAGCCTTGTCCGTGAAGAAATATGTGTTCCCATAGGTTAAAATAGTATAATTTTACTTATAAGATTTTGCTTTTAAAAAAAGACGCACCAGGATTTTTTCTTTTCTCAAAGAAATACATACATTTTTTATTTATTATATTTTCATTCTTTTTTGTCTAGTGAATGTTTTTTTTTAAATATCTAAAAAAAACATGGAATGAAATAGAAAAAATTGTCGTCATCGTCTATTACTTACTGGACAATATAAGCAAAACATAGGCTTTCAATTAAAAAAATCAACGTGGTTTAAAAATAAAAGGTTTTACACTTTGGACTTTACAGGAAAATTTCCCAAAAACACTTCTTTTTTTTGTTTTAATTTACAATATATTATTTATTGATCTTTTATCTTCAATTTGTGATATATACAACTTTGGTACATAAATTAATTATTAAAATTTTAGTGCTAATGCAGAGAGTGATGCACACTATTTTTTAAATCGTATTTCCAAGTTTAATTAAAGTTTTATGATATGTTTTTTATGCAATTGTAATGTTAAGGTAAAAAAAATAGGTAGAAAACACCCTCCCCATGTTAAGAATGGCTTTTTAAATAATAACGTTATTATTTCAGCACGGGTCAGTCTATACATGAGTACCAACATTTTGATAGACATTTCAAAATGGGAGGGTGAATTTAAAAACAACTTTTGTCTAAAATATTATATTCAGTTTAATGGAAAAAGCATAAAATTTCACATTGACCCTGAAAATATCGTAAACATTTAACCAATAGAAAAATTCTGATAGATTTTTAAAGTTTAAAAATTGAAAACAAAATAATTCGTCAAATTCAATTGATTTCATTACGTAAAAAAATGACTGCATTAAGACGCGCCGGCACTTTGTAAACACTGATTTAAAAAAATAAAAAATAATATTTCTATTATTTTTTAAACAACTTTAATATTTTTTAAGTATATTCCATAAGGAAAATAAACAACCAATTTTTAAAAGAGAAATTACGAGTTTTTTTATATTTTATTCGCAGTTTCGTGTTAGGGGTGTCAAAAATTCTCCAAAAATTCTGCTCAGCTTCTAATACATATCCTAGCAAATCAATCCCCCCCTTATTGGCACGGTTGTTGTAAAAATGGAACGGAAACTTAAATTTCGCTCCGTTTTAATCTTTTTTTTAAAATTGTGCCCCGAAACGAATATAATCAAACTAATAACATTCGACAATTGTACTTCATATATACAAAACACAAAATATAATAAAAAAAATTATTAACGAAATATTTTTAAACGAAAAAAGTCAGTTTGGTATATCTTTTTATTATTTTGTACATGTCCAACTTACCGTTCACATTGGAAATATCGACATTTATAGGATGCCGGGTACGTTTACAACGAATAAACACTACAATCTACCCATGTTAAGAACGGCTCTCGGAATAGACACCCCAAACCTCCCCATGTTAAGAAAGGTTTTCAGAATAGACACCCCTAACCTTGTCAGCATATCCGAAACCCTATAAAAGTTGACATGTCGAATGTGAACGATGAGTCGGACATAATGTAAAAATGTACCGAATTTAAAAGGGAACGAAATTTTAATTTCCGTTCCATTTTTACAACAACCGTAAAACAGAGCATTCAATGATAATTTTACCTAACTTATTAATGTTATTTTTATTTCAGTAAAAATAATATTTAGGTTTGGATATAAATTCCTAAACTCATTTCACACTAAATAATTTAGGTGACTGAAATAGGAATCAAATTGAATATTTGTTTTCCTGAATAGTAAAAAGTCCACTATGGTCGATTTGCTGCTAATATTCATTGGTTAGATACGGGCAAAAATAAACGAATTTTTTTGTAGGTTTTCGACAACTTTTTGATTGTATTTGAAAGATTAAGGACTAAACTTAATTTCCCAATATTAGTTTTCGGGCTCTATTTAAAAGATAATTGGTAAAGTAAAGTCCTAAGATATTGAATTAAATAGAAAAAGAAAACACCTTGTTTGTGCCAAATATAGCATCGGTAGTGCGAGAAATTAATTTTGCTTCGAGTTATATCGAATTCATTAATACGGACTTTAGGGGCTGTTTTCGTAATGTTCTTGTAAAAATTATTTTTTTTATTGTTACAAATTACGATGCTTTATTTATATGAAAAAGCAAAAATAGACACATTCTGTTTACATTAAGCGAGACCACCACGGCCTGTAATGGTGAGACCAAAAGATCTTTTAGTGGTGTTACGTGACGGCAGGCGGTCATATTTCCCCAAATAAAAAAGAATGACTCATTTGTACAAAGAAAACCACCTATTTATTAAAGAAAAATTAAGTATAATGTCATAATTAAAAAGAGATATATAAAAACACGCATGGGTACAGTAAACATATTGTATCAAAAGGTGGAAGCCATCCGTCCAGTGGTTATTTAGACTACTAATAATGAACGAATCAAGAATTACATTTTTATATATAGAGATTATAAATAATTTTTCAACCACTAAGACACAACTTTTAACAGCATGCCAAGAAATATATGGACTAAAATAAGAACTAACTTTAATAACGGGCGAAAAAAAGGAATATCTGCCTTAATACAAAAATTCTAGTTTATTTTGGTGTCTTTAACTCCCACCCCACCCACATTTTTTTATTTTGCTGATGAGGAGACTTTGTTTAAATATAAAAAATATTTTTATAAAATTATTGTTCAAGATATATTGACTATTCCAATAAAACACCGTTTCAGAAACGATCGTACAAACTATCGATTATGTTTTTTCCTTTTGAAACTGATTTTCAATTAAAAATTTATAACTCATTTTACTCAATATATATATATATATATATATATATATATGTATATATATATATATATATATATATATATATATATATATATATATATATATTTATATATATAATGTTTTTTTTTCGATACTTTTTGTGACCAAGAACGGAGTACCGCTTGAATATCAGAAAATAATAAAAAATAAAATATTAAATACAAAAAGTAATATCGTTTTCATGTTTCAAAAAAAACCCTCATAATCTTTAAATTAATATACATACACACATACATATATATATGTGTGTGTATGTGCGCGTGTGTGTGCATGTGTGTGTGTGCGTGTGTGTGTGTGGGTGTATGTCTGCCATAATATCTGTTTATTAACTAACCTTTACGAGAAAATCTTCATTATTGAGGGTTTTTTTTTTATAGTTTATTAATTTGCGTTTCTGTCATTTACTATTTGTCTTGAATTTGTGTCTTATTTACGCTCGAAAACAGAATAAACCCTGGGAGATTAAAAATGTTTTTGAACAATTGAATTGATTTTAATTAGAAGCCGAAGCATTTCGCGCAAAAAATAGAAAAAATAATTATTTCCATCTTTTTTTCATCCGTTCGTTATTTTCCATGTGTAAATTTAGTTTGTAAACAGTGTACACTTTAAAAATATTTGTAGGACGATGAATAAAATACATGAAATCGGTTTTAGTGATGGAAACAGAGACTTTCACGAGCAGAGAAACACGAGTTTATTTTCCGAAGACAAAGAATCGATGCTGTCAGTAAAAGAAGTTGTTTTTTAATTTCCAAATTATCAGTGTTTACAAGGCATAAAATTAAATAATTTTTAATTTACTTATTTTTTAAAATAATCATGTGTACATCCAATGTAATAGCCCTGACACATGGCGAAAAATTATTTTCAGAAAACTTAAAGTCGAATGTCCAGCAAAACTTATACATACACGAGAGGACTCACTAAACAAAGTCTTTAGGAGTCAAGGCAGAGTGAATATGTAAAAACAAACATATGTTTTTACTTCTATATGTTACCTAGCACTTTCTCTCCTCTTCTGATGAGAAGCATTAGGCTTCGAAATACCATAATTAAAAAAAAGTTTCACTTATCCTACAGCTTTTATTGATGATACATTAGTATATATTTTACATTCTCGTCTTTTTATTTTCTTCATATTCCATATAAGCTCCAATATAATGTAAGGTAATACTGATTTTCCTGGCTTTCAGTAAACTTTCGAAAACAATGATTTCTAATAAAAGCTGCAGTATGATTATTTTTGCTCTGTTGCACAATTTCTTACAACTTTCCATAAATCTGTATATATATATATATATATATATATATATATATATATATATATATATATATATATATATATATATATATATATACTAGACTACCCGTAACCAGTTGGGTCAGTATGTTATATTAGCTATGGAATTCATGTATGCGCGTGACACTTGTGACGTAAAGAATAAAAATTTTTTTTGACCCAACAGAAAGAAACATTTCTATGAAAGTATACTAAAATGAAAAATCACGGATGGATTACTCAAACTTGAAAAAAAAATCCCCCCTATTCGTGTAAAGTTACCTATTTCTCCGAATAATCGCGCAAAAATCGAAAATTAAATATGACTTTCCTACGAATCGAACGCCGACGAAATTCATTTAGAAGACAAAAACGCACATGAACCTACCGATGAGAAATATAAGAATGAAAAAACACATCTTGGATTCCTTCAATCAAGTTATAGAAACTTAAAATCTAAAAAAATAATAATAATAATTAATAAAACCTGAAGCAAACAAATAAAACCTTAATAAATAAAATAAAATAGAACTAATATGGAAACAAATTAGTAAATGTGTCAACAAATTCACCGTTCTCACACCACTATTTTGTATCTAGAAATGTAAACAAAAAATAAAAAAAGAAGGAAGGAAAGGGGACGGATAGAGAGTAGTATTAGTAGTAGTAGTATTAGTAGTAGTAGTAGTAGAAGTCTTGGCTTTACTACGATTGTTCTTATGTTTGTCAACGGTTTAAAGTTGTTTAGTTGTAAGAAAACAGGAACAGTATAGTTGTAATACGGAATACTTAAAAAAAAACACCCCCACTCTTCCCATGTTAAATAATAATTTCGAAATAATAACGTTAATATTTAAGTGCGCAGGTCAAAATCTGCAAAAGAAGCGATTTGTGTTTATTTGTTTACGTCGTTATGGGTTTATGTTTTGCGTGCATGCTCAACCGGATGTCGTAAACTAGAAAGTGGGTTACATCACTTGTTACAAGGTCATTTGAGTTTTATATATATATATATATATATATATATATATATATATATATATATATTGTATTAGCGTTCGTCCGTGTGTGTGCGTGTGTACCTCTTTGTCTGTATACAGCTCTACTACAACCGTTTCATTTACAGTTTATCGTTTGTATAATGCTGGACTTTCTTTTATTCTGATGAGAATCATTTGGCTTCGAAAAAAAATTATGTTTTTCCTCTATTTTATGTTTTTATCTCTCTATTTTATCTTCTCTAATGATATAATAATGTTCCGTATAACTTTTATATATATATATATATATATATATATATATATATATATTATATATGTGTGTATATATATGTATATATTTTATTTAATATATATGTATATATTTCATTATATATATATATATGTGTGTGTGTGTAATTAGTTATATAATTTGCAAAAAAAAAGGATTCCAGCAGAGTGCTCTGTTATGAGGAAAAAATTCGAAAATAAGAGCGTATTATTTATATTTTTTTATTTGCTGAGAGCGTAGATAAGGTAAGTCATCGGCACCGTCGGTTTCAAACCTAATAATAGGGGACTGTTTTCATATCTATATCAAGCTCTCTTCAGCCGATGATATGGGTATCTAAAACGGTCCCCTATTATCAGGATTTAAACCGACGGTACCGATGACTCATCTCATCTTAATTTCCAGTAAGAAAACAAAAAAAAATTATGTATATTGCAATGGACGCAACAGCAAACACGGTGATTTTTTTTTTCACGTTCTTTTCCTCCTTCGCAGTTAGGGTTCGCGGTAATAGGCAACTATTACCACTTTTTTTTTTTTTTTTTGCTCAACATACACCTCCACACATCCGGGCAACGCCGGGCAGCCAAGCTCGTAATAAATAAATATTATTTATCTGCGTCCAAATAAAATAAGGGCGATTTTTTTCGGTAATAAATGAGCTTCGGGGCGAAGAAGATATTAAAGCGAATTAATCTTCAACAAGATATCTACATAACATATAATCGATAAAAATAAACACTTAATTTTTCTAGGATTGCGTGGTGTAACGGTTAAACACACCAAACTATAATAGATAGGGTCCAGGGTTCCATTCTTAGAGAGACACAGTTGAGCTTCACTGATGAGAGGTAGCAAATTCGAAACATGCATGTCCGTAAATGTAATGTTTTAAAAATAATAAATAAATAAATAAATGAATATTATTTATTTGCATTTAAATAAAATAAGTGTGATTTTCTAAGTAAAAAAACGAGCTTCGAAACGAAGACGATACTTTATCGCATTTTTCGTTAAAAGATAACACATAAGTTCCGCCAGCAACAAACATAAAACATTATCAAAAAAAAAAAAAAACTTTCTATCAGCATGCATGCAAAAGTTTTAATCCACAACCATTGCAATAAAATATTCATAAAAAAACCGACAGGGCCTCTATAGAATCAACCATCGTTACTGCTTCCAGAAATATTTTAAAGCAAACACCAAAATCACTGAAGAAATATCCATATACGTCATATAAGTAGATAATATCTTTATAGCAAGAGAACCACACAAGGCATAAAAGTCCAACAAACAGTCGATAACAATTCCGTGTCCATATTTATCCATGAAAAAAACATTAACGACAGTATATGTTCTGATATTATATTCGTCATTTCTCTCCTCTGTCTGAGTGATTAACTATAGATATAAAAAGTAGTTGCATCCGTGTATGTGTGCATAACTCTCCTACAGCCCACACAACTGGACCGATCATGACCAAACCTGGCATGACGATGGTCCCCACCGAAGGATGGTGCACACCATTTTTCAAGGTTAATGCCAAAGGTCAAGGTAATAGCGTATGTGCATGTAGTCTTTTATAGCCCACCCCTACTGGAGCAATCATGACCAAACCTGACATGATGATGGTCTCCAACCTGGAGATGGTGCAAATCATTTTTCAAGATCAAGGTCAAAAGGTAAGTTTGTTGTACGATCAGGTACTCGCGCATACAGCGAAATCCCGTGTGAAGTTCGGGTATCTTTGCCAGTTTAAAAAATTTTTTTTTTTTTTTACATTTCTCTTCTAATCCAAAATTACTTTTACTCTTATAATACTTTATTGTCTTACACAAGTTTATATATATATATATATATATATATATATATATATATATATATATATATATATATATATATATATATATGTTTTGGGGATCCTTTGCTGCCTCTGGACCCTATATATATATATATATATATATATATATATATATATATATATATATATATATATATATATATGTTTTGGGGATCCTTTGCTGCCTCTGGACCCTATATATATATATATATATATATATATATATATATATATATATATATATATATATATATACAGTGATGATCATATTTATTGGCACGGTAAAATAAAAGTTAAATTTTGTTTAATAAATTCTAAAATAGGGATTAAATTAAAGAAAATAACAAAGTATATTATGTATTTTTAACTGGCCTTTCCGATGCAGCAATCGGATTTTAGAAAAAATAAATAACAAAGGAACAACAAACATAATTGCAAAAAACCCTTGTTCAAAATTATTGGCACGGCTTTGTTTTTCTTTTAGTATCAGTATAATATCAATCAATTTCCGGTTTACGTGCTTTCTGAACTTTTTTATATCCATATTATGCTTGTTTAACGCTAATTCAGTGAATAATTTTTTTCAGATAATTTTTAGATAGCGATTTATTTAAACTATTATAAGTGACTAAATTATAATTTTCAATCGCCATGGTTAAAACTAAGGAACACAGCGAAGACGTCGGGAAGCTTGTTGTAGCATGCCATACCAATGGGGAGGGCTATGATAAGATTTCAAAGAAGCTAAACCTTCCCAAATCCACTGTTAGAGCCATAATAAACAAGTTCAAATCGCAAGGCCACGTTATGAGTTTAGAGGGTAGAGGAAGAAAAAGGATTCTTTCCCCAAGAGATGAACGGAAAATTGTTCGACAAGTAAAACAAAACCCAAGGATCTCTGTTGGGGTGATTGTTGATGAACAGAGCACCTCTGGAGTGAATGTATCTCCACATACAGTTGGTAGAGTTTTGAAGAGAGCTGGTTTAAAAGCATGTCGTCCGAGAAAGACTCCCTTATTGAAGCCTATGCACCTGAAAGCAAGGCTAGCCTTTGCAAAACGTCATATTGATAAAGATGTTGCATTCTGGAAACGTGTTCTATGGACTGACGAAACGAAAATAGAGTTATTTGGCCATAATAAAGTGTCTTATATTTACAGAAAATCTGGCAAAGCTTTCCTGCCTAAGAACACCATACCCACAGTGAAGCACGGTGGAGGCAGTTTGATGTTTTGGGGATCCTTTGCTGCCTCTGGACCAGGGCGACTTGTTAAGGTCACAGGTAGCATAAAAAAGGAAGATTATGTTAAAATATTGGATGAAAACCTGAAAGACTCTGCTAAAGAGCTCTCACTTGGTCGTCGTTGGTGGTTCATGCAAGATAATGACCCAAAGCATTCGGCTAAACTGACTAAGAAATGGTTTGAGGACAATCATATTAATGTTTTGGAGTGGCCATCACAAAGCCCAGACCTTAATCCAATTGAAAATTTATGGAGAACATTAAAATTGAGGGTAATGCAAAGGAAGCCTAAGAATCTTATTCAATTGGAGGATTATTGTCAGGAAGAGTGGGCTAAAATTACTACTGAAGAGTGCAACAACTTGGTTGTAAACTATGAAAAGCGACTGAGGAAGGTAATCAAGGCCAAAGGCTATACAATTGATTATTAAATAAATCGTGCCAATAATTTTGAACAAGGGTTTTTTGCATTTATGTTTGTTGTTCCTTTGTTATTTATTTTTTCTAAAATCCGATTGCTGCATCGGAAAGGCCAGTTAAAAATACATAATATACTTTGTTATTTTCTTTAATTTAATCCCTTTTTCAGAATTTATTAGACAAAATTTAACTTTTATTTTACCGTGCCAATAAATATGATCATCACTGTATATATATATATATGTATATATATATATATATATATATATGTATATATATATATACATACATATATATATATGTATAAGAAGATATCTCACTACTGATGCAATATAAGATAAGAAGATATCTCACTACTGATGACATTCTCTGTCTATATAAAAGCCAAGTACGTCCAAGGATGGAATACTGTTGCCATATCTGGGCAGGAGCTGCTAAAAACAGCATATCCTGCCTTGACAGAGTACAAAATAGACTTCGTGGATGCCCTTTTCTCTACCCTGCAACCTCTCTCCCACAGAAGAGACGTTGCGAGTCTATCCTTGTTTTATCGTTATTTCCATGGCAGGTGCTCGTCTGAACTCCAATCTCTGGTCCCCCCTCGCGAATCTTTCACGAAAAACACCCGTCTAGCTGAATCCACTGTGAAAAATTTCCCCCACTCTATATCTGCGCCTAAATCGAAACGCGGAATCCATGAACAAAGCTTCTTTCTTAGAACTGCACGCCTGTGGAACTCTGTTCCGTCTGCCTGCTTCCCACCGGACTACAACTTGGATGTCTTCAAGTCCAACGTTAACAAATTCCTAATGAACCGCCCCCTTAAGTAAATACTTCATCAAATCTCCACACTAACGTAATTTACTTGCAATAACCCTTATCCCTGAGTGGCTTCCGGGCCTTGATAAGTGGTGATCACTGTGTAAAAAAAAAAAGTAAAAGTGCGTTGGAAGACAATTCTCAACTTATATACACAATGAATCTTTGGTCCACAGTCTTAGAATTTGGTATGTAGAGTATTCAGACATGTGGAAAACCAGTTTTTATCCGAAAACAGGGCTGCTTATGGTCAAAATTTAAAAATTGTTATGTGGTGGGGTCATCGAATTTTTATGTTTGCTAACTTTTCACGAATGCGCATGCGTGAATTATTCACGCGACAGATACTTTATGTAGAGAATAAGTAGGTTTGAAAACACTTCTAAAACCGTGTCAAGCTCTATTCTCGAGTACTTTTTATTGATATACAAGAAGTGAACTATTTAGAAATAAAAAAATAATACTCGCATGCTTATATCTCATTTCGGCATTTATTAAAATATAATATATATGCGTATTTTACGACTGGGTAACCCTGGGCTGCCCACTCTTATATATATATATATATATATATATATATATATATATATATATATATATATATATATATATAATGAGTTTTTTTTAATCCAGCAGAGTGCTCAATTATAAGGAAAATCCGAAAATAAGTGCATATATATATATATATATATATATATATATATATATATATATATATATATATATATATCGGATAATCGCCATATATATTTTATTAATTAATAACTAGCTCTACCTATGTATGGAGCACTTTTGAAGTAAATACTTAAAGTTTACGCATAAATCTATACTTTCGTATATTAATTTTATGTGAGTAAATGTAGTTATATATATATATATATATATATATATATATATATATATATATACTGACAGTTTTTAGATGAGACAAGTCATTGGTACCCTCGGTTTCAAACCCGATAATTAGGACCGTTATAGATACCCATATCAAGCTCTCGTCAGCCAATATACTATATATGTGTATGTGAGTGTATGTGTGTGTGTGCGTGTGTGTAAAGAGAGAGAGATTAAGCTATAGAAAAAGTGGTTAGGAGAGAGAACAACAAAGAGAGAAAAAAGAGACGCAAGGGGATGGAGATATGCTTCGTACTAAACATGCAATCGTATATTACAATTTCATTTGTATTTTCCTTTCAATTATCAGGGTTAGAAACAAAAGTGCACACTAAATGACTTCAAGGAGATAGTTCTCAATCGAGTAATTCAAAAATTTGTGAAATGAACTTTTAGAATAACACTTAGAAGAAAAATCAGACATGCGTCTGTAAGTGTGCTTACTTGTATGAGGTTATGTACTAGTTATATTTCATAAATTCTGTAAGGTTTTTAACTAATCACGTTTATGGGTGAAAAGAGCCCTCGGATATAAATCTAAATCATAACAGAATCAAGTGTTAGCTCCAGGAGGGAGCCCGTTGATCTCTTAAAATTTACTTAAGTAAAATAAATAAAAAATAATTCAAATTATCCAACCATAAAGCACCTGGCATCGACAATGCCCGAAACTTTTGGCTGAAACAATTGACTGCACTCCATCGCCATTACAGTGATTACTTCAGCAGGGTGCTAAGAGGTGAAGAACCAACACCACCCTTGCTGGCAGAGGGGGACACCAGCCCCAAGACCAAGGAGATACAATGCTCAAATAAATACAGGCCAATATGCTGCCTAACAACTACTTACAAGCTTTTCACTGGTAGCCGACTATATATATGACCACCTATCTTCTGGCACCTACCGTGAAAAAGAGCAAAGTGGAGAAGAAAATGCTTCGGTACTAAAGACTGGCTATTGATCAACAGGACCACCTTAGAAGACTATAGGAAGAGGCAAAGAATCCTGAGCATGGCATGGATCGATTACCAGAAGGCATTTGACAGCGTGCCACACTCATGGTTACTTTGGTGCCTTGAGTTTTACAAGATCCACCCGATAATTAAACACACACTGGCGGTTCACCTTCAGATGTGAAAAACCACAATATGATTAACTCACTATGGAGGAAGGACCATCATCCTTGAAGTAAAAATCAAGAGGGGAATATTCCAAGGTGACAGTTTATCTCTCTTACTCTTCTGTATGGCAACAGACCGACTCAGCAAGCTCCTGAATAAAAATTCGACCGCCTGCAGTTTGAGTCAGGGACGCCATTGAGATCCAAGCAAGAGAGTAAACCATCTGCTTTTCATGGATGATTTTAAGCTGTATGCCAGCTCTAACACGGATCTGCACAAGCTTCTGCAGGTAGTACACGCATTCTCCAATGACATCGGAATAAAGTATGGTTCGGATAAATGTGGCAAGTGTATACTCAGAGCTAAGAAACCGACCTAAGACAATATGCAGCTTAATGAAGACATCGACGTCAGAGATCTAGAAGAGCACGAGCCTTATAAGTAACTTGGCATTGTGGAAAACGAGAACATACAGCATGCCAAGATGAAGGAGAAGATTAGTAAAGAATATGTACGCCGGGTGAGGAAAATATGCAAAACCCAGCTCAAAAATAAAAATAGAGTTACTTCCATCAACCAGTTTGCTATGCCAGTAATAACATACAGCGTTGATATCACTGACCCCACAAAAATACATCAACCGGATAGATGTAAAGACACAGAAGCTACTAACGCTTCATAAAATAATATATAGAAATCAGTGTCTACCAAGACTATATTTTCCCAGGGGAGAAGGAGGTCTGGGATCAATCATCAATATAGGGAAACTATTGTGAGCACCGGTCAGTATTTGAGAAGTTCCCAGAACCACACCCTCTCAATAGTATACGAACATCAAGAGACAAGAGCCAGCAGAACAACATCAATCACCCAGCTGGCCAAGCAATTTGGTCAGGGCTGTCTTTCAGATGAGGATGAAGCACCAAATAAGCCTGTCACAAAAATAGCAACAAAGATCCGGCAGAAATATACTGAGACCTTCCAAAGGATGAATATTAAAGAATGGGGCCAACATCAGCGTGCAAAGTATTTTTTTTTGGGGGGGTGACTCTCCCAGGAATACATAGACAAAGAAGGTTCCTCGGAATGGCTCAAACGGGGAGCCCTCCACCACGACCAGGAAAGGATTATAATGGCTGCTCAAGACCATGGATTGATGGCCAATGCATTCAAGAAGATGGCAGGTATACGTAATGACAACAAATTCAGGTTCTGCCATACAGAATTGGAACGTGTGAGTCATCTGGTATCAAGTTGCAAGATTCTTTTGGGGACAGCTACTATACAGTGAAACGTGATGGAGTAAGTAAGTTCCTCCACTGGACCATCTGTAAAAAAATTAAACATCCAGTGTTGCAGCATGTCCTGGGAACATCAACCTGAAAGAAGAGTTGGAAATGACTTATAAACCATACATTACGACCATGTAATCCCTACAACCACCTACCTTGAAAATGCTGCTGTGAAACCTGATATAGTTATATGGAATAAGTCAGAAAGAGTGGCAACCTTGGTTGAAGTGAGTGTCAGTAATGATCGCGGTCTAAACAGATCTGAAAGAGAGAAACAGAACGAATACTAAGGTTTCATGTATAAAAAGAAACTGGAATCTTAGAGAGATATCAATCATACTAGTTATTATATGCGCCACAGGGCTTATGAAGAAGAACCTGAAGCCCTACCTTACTAATATTCCTGGTGAACCAAGTGCAAAAGAGATCCAGACAATTACACTTAAGGGAACAGCGAGGATACTAAAAAGAGCTCTCGGTTGGTTTCAATAAAAAGCAGGGCAGTATTGGCAACTGGTTTACAATCTTACAAGGAAAAACAAACTTTAAAAAAAGTTCAAAGCTTACGCACACACACACACGCATATATATATATATATATATATATATATATATATATATATATATATATATATATATAATAATTCCTGATGGGTCGCGATTCCAATATTTTCCCTTACTCCAATACCATTACTTATTCCTTACTAAATTCCCGATTCCGATACGGTTACCGATACAGATTCTTTATAAATTTCTAAATATTTAACTCTAAAGTTGGTATTTTTCCCCGATTACCATAAAAACGCATGTTAAATGTGCAAACGTAAAAACCCACTTGTGTGGTGAAGTGGTCTACAGATTTTAGTTTCATTCCTAGTTTTAAAATAAATATTTTAATATTACTACAAGCAATCAACTATTTTGTTTTAAAAATGAAATAAAGAAATCGTTTTTTGCAAACACAAAATAGGCACATTTTTCCGACGCCGATACCAATTCTGATACCTCCAACAGTCTTGATATTTCTGATTGAGGCTCGCTATTTGTTTGTAAATAAACAAGCAACTCAAGCACTGTAAAAGCGGTGGGCGAGTGTTAATTTAACTGGACGCTTGTTGTATCAATCCCATGGGTCGGTGGATACGGCTACCGACTATCAACGTGACGGTTTAGGTTCAATCCTCGGCTAGGGTAAAGTGTTAGTCTAGCGTCACTTATCAGTTATACAACACATATGTTTGAGGGGGGGTAAATTTATTCGATGAATATATTTCTATGTATTTTACTGATGAGATTTTATAATCTATAATATAAATCATACCTGTCTGTTTAAATGTATGTATGTATGTATGTATGTTTATATGTTTGCCTAAAACTTTCGACAGATGACAAACTCTCACAAGATCGGTATCGTTTTATGAGCGACGCTTTCTATGGATGATTTCCATAGCAACCACGTTGCTTCTAATTCACAGCTGTTGCAGAAAGTGAAGTAACAAGTGAAACAGAGAGAATAAAAGTATGAAAGGGAGGTAATTGGGGCTTTTATTGAAAGCAGACGAGTGCCGTACATTGTTATTGCATATATTTATGGGGGCAAAAAAATAAGACTGAAATGAAACAAAGAACAAGTGAACTTATTGGAGGCCTAAAAAATCATGAATTACAATAATTTTTTTATGCAATTTATAACATTATATAATCAATTATTAATGCTGCAAAAGTTATACATTTCTTATATTTTTTACTATAATATCTTGTCCTTTTCTTTTCCAGTTTTAACAACTAGTCCTTTACTTTTCCATGTTTAAGCTTAACCATATTACTTTTCATTCTCACATTTTTCTATTGTAATATATATATATATATATATATATATATATATATATATAGTTATTCACAGACATACTGTTTCGATAAATGCTAGTCTAGCAATTACCTCCAGTCAGGATTGAAACTTGACCGCCTAGACGACAGTCGCAGATGATAAAAGGACTAAACGATGCTTTAGAGTGTAAATATTATTGCTCAACTACACGAATGCATGTTTATTAATGATACGTTTTTAATATCTTTTCTTGTTATTCAATGCTAAATCTCCTTAAATTTAAACGTTGAATTATTGCTTGAAATGCGTTCAGAATTTATTTCCAAAAATGTAATAAAATCTTCATAATCTAAACAGCATCTCAAATGTGCTGACCTCAAATTATGAGTTCTTTCATTTATAGTTTGTCTTTTTTATCATATAGCTTCTATTTTCCTGATATTTACATCTCGTAGATAGAAATATTTTATTAATGGCTGAACAATTTTTATTTGCTTCTTTTTTCCGATTTGGTCCTAAATGTTGCCATAGACTAGCGCCATTGTAATCCACAGCAACATAAATCTCGTTGCCGGAAGATCATCGTTTTAACGAGAGGCTATCAAGGAAATCGATCGAAGGACCGTAGCTGGACAAGTGCCAATAAGTGCTTAATCAGTTGGAAGTTAGAGTGTCATGATATTGTAATGATTACTGCGAAAAGAGTTTATCCCTGTGTTCAAGTTATATATGACTATACGCAAGTAGGCAACGAAACAGTTAGTGATTGTGAATTTTGGCGAGGGTCACAATAGAACATGTCAGGATTACATGGCTTCTGATGGAAATTTACTCAGTGACAGGTGAAGTGATTGAACCGAAGGCCTCAGGTTAACTTTCGCCAGATTAACAAAAACGCGATTGAAGAAAAAACAGTTGTACAATATAAAAATATAAGGAGGTGATGATAATACGTTTTCAAAAGGAAAAAAACAAAAAGACTTTTTGAATCAGTATTCACCAAGAGGCCAATCTATGCTTACGACAATCCGATAATGTAATTAAATGAAGGAATATGACATTCATGTCTGCCCGTCTGCATCTCTTAATTCCCAAGTTAGAAAAATAAACTACTAAGGAATTAATTTTACCTAGGTACTCTCTCCGTAAATGAGTAAACTCTCTTTCTGAATAAAACCTTTGAAAAGTCATAAAGTGTCGTTTATGTTTTTATGCATGGAAAATTATCTCGGTCTTAGTTAAACACAAGATTACTAACCACTATACGAGGCGACATGACTACCCAAGGAATGCGAAAATAATGAAAGTACAGACAATGCAGAGACTATGTATGTGTGTATAAAAATACTTTATTTTATTTGAGTCTTTATCGCCGCGAACAAACATGTGTAAGTGTGCTTTTATAAAAATGACCATGTGCGACCCTTTTGTAACATTCGTAGGCAGCTAGTGTAGTATATATGTAACAACAACAGTCATTTTTATTTACAATGTAATGCTATATTTTTATGATAAAGATGTAAAAAATCACTATTTACTATTAAGGATTTAACAAGACCGACATTTATTATTGAAAATGTATCAACAATTTTCATTATTATAAATGTAACAAGATCTAATTTTATTACTAAGAATTTAACAACAGCAATTTTCGTTATTGGGAATGTCACAAAGTTTATTTTCATTATTAAGAATGTCAAAACCGCAAATTTATTATTACGAATGTAACAACATCAATTTTTATTATTAAGAATGTAACGATATCTAGTTTAATTATAAGGATTTAATAGTAACAATTTTCATCATTAAGCATGCAACAACATTTATTTTAATATATTAGGAATTTTACAACATCAATATTATTTTTATAAATGTTGCTAGATGGATTTTTAATAATAAGAATGTAACAGCATAAATTTTTATTGTAAAAATATGTAACATAAAAAATTGTTATTAGTAAAAATGTAACAACATCGATATTATTATTTAGAATATAACAACATCATGTTTTACTGTTGAGAATGCAGGAATATCTGATTTTTATTATAAAAAATAACAACAACTTTATTATTAATAATGAACCATTAATGTTAAATACCAAGAGAAAAAGATATTGAAATCTGTGTGACTTCAAATCTTGGGAGGAGAGTGTTGTGGTGGCACCTATTCATTTACATATGTGGATAATATTACACATAAATAACAAGACTCGGTTAGTCTGAGTGTGTGTTAACCAGAAGCCACCGAAGGCCGAGTCGAGAGCAGATATGTTCTCCAGCTAAGACTCTCTTACCGGACAACCATTATGTAAATATACTGTAAATATACTTTTCCTAATACATTCTTATTGATCTACCTTCATTTGTTGAGTCTTCATTTGTATTGCCTTATACGTTATTTGGTTCAACCTGCAAACATAACAATTAAGAATGTAACATCAATTTTTTAAAGGTGTAATAACATCAATTTATATTTTTGCGAATGTAATAAACTAATTTTTTATTATTAAAAATACACCAATATTAATTTTTATTATAATGAATGAAACAACATATTTTTAAACAATAAAACAATATTGATATTTATGATTAACAATGTAACAGAAATCAGCGTTTTTGAGAATTTTAGATCAATTTTATTATTAAGAATGTAACACCATCAATTCTTATTATTAAGAATGTAACAGCATCAATTTTTATTATTAAGAATGTAACACCATCAATTCTTATTATTAAGAATGTAACAGCATCACTTTTTATTATTAAGAATTTAACACCATCAATTCTTATTATTAAGAATGTAACAGCATCACTTTTTATTATTAAGAATGTAACACCATCAATTCTTATTATTAAGAATGTAACAGCATCAATTTTTATTATTAAGAATGTAACACCATCAATTCTTATTATTAAGAATGTAACAACATCACTTTTTATTATTAAGAATGTAACAACATCACTTTTTTATTATTAATAATGTAAGAACATTACTTTTTATTATTAAGAATGTAACACCATCAATTCTTATTATTAAGAATGTAACAACATCAATTGTTATTATTAATAATGTAAAAACATCACTTTTTATTATTAAGAATGTAACACCATCAATTCTTATTATTAAGAATGTAACAGCATCAATTTTTATTATTAAGAATGTAACACCATCAATTCTTATTATTAAGAATGTAACAACATCACTTTTTATTATTAAGAATGTAACAACATCACTTTTTTATTATTAATAATGTAACAACATTACTTTTTATTATTAAGAATGTAACAACATCAATTGTTATTATTAATAATGTAACAACATCACTTTTTATTATTAAGAATGTAACAACATCACTTTTTATTATTAATAATGTAACAACATTACTTTTTATTATTAAGAATGTAACACCATCAATTCTTATTATTAAGAATGTAACAACATTACTTTTTATTATTAAGAATGTAACAACATCAATTGTTATTATTAATAATGTAACAACATTACTTTTTATTATTAAGAATGTAACAACATCAATTGTTATTATTAATAATGTAACAACATTACTTTTTATTATTAAGAATGTAACAACATCAATTGTTATTATTAATAATGTAACAACATTACTTTTTATTATTAAGAATGTAACAACATCAATTGTTATTAATAATGTAACAACATCACTTTTTATTATTAAGAATGTAACAACATCACTTTTTATTATTAAGAATGTAACAACATCAATTGTTATTATTAATAATGTAAAAACATCACTTTTTATTATTAAGAATGTAACAACATCACTTTTTATTATTAAGAATGTAACACCATCACTTTTTATTATTAAGAATGTGACAACATCAATTTTTATTAATAATAATGTAACAACATCAATGTCTTTTATTGCAATAGAAAAGATGATTTATAAACAGCCAGCAGAAATAAAATTCAATATATTTTTGTTACATTTATAATAATAAAAATTGGCGTTGTTACATTCTTAATATTAACAATTGTTATTGTTGAACTGATACAATTTCGCATAGATCACAAACTGGATTTTCCTCTTGTTTAATAAAGATTTTATTCTATTTAATATTCGGCAAGCATTGCCGTATGATCAACTTTTATGTGAAGCATTTCATGCCGGACCATGTCAGAGTCGTTTGATATATCAACAGATACCACACTAGCTTCTTCTGGCTTCTCAATTGCATGTTATATGAATTGAAAGATTGACGTTTACTTTAATTATTGAATTTATTGCTATTTTTACTTTTGTATCATTTCCCAGTGATTCAGCTACGAATATGTCTTAATGGACAGTCAGCACTGAACAACGATGAACAACGACTGGAACTACTGGAACACGTGGTTGGTTGGTTTTGTTTTACGGCATATCGACCCTTTTCAGGTTATTTAATGCCAAATCCAGTGATTTTGAAGATTTTTTTTTTAATAGATTACATTTGATTTTTTTTCAAGTAAGTTTCTATTTAACCCATAGTTGGGACCCTAACAGGTATTACCACTCCGGGTCAGAGTGAATCTGGGAGCAATGGCAATTAAAGGGTGGCTCGACACTCCCCAAAGCCCGCAAGCTGGGGCATCACCATCGGATATAGTTTAAGGTCATATCCGGAGCCAAGTTATTTGGACTCAAGAATCTGTCGTAAACGCAGCTGCGAATTGTTTTAAAAAGGGATCGCAGGGTCACACTAGACTTGTGTCGGTCGAGTGCGAGGCTTTACCATCCGATATAGTTTAAGGTCATATCCAGGACCGAAACCATGAATGTAATACATCTTCCGGTACTTTTCAGACGTACTTCGGAAGCATAAATGTTAGAGCGATATTTTTCTTTCAAATTGGAAAACACTAATAAAGTTTATGTATTTAGAAACGGACGTATCTTCAGTCAGCACGTGCGTGTATTTGGAGTTTTAATGAAATCATTTTAGCAAAACAGATTATGAACAGCTGTTGTCAAGCTTGAACAAACAAATCCAAGAGAATTTCAATTAAATTACCTTTCGTTTCAGAACGTAAATATATTAAAACGATCGCCAACAATAGTAACTGTGAACGGAAAATATAAACACTTCGATCGAGTTTAAAAGAAACAGAAATTGAGATCATAATTCATAATAAGTTCTTTTTCTTAAGACAAAATAACAATAATCTAAGATATAAACGTCTGTCTATAAGTCTGTGTGTCGGTCTGTCTATCGGTCTGTCTGGTCTGTCTCCATATTTTCAAATTTTATCTCTCCCGAAAATAAAAGTCGCAGAGTGGCGCTAGGGGGCCCAAATGATTGAATTTTTTACGGGCCGTTCTTTTATGTGTTCTTTAGTCAGTTACATTTTTTTAAGAGTCAAAAAGTAGGTCAAAATTGAAAAAAAATCATTATACATTTTGTAAATTAATTGTAGTTGATTTTTATTTTTGATCAGTTCATATGCCGTCACGTTCGAACAGTGGTAACGTCACTAGCTTTGAATGCTACAGTTTCGGTTTCGATTCTAACTGATAGTACACAAATACTTTTTTTCTTACTTTTGAAATCACGTCTCTAAAATAATATATACGAAATCTGAACAAATTAAAATAGCATATTTAAGCGTTTTTTTACGAGCGGGAAAAAGCGGGTACTCTCCGGGTAGTAAAAAAAGACCTAACCAGAAAAAAAAACTCTACCCCACATGTTGACATTGACGTTCTTGTTTTCTTTAATAATGAAGCACCACTTATCAAGGCCCAAAAGTCACTCGAAGATAAGAATTAATTTTTCAAATTTTTATCTCTTTGGATATTTATTATGGGATTTGGGTTGTGTTAGGAGGATGAAACTATGATTAAGGGGTGCAAACTCTTCCTTGTACATTATTACGTAAATTCTCGCGTGGGTATGAGAAGACAGGAGGAGACAAACCTCTCTAAGCACTAACGAAAGGAGTATCTTTGATCCTGGTAAACGAATATAATGATAAATTACTTTTGTCCGTGAGAGCCGTGACACGCATACTTAAATAACATTGGGCTAAGACTCATAAATGAAAGTTTATGGAATTGCTTTAATATTTCAATAGACATTCGGTTAATATAAAATAAAATATTAAATAAAATATTAAATAAAATATCAAATAAAATAAAATATCAAATAAAATATCAAATAAAATATCAAATAAAATATCAAATAAAATATAAAATATCAAATAAAATATCAAATAAAATATCAAATAAGATATCAAATACAATATCAAATAAAAAATAAAATAAAATATAAAATAAAATATAAGACACAATATAAAATAAAATATTAAAAAAAATATAAAATAAAATATCAAATAAAATATAAAATAAAATATCAAATAAAATATCAAATAAAATTTCAAATAAAATATCAAATAAAATTTCAAATAAAATAACAAATAAAATATACAAATACAATATCAAATAAAATATCAAATAAAATATCAAATAAAATATCAAATAAAATATCAAATAAAATAACAAATAAAATAACAAATAAAATATCAAATAAAATATCAAATAAAATATTTAAAAAAATATAAAATAAAATATCAAATAAAATTTCAAATAAAATATAAAATAAAATATCAAATAAAATAACAAATAAAATATACAAATACAATATCAAATAAAATATCAAATAAAATATCAAATAAAATATCAAATAAAATATCAAATAAAATAACAAATAAAATAACAAATAAAATAACAAATAAAATATCAAATAAAATATCAAATAAAATATTTAAAAAAATATAAAATAAAATATCAAATAAAATATCAAATAAAATATCAAATAAAATTTCAAATAAAATATCAAATAAAATAACAAATAAAATAACAAATAAAATATACAAATACAATATCAAATAAAGTATCAAATAAAATATCAAAAAAAATATCAAATAAAATATCAAATAAAATAACAAATAAAATAACAAAAAAAATAATCAAATAAAATATCAAATAAAATATCAAATAAAATTTCAAATAAAATATCAAATAAAACATCAAATAAAATATCAAATAAAATTTCAAATAAAATATCAAATAAAATAACAAATAAAATATCAAATAAAATATCAAAAAAAATATCAAATAAAATATCAAATAAGATATCAAATAAAATTTCAAATAAAATAACAAATAAAATATCAAATAAAATATCAAATAAAATATCAAATAAAATATCAAATAAAATATCAAATAAAATATAAAAAATATCAAATAAAATATAAAATAAAATATCAAATAAACACCAAATAAAATATCAAATAAAATATTAAATAAAATATCAAAAAAAATAAAATATCAAATAACATATCAAATAAAATATCAAATAAAATATAAAAAAAATAAAATATCAAATAAAATATCAAATAAAATATCTACTAACATAACAAATAAAATATCAAATAAAATATCAAATAAAATTTCAAATAAAATATCAAATAAAATAACAAATAAAATAACAAATAAAATATCAAATAAAATATCAAAGAAAATATCAAATAAAATAAGAAATAAAATATCATATAAAATATCAAATAAAATAACAAATAAAATATCAAATAAAATGTCAAATAAGATATCAAATAAAATTTCAAATAAAATAACAAATAAAATATCAAATAAAATATCAAATAAAATATCAAATAAAATATCAAATAAAATAACAAATAAAAAATAAAAAAAATATCAAATAAAATATCAAATAAAATATCAAATAAAATAACAAATAAAATATCAAATAAAATAACAAATAAAATATCAAATAAAATATCAAATAAAATATCAAATAAAATATCAAATAACATATCAAATAAAAAACATATAAAATAACAATTAAAATATCAAATAAAATATTAAATAAAATATCAAATAAATATCAAATAAAATATTAAATAAAATATTAAATATAATATCAAATAACATATCAAATAAAATATAAAAAAAATTCAAATAAAATAACAAATGAAATATCAAATAAAATATCAAATAAAATAGCAAATTAAATAACAAATAAAATATCAAATAAAATATCAAGTAAAATATCAAATAAAATTTCAAATAAAATATCAAATAAAATATCAAATAAAATAACAAATAAAATATCAAATAAAATATCAAATAAAATAACAAATAAAATATCAAATAAAATTTCAAATAAGATATCAAATAAAATATCAAATAAAATAACAAATAAAATATCAAATAAAATATCAAATAAAATATCAAATAAAATATCAAATAAAATAACAAATAAAATATCAAATAAAATATCAAATAAAAGTTCAAATAAAATATCAAATAAAATAACAAATAAAAAAAAATATCAAATAAAATATCAAATAAAATATCAAATAAAATATCAAATAAAATATCAAATAAAATATCAAATAAAATATCAAATAAAATATCAAATAAAATATCAAATAAAATATAAAAAAAATTCAAATAAAATAACAAATAAAATATCAAATAAAATATCAAATAAAATAACAAATAAAATATCAAATAAAATATCAAATAAAATTTCAAATAAAATAACAAATTAAATATCAAATAAAATAACAAATAAAATATCAAATAAAATATCAAATAAAATAACAAATAAAATATCAAATAAAATATCAAATAAAATATCAAATAAAATAACAAATAAAAAATAAAAAAATATCAAATAAAATATCAAATAAAATATCAAATAAAATAACAAATAAAATATCAAATAAAATAACAAATAAAATATCAAATAAAATATCAAATAAAATATCAAATAAAATATCAAATAAAATATCAAATAAAAAAACATATAAAATAACAATTAAAATATAAAATAAAATATTAAATAAAATATCAAATAAATATCAAATAAAATATCAAATAAAATATCAAATAAAATATCAAATAAAATATCAAATAAAATATAAAAAAAATTCAAATAAAATATCAAATAAAATAACAAATAAAATAACAAATGAAATATCAAATAAAATATCAAATAAAACAGCAAATAAAATAACAAATAAAATATCAAATAAAATATCAAATAAAATAACAAAAAAAAAATCAAATAAAATTTCAAATAAAATATCAAATAAAATATCAAATAAAATAACAAATAAAATATCAAATAAAATTTCAAATAAGATATCAAATAAAATATCAAATAAAATAACAAATAAAATATCAAATAAAATATCAAATAAAATATCAAATAAAATATCAAATAAAATAACAAATAAAATATCAAATAAAATATCAAATAAAAGTTCAAATAAAATATCAAATAAAATAACAAATAAAAAATAAAAAAAATATCAAATAAAATATCAAATAAAATATCAAATAAAATATCAAATAAAATTTCAAATAAAATATCAAATAAAATATCAAATAAAATATCAAATAACATATCAAATAAAATAACAAATAAAATATAAAAAAATTCAAATAAAATAACAAATAAAATATCAAATAAAATAACAAATAAAATAACAAATAAAATATCAAATAAAATATCAAATAAAATTTCAAATAAAATAACAAATTAAATATCAAATAAAATAACAAATAAAATATCAAATAAAATGTCAAATAAAATATCAAATAAAATAACAAATGAAATATCAAATAAAATTTCAAATAAGATATCAAATAAAATATCAAATAAAATAACAAATAAAATATCAAATAAAATATCAAATAAAATATCAAATAAAATATCAAATAAAATAACAAATAAAATATCAAATAAAATATCAAATAAAATTTCAAATGAAATCTCAAAGAAAATATCAAATAAAATAACAAATAAAATATCAAATAAAATCTCAAATAAAATCTCAAATAAAATCTCAAATAAAATATCAAATAAAATATCAAATAAAATGTCAAATAAGATATCAAATAAAATATCAAATAAAATAACAAATAAAATATCGGGTTTGTATTACTGTACACATAGATTCGAAAAAGTTGTCAAAAAACAAATATAGAACAAATAAATGTTATCAAAGGCAAGATAAGTTACTTTTCTACCTAACTGGATATAATTCACGTGTTTTTATTCAGTGTAACATGTTTATTCAGCTCGAAAAACATGCAATGTTTACCGATGTATTGGAAAATTCAAAATGGCAGCCGACTGTCTCTCGGAGAGGGTACGTTTGGGAAAAGGTATTATAAATAATAAACTAGACAAAATACTGTTAGAAATTCGCTCAATATATGTTACCGTGACATAAGTTGACATGTATTCGGTTGTTTTCTAACAGTATTTTGTCTAGTTTATTATTTATAATGCCTTTTCCCAAACGTACCCTCTCCGAGAGACAGTCGGCTGCCATTTTGAATTTTCCAATACATCGGTAAACATTGCATGTTTTTCGAGCTGAATAAACATGTTACATTGAATAAAAACACGTGAATTATATCCAGTTCGGTAGAAAAGTAACTTATCTTGCCTTTGATAACATTTATTTGTTCTATATTTGTTTTTTGACAACTTTTTCGAATCTATGTGTACAGTAATACAAACCCAAAATATCAAATAAAATATCAAATAAAATAACAAATAAAATATAAAAAATACCAAATAAAATATCAAATAAAATATCAAATAAAATAACAAATAAAATATAAAAAAATATCAAATAAAATATCAAATAAAATATGAAATAAGATATAAAATAAAATAATGCCTTAGTTATGACAATAGAAGCACAACGAAGGGGAGCTAACTCCTTTCCTGCTTCAGACCTTGTTACCTCCTCCCTTTGAACTGTTGTGTCGGTACAAGGAGTAGCGTAAATGGAACGTGACAGATACTGGTAATGTTACGTTGTTGGGTTCGAGTGTTTTGTGCGTGTACGTGTCACTATATTCTATATCTAGTGGCTCTTCACTATCTGAACCTAGGTTATCTTTGTGACCTATTTGAGTTCGTTCCGTGATAATTTAAGTGTTTATATGTGGGTTTGTGTGTGTGTCATACGTGTATTCGACATACCTTATTTTCGACTATGTCGTTGATCTTGTGGTAAGCCTAGCTTCATCTGTTCTTGGAGGGAAGCTGGAAACCTGTCTGAACGAATGCATTTCACTCCAAAACGATGATTGGTTTTATATTAGTTTTTATTCACTTTTCAGGCGTCGAACACAGAAGAATGGAAAGTAAAAATCTTTGTTTGTGATTAATTCTAATCTCCATATCAAGGAGGAGATACAACTGTTGACCCATCCACTCTTCTTTACGTCCAGTCCATATCTATCCTTTTCGGGTTATGTAATGCGGAATTCAATAATTTCTGAAAATGTTATTATGTTGTATAGTGGGGTTTCATATTAACGAGGTGACGAGGGGGATTCATATTTAAACAAACATATAACGGATATAACGATAGTGATGAGGGAAAGAGAGAGAGAGAGAGGAAGAGGGAGAGAAGACATTTTTACATATAAAGTTCTTATATTTCTTAGGGACTTCATATAGATACTGAATGGAGATGTATACCAGTTCTTAACACGAGGAGGGGAGATACATAATCTTGTAAGGGTTGCACAATGTTCATTACAAGACTATTAACACATTATATTTTGAGCGTTGAAAGATGACACATGACAACAGTGTTACAAAAACATAATGATGATTCTTTATTCATTGGACCGGTCGAATGCTGATGACGTGAGGAATTCAGATTTGGGATCTACACAGTTTAATTTTCTACCGTTCGCTTCCAAATGGTCAGCTGGCCACTGACTGCCAACTGACTGATTCTCAACTCTCTCTCTCTCTCTCTCTCTCTCTCTCTCTCTCTCTCTCTGACTGACTCCCGACTCTTCTGACTGACTAGCTAACTGAAATTTTTACCCATAATATGGAGAAATGCCCTTTGTCTATGACGTCAGAAGTGTGTTTTTCAAACGTGACTAATTCACGTGGCTATGCATGTTTTGTCCAAAACACACTTCTGCAAACAAAGAGTCCTCTCCTAACCTATTTTTTAACCTAACCTATTTTGTAACAATATATTTTTAATTTTCATAGTTCATTCTTTTACTGACATATTTAATATTCAGAATTAACAATAGGCTTACTTTCTCACATTACATTTCTTAACTTTGCCTACAGGGTTCGATTCTCGGCTTATCCTAATTTCATTTTCACCTAATACTCTTCTTATTTACATGGAAAGGGGACAACCCTTTTCCTGTAACAATTATACTTAATATTATATCATGGAATAAGTTTTGGTTGTTTTCTTTTACGTAATATCAACTTTTTAGAACAATTAACTACGACGTTACCGTGCGAAAGAGTGTGGAGGGAAAATGACGATCAAAACCATAAAATTTCAGAGTCGGTTTTGGATACTGTCCAGGCAGAGAACTATAAGGCACTTGTCCAGATATGGCAACAATTTTATATGGCTAAAGGATTGTATCTGGAGTCAGGATATGGAAATAGGTGCGCAACGTATATTATTGTATTAGAAATGGATTTAAAATATATGTGCGACATGATATTGTAAAATCACATATTTCGATTAAGATCTTCTTTTATTCTTTGACTATGGAGGAGTACCCGGCTTTGCCCGATCGTAAAATACGCTTAAATATATTCATGCAAGATTCCGTATTTATTATTATAGAGCCAATTATCTATTAAATAGTATATTGTACCTAATATATTGTACTGATTTAAAAGTAAAAAAATGACTTCGGTGCTATCAGCTAGAATCGAAACCAAAACATGTAGGGCTTCAGTCGCGTTCCCTACCGTTTCAGTAAACGGCAGATAGACGAGAAAGATGTAAAATCAAATTACTTCTATGAATAAATTTGCACATGCGCAAAAGTAATAGAAATATGTCAGCAATTTAAAATAAACATTTTGCATTTCACTTATTTCAAGACACGTTATTCATTAATAAAAACAAGCAATTTATATATATAATATAAACCACCCCTACTATATTATTACTATTTTCTATCATGTTCAGAGTTATGCAACTAGTAGTTGAACAGTTTATCGGTTAATCATATCCACACAGACACACACGCGCGACGAGATCTCCTGTGTTTTTTTATATGGAAGGAACCACACAGCGAGACAAAATTCTAGATTAATTATTTACTTCCGCTATTTTTACTATTTTATCTTACGTATTTCATATTTTTACTATTTTATCTTACGTATTTCATAATTGTCTTAACGTTAAGAAACAATGAATAATGGATCACTTCGCATTTTGTAATGCCAGTATTCTCTCTTTTCACACCTTCAGCAAAATATTGATACTAATTATGGGCAGTCAAATGTCGTCTGTGAGGAAAGGCCGCTGTTAAAATGTCATTAGGTTTGATAAAATCTTCAGCGAAATCTCATAATACGTTTATATATATATATAAGTGAACGTGTCTGTGTGTCTGTGTGTCTGAGCCTGTGTGTACATTTCCCTACGCAATAACTCTGTCAATTTTTAATCTACAGACTCGAAATTTGATATACAGGGTACTGAGATTTGGAAAAATCGAGATGATCGGTTTTCGGCCAGAAATTTGGCTCTTAAAGGGTCAAGTTCAACGATTTGACCTTTGAGAACTCTACGAAACTCCTCCGACAATTTTGGGTCTAAACACTTGAAATTTTAGATATAGGTTCCTTGAACATGGATTTAACTTAATAACTTGATTTGAGTCCAAAACAATAAATTTTAAGGGCCATAATAGGGGTCAAAGTAAAAAATAAATTGACCTCAGCGGTCTCTACCAAAATAATCAGACAATTTCTGGTCTAAATATTTGAAATTTGACAAAAAGGGTATTCAGAGATCGGGCAAGCTTTTAATCGGTTCGGGTCGAAAATTTTTAGTTACCAATATATAAATGTATATATGTTTACATGTCTGCCTTAAACTTTCGTCAGAGTCGACGGATTATATCAAGATCAGTATCTTTTTGAAGTTCGACCTTTCAGATGAGAAATATCTAAAAGTTGGCTGAAAACATTAATATCTTCACCTTCAACTAAGCACTTTTCAACAGGGGGGTCGCTTTTGTCGCCTATAGTTTTAAAAGTCACCCCCTCTTTTCGATTGTCTAGCCTTAATTTAAACCTACGTCATTTCCGGTTTGGTGGTGGTCGTAACAGCGAAGACATCCGGTTTTCCCCGTTTTTTTTTTCTCCTTTGCGGTACGGTTCGAGCCTGCCTTCCTACTACCACTTTTTTCTCAACACACACATCCAAACACCTGGGCAACGCCGGGCTGAAATGCGAGTATATATCTATATATATATATAAAAGTAAAAGTGTATATGTATCTGTGTGCGTGTGTCTTTGTGGTTGTGTACATTTCCCTACGCAATAACTCTGTCAATGTTTACTCTACAGACTCGAAATTTGATATACAGATTACTGAGATTTGGGAAAATCGATGTGATCGGTTTTTGGCCAGAAATTTAGCGATTAAGAGGTCAAAGTTCAAGGGTTTGACCTTTTAGAACTCTACCAAACTCCTCCCACAATTTTGGGTTTACGCACTTGAAATTTTAAATATAGGTTCCTTGGACATGGATCTAACTTAATAACTTGATTTCAGCCCAAAACAATAAATTTTATGGGGTCATAATAGGGGTCAAAGTAAAAAAAAAAAATTGACCTCTGCGGTCTCTTCCAAATTGCTCAGACAATTTCTGGCCTAAATATTTGAAATTTTACATAAAGGGTATTCAGAGATAGGACAAGCTTTTTCATCTGTTTGGGTCGAAAAGTTTCAGCTATCAATATATAAATACATGTATGTCTGTTTGCATGTCTGCCTTAAACTTTCAATAGAGGCGACAGATTTTATCAAGATCAGTATAGTTTTAAAGTTCGATCTTTCATACGACAAATATCGAAAAATTGGCTAAAAAAATTAATATCTTCCCCTTCGACTAGGCACTTTTCTACAGGGGGAGTCACTTTTTTCGCCGATATTTTTTAAATTTATCCCCTCCCTTAGATTGTGTAGCCTTAATTTTAAAAAATGTCGCTTCCGGTTTGGCGGTGGTCGTAATAGCCTAAACGTTAGGTTTTACCCCGTTCTTTTTCTCCTTTGCAGTACGGGTTCGAGCCTGCCTTCCTACTACCACTTTTTTTTTTTTGCTCAACATACACATCCAAACACCCGGGCAATGCCAGGCGCCGTTGCTAGTATATATATATATATATATATATGTGTGTGTGTGTGTGTTAACCCTGTGTATCGCTTTATTGCAAATCAATATTTTTTCATTTTGAAATTGCTATGGAACGCAGAGAAGTGAAATTTAGAACACTGTAAGAGCATAAAAGCTGCCTTATATTCCCGATTTTTGTGGAATTTGAACAAATATTTTGAAAATTTTGTTAATTTTTCTATTTTTTAGTAATTTTGTGGATATGTTCTTTATTTCATATAAATAGAAATATGAAGTTAGAATACTATTTTATTACCGAAAATTTTAATACGCCTGTAATATAAGAAAATAGAAAAATCAGCATAATATATATATATATATATATATATATATATATATATATATATATATTTGTAGTCATCGGCATACAGTCCTATATATATTTTCCCAAAACCTCTGGCTTTTATGGAGAGGAGACTAAAACTTGCTGCTATGGTTTCAAATGGCTTTAAATGACTGCAACGGGAGACTTGATTCCAAATATTTCTCATATGTTATATCCCCCCTCTTATGGAAATATTTCCAGTATCATATAATCTATATATCCTGTGGAATTTACTTCATGTATAATAACCAAATAGGTTATATATAACATACGAGAAATATTTGGAATCAAATTTCTCCTTTGCTGTAATTTCAGATTGTTTGTTATATTATAATACTATTGTATGTTTAACATTTTATGTAAAAAAAAAGAATCTGTATTTTTGAACCTATAAACATGCCCAAATTTGCTACATTTCTGTATATAGTCTCCTGTTTTGGTTGTATCCTCTGTGGCATTACCAGGTTACTAATATATATATATATATATATATATATATATATATATATATATATATATATATTTATATATAAAATGGAAATTACAATTGAATTTACCAAAATGATCCAAGATAGTAAAATCAAAGTAAATTATAAATATTAAAGAATTAATATTTATAAAATTATCTCAGCCAGATATAAAAGCTCGATAAAACCAAATAGGAAATAGAGCCTATAATATGAGCAAACAGTTAATAAAATATGTTAAAAAAACACTTTGAAATGAGTTAAAAACATTTAATCTGAAGAGGAAACACTAGATAAATGGATAGTCTTTAATCCGCGGAGTTTCGAAGAAATACTTTCCTTCTCATCAGAGGGTAGGAATTAGCAAAATGCGGGATCGGATTTTGCATGCAGAAGTATTTGATGAAACAACAAGTAAGTCAAAGATCTTACTTGAAAACCAAAAAAGTGAAGCAGAGGGAATATGGTAAAGAAAAAGGTGATTACACATGAATGGATAGTCTGGTGGAAGATAAAAAAAAATCCAGTGACGGTAAAATCCAAATGTAAAACTTCAAGAAAGTTAAAAGAATTTCCATTTGTACAAGTAAATTCCAAGGAAATCCCGTAATTGGAAGAAGATGGTCCATAATAATCCAAAGGCAGAAATCCATGGAATAATTCACAAAAATGTGTACGAGGAAAAAAAGAAAAGATTCCAATAATATTGATAGAAGAAAAATAAGATATGCTTTTCACTCTACTTCCGAAACATAAATATAAATAAGAAAGATAGTGTTTCCTTTTCAGATTAAATGTTTTTAACTCATTTCAAAGTGTTTTTAAATATATTTTATTAACTGTTTGCTCATATATATATATATATATATATATATATATATATATATATATATATATATATATATATACATATATTACTTTGTAAAGACAGTAATTTACGTACACGCGTATTTCGGGGTACTACCTTTTTCAGCGTAGATTGACTGTTGTTAGGATTCGAACCCCGGACCGTACGCGTTTCAGTACAGCGTCTTAATCCATTACGCTATGATGCGACAGACAAGTCACTTTTAGTTTTTATTGTTTATCTATTTACGTAGTTTTTGTTGTTAATTTTAAAACGATATTTAAGTTAACGTCTCC
>NC_136510.1:82392658-82452658 GCF_053919585.1 Euprymna scolopes
ATTTTTCGGCCAAATTTCAAAAAATGTTTACAGTTTATAGATCAACTTCTCAGCTATATTGTTAAAAAAGACAATAACATTTTCGTCCAGTAAAACAAAAGTTATGATGAATTTTCTGGTGTTTAAAATCGTAAAAATATTTAAAGAGTGTAGCGATGCTTTTTATGACCGGTTTTCATAGCAACCACGTCGCTTCAGCGACTACTGTTGCTACTAATTCACCGCTGTCTTGTAAAGAAACGTAACGAGTGAAACAAAGAGAATGAAAGCATGAAAGGGAAATAATTGGCCGGATTTTATTGAAAGCAGATGAATGGTGTACATTGTTATTACATATGTGTTTATGGGGGGGGGGGTAAAAAATAAGACTGAAATTAAACAAAGAACAAGTGCATTTATTCGAAGGCTGGAAAAATAATGCATTACAATAGAAAAATGCGACCATGAAAAGTAATATGGTTAAGCTTAAACATGGAAAAGTAAAGGACTAGTTGTTAAACGTGAAAAAAAGGACAAGATATTCTAGTAAAAAATATAATAAATTTAGAACTTAAAATATTGTTTAATATATTTTTTTTAATACATGTTAATATATTAATTAATATATATATTATGATATATATATATATATATATATATGAAATAAATATCATTTCAAAAGATTTTAAAGTTTTTAATTTATTGTTATATGAATCCGAGTCCTATACACACGCATATATATATATATATATATATATATATATATATATATGTGTGTGTGTGTGTGTGTGTTAATTCAATAAATTTTAAGTTTAAAAGTATTGCGTTCCAACGATAAAAACAGATCAACGGTACATTAGAACAACGTTTTAAAGTAATATAGACGATAAGTAATTATTCTAATTAAAAGACAACTATAACAGTGTGCCAAAAGATAGACTGACTCAAATTGAAACAGATTAAATTATCGAGATAAAAAAGGGATATATATATATATACATTTATAATAAATAATTTTTCTTTTAACCTTAAATTAATTCACAGATTAAAAGGCTAGTTCTATTTTAGTGTCTTTAACTGCTTCCCTCCTATTTTTGCAAATGAGGAGAATTTGTTTCTAAAGGACAAAACATTTGTCAAATTATTGTCAATATTTATTGTCAATTAAAATAAAATTAACATCGTTTATGAAACGATCGTACAATCTAGTGAATTTTATTTTTTTCCTTTTGAAACTGATTTTTAATTATGAAAATTATGAATCGTTTTACTCAATATTGAAATAGCTCTAGGATATCTATCTCTATTGAGCTTATGTATCTACAGTACAATGAGCACTGTTTTCTTTTAATAATATTAATACATTTACTAGTACATTAAAATAAACTCTGCTCTTTAGACTCCAGGTTTGATTCCCTAAAATATAATATATATATATTTTTACTCTAATAATTATATATATACATATAATTTTACTCTAATAATTATATATATATACATATATATATATATATATATATATATTATATGTATATATGTATATATCATTATGCGATTTTTAATCTCATTAATATTTTCGAATTCTTACAAAAAGAAATCAATACTAGATCTGTTTATTGTTTATTTGTTTATCTGCAACTGATTTGCTTGTTTGTATCGCATTAAAACTCGGGTATAGGAATAGAAGGGGCTATATCTGGCAGGATTAAAAAAACTTACCTTTCAAAGACGTGTGGAATTCTTGCAATATTTATTTGTTTGACGTCGTTCTCGCTAATAATATTGTTGCGTTGTAAACTTGTGGCTGAATACGAAGTCGCTATCATTACTACAAAAAGACATTTTTACGAGAGAGTCAACACATATTAAGACGTGTAAAATGCGTGTAAGATGGCCAGTGAGAAAACTGCACAATAATCGGCAGTCCTGGAAATTGGGTAAAATATTATTATCAAAAAGAACTTGTTTACATTTGCCTTTTTTACACAGGAATCACTCCTTATCAAGTCCCGGATGCCACTCGAGGATAAGGGCTAATGGGTGTACGTTAGTCAATGTGATTATAGCGTAGTAAATATAAGTAGTGGAAATTTTGTAAATTGGATAACTTAAGGGAACCGGCTCATAAAGAATTTGTTTACGTTGGACTTGAAGACAATCAGATTGTAGTCAGCTGGAAAGCAGGCAATCGGAAGACAGTTCCACAGGCGTGCAGTTCTAAGAAAGAAGCTTTGTTCATGGAATATACATTTAGGTTTAGGCACAGATGTTGTAGTCAACTGGAAATTAGACACCCGGTACAGATTTCCACAATTGGGTGGTTATGAAAACGAAACTTTGTTCGTGGAGTTTTCCTTATTATTCATGAACAGATATAAAGTGGGGAAAATTGTAAACAGTGGTGTAACTAAACGAGCTTTTATTGTAAATGATTTGCAAAGAAGGCATGGATTAAGGTTCAGTTGAGCACTTACAATAAAAATAACGATAAAAAGTTTACAATTATTATATACCCATTGTCCTTGTATGCGCCCCCGAATAATCCATCCAGACTGAGGGCTCGCAACTCGAAATCAAAGCTCTCTATTTACAAATTTATAAATAAAAAAAACACACGAAAAGGGTGTCGTTTTATTTCGTTTACATAGCATTCAATGTTTTTGTACTTAAATAAATTTCTGCTCCTTAATACAAGTTTGAGATATGTATAAATATATATTATATTTTCTCTACCTCTCTCCCTTGACCTCAAAATGTACGCTAACAAACCAAGTGTCTGACTGTATAGATAAATATATTTATTTATTTGGTTATAAGTTGCACGGATTTATTTAATTCTATATTTGTTCTAAACTATTCATAGGAAAAGCCATTGGCAAAGTATTAATTCTGGTTTGATATAAATTTGCTGTTTAGCACATACATAGAAAATATATAAAAAATTTAACCTATTTTAAGGGACAAAGAGAACGAAAATAAGTGTTAAAACAAAAACGGGATATGCGTGTTTGTTATTCAAATAGAATTGTAATCATTTGAATAGAAAAGGATGATGTTATTAGGTTCTAGGTTGGTTGAAGATTCTCACATTAGAGGCCAAATCCAATTATGTCCAATGTTGTATCAAGAATGAAAGGCAATATTTCTTTGCGAACGCAGGTTTTTGTTTTTATTTATTCAATCCTATTTAGGTTTTGTAATATCAGCAGAAAAAACATTCTCTTTTCATAAAGTAAAATTCAACCGGTAAAAATGAATATCCCAATTAGCTAAAATAGCTGTGATGAATTCAAAATAATTGAAATTTAAAACAGGTTAATGTTGTTATTTTAAGAGTGAATTTTAAATAAGGATACAAAATATATTTCTGCAGATCTTACATTACCAAAAATTTGTACATATAAGAAAATTTTAATTACAAAATACTTTTTCTAATTGATCACAATTGGTATATACAAACTGAGTAACGTTTCAAGTGCATATATTGTAGAAATGGGATTATTTCCCCCAGAAAACTTGTTCGTTGCATTAATCTACCACCAACTTTTAGAAATCTGGTGTTTCTAAGTGCTCACATGATGAGGCTTAACTTTCTTAACTTTAGAGTTCCGATAAATACTGTTGAATCAACGTGACACGGCCGTAAGGTATACGTGACAGCTGAATTATCGCTACGTGAAGAATAGTTCTGAACAATAATATACGAATCAAACCTTACACTCCACACACGTCGTAAAGCACGCAAGTGTTGTTCCCATCAACATGGAAGTCTCTAAGAACAGCCGCCAGCTATAAGGCCGAGGATGAGGTCATACGTCTAAGCCCTGTGACAAAAAGAAACGCTTTCTTATATTGCTGTCAGCAGTGGAGTAGCGCAAGCAGATACGTGAGTGATCGACAAATTTCATTTAGCTATTAACAATCCGCTCTTACCGACCATAGGATTACACAGACCGAATTATTATAGATTTTTACATGTAATTTTAACAGTGGGACCAATGAAAATTCCGCAGTTTTACCCTTTTTTTGTTTTATATCACTGTCTTTCTTTAATATATTTTTTTATTATATTGATTCCCGTGCGAACTGGCACCGCACGATATTACTGTATTGCCCGTGTTCAAACTGAAGCATACTTATTTAAGTATTTTGTTTTATGTACTGTCAGAGTACATTTGAGTATGCGGGTATACCTCTCCGGAGTTTTACATACGTCGCAGTCTTATATTGTTATTATACCACGTTTTCACAGGTGTGAAACAACGCTTTGATCGTATTCGGAACGCTAAGTAAGCATACTTTAGTTCGTGCTTCACGTGAGAGAAAACAAGGTTGGGAGAGGGGTAAAACGGACACAGAAAAACGTAATCTCCTTCGTACAACTATATAATTATAAAACTCAAATGACCTTGTAACGTGTGTTGTCACCCATCATCCGGTTTACGCCTTCTGGTTGCGCATGCGTACATTAACAAATAATCAACGCTACAATAAAACATATTGTTTTACTGTGTACGTTGTCAGCGTCCCAATTGTTTTTTTTTCGCGTTTAAATTATCCAAATTTCTGATTTTTTTACATTGTTTATTTCCGTATTACGTTTAAATTATTTTAACGCAATTTTCTTACAAAGAAATCTACTTTAACTCGTTGAAAACTATAAGAGCATTTTACAACGGCGATTTACCCACCGCCTTAATTTTTTAAATTTATTCTCCATTTTCTAATGCACATTTCTTAAACAAACATTCATACATTTTCTACTACACCACCAACATAAATAAATAACCCCGAAAATATGTTTTTTGCGTTACAAATAAATAATCAACGCGACAATAAAACGTATTGTTTTACTGTGTACGCTTTCAGCGTCCAAGTTGTTTTTTTTTTCGCATTTAAATTAAAAGATATATCAAAATTTGAATTTAACTTTAAGAATTATGGTATCTGTTCAGTGCACACTTAGCTATAAGCATGGTAAACCACTTATAATCCAATGGTTGTTTTTCAAAAATAAACAATTATTAACAGAACGACTCATAGAAATCTATCTATATTCTTTTTCATTTTAATATACTTCATAGAAATGTTTCTGTTATGTCACAAAAAAACTATTTTCTTTACGCCACAAGTATAACGCTCATACATTAATTCCATAGCTAATATAAAATACTGACCCAACGGGTTACGGGTAGTCAAGTATTGATATAGATACAGGGTGTCCCACTTAAAAGTAGGTCAGAAAATGTAGTAGAGAGGAGGAACACCCTTTTAATGTTTGAATTACCTGTAGCATTGCTTAAAAAAAGATGATGGACGTGCTTCCCATTGATATATATATATATATATATATATATATATATATATATATATATATATATATATATATGCATTTCTGTGCACGTTTATTAACATTTGTAGATACTCCATGTAGATTTTCTCTGGTGATTCTTCTGATAGCATTGTGAATGTTCTCCTTTAGTTGGTCTAGAGTGTGAGGATTATTTGCATAAACATTTTTGTTTTAAAGTTCCCTAAAGATAAAAATCACATGATGACAAGTCTGGGGAACATCATGGCCATAACTCTTTGCTTATTCTGCTCTCTTCCGTAAACATTTAATGAACTCGTGTCAGTGGTCTGTAAGACGTGTGGCATGTAGCGCCATCTTGTTGGAAAAAATGCATTTTGTCTGGTAGTGCCAGTTCGTCGTTTTAAGAACGATTAGATAGATTGGGATACTTTTACATGGGCCGCTTAATTGAAAAAAAAAAATAGAACAAATAATTAGATCGGGCTACTTTTAGTTAAACATTTATAAAGATTAAATAGAGGGGGAAACTTTAAAGTGGGTAGCTTAATCTGAAAAAAAAAGATTAGATAGATGGGCAACTTTTAAGTGGGGCCGTTTGATCTTAAAAATATTAGGCAAAGATTAGATAAATGGGCAACTTTTAAATCGGGCGTTTGATCTGAAAAAATAGATACAAATTAGACAGATGGGCCAACTTTTATATGGGGTCGCTTATTCTTAAAATGAAATTAGATGAATATTACATAGATGGGGCAATTTATAAGTGTAGCTGCTTAATCTGAAAAAAAAATGAGATAGCAATTACATAGATGAGGTAACTTTTAAGTTGGGCCGTTTAATCTGAAAAAAAAAATCGAGGAAGATTAGATAGATGGGGTAACTTTCAAGTGTGTGGGAAACATTTTAGTAGGGCTGTTTAATATGAAACAAAATTAGATAAAGATTACATAGATTAGGCAACTTTTACGTGTGCCGCTTAATCTTTTTTTCTCACATTTTCACCCCAAACAAAGCACATTGTCACTTTGATGTAGAGGGCTACTATCAGGGACATAAGCATCAAGGGTACTAGGGAGGGATTTGGACAGCAAGATGTCGCTTCACCTTACATTTGAGCTTCTGCATATCAGTACAGTTGGGGAAGCAGAGGCAAGGAAAGGAATTCCAAAGTCTAGCAGTTCTGAGGAAAAAGCTACTGGAATAGAAGGCTCTCTTACATCTAGTGATCTCTAATGTGAAGGGGTGGGATTTAGCTACTCGTCAGATTGGTCGGGGGTATTTACATCGATGGGGTACAAGTGTTTGCAGTTCGTCAGAGCATTCACCGTTAAAATATTTGTAGAACAGGCAGAAGGATGCAACATTTCGTCGATGGGACAGAGGTTGAAACTTAGATGAAAGTTTAGGACCTATCAGATTGGCGACTCTCTTTAGAACCTTGTCTAGGAGCGATGAACTAGTGGCAGATGCACCAGCCCAAATATAACAATAATACTCAATACATGGGCGAATGGTGGCCTTATAGAGGTACAGGATAATTTCGGACGTTAGTAGCTTTCTAGCACGATAAAGAGAACCTACCTTCTTCGCAGCGGTCCTGGCAATACTCTCAATGTAATTGTTCCAACTCATTTTTCCTGTGAACGTTAGTCCGAGGAGCCTAAAAGATGTACTTTCAGATAAAGATTCATTGGCTATTGCCATTAGTGGTGGAGAAGGTTTCTTGTATTATTGAAGGAAACAAGTATAATCTTGGCAGCATTGAATGTGACCATCCATTTTTGTCTCCATTCCACTACAGATCGGAGATCATCTAGTGTTTCTGCCATTTCTTTTGATACGTGTTCATTTGGTTTCTTGTCGTGTCTGCTATAGAGTGTTGTGTCATCAACATATATACCAATCTCACAGAAAAAATAGACTCTTGAGGCACTTCCGCATTTATATAATATTGTTTAGATTTACGATCGTCGAGGACAACCTGGATTTTTGTCTTATCTAAGAACGATTTAATTATGTTATTTATTTTCCCAGTGATACCAGTGATTTAATTATGTTATTTATTTTCCCAGTGATATCTGATTTTCCTGAGAAGACCTTCATGCCATACCCTGTCAAAGGCCTTAGATATATCTAGGGCTACCGCTCTACCCTCCCCCGCTCTGTCCAGTGAATGGTATATACGAGATTACAATTAGAATATCTGCTGTGGAACGGGCTTGCCTAAATCCATATTGTTGGTCAGTCAGAAGTTTAGCATGTGTAAGGTGATGGACTAGAGCTTGGTTAATTATGGTATCAAGTATTTTGGCGAAGAGTGGGAGGAGGCTAATGGGCCGATAATTTACTGGGTCAGTTCTTTCGCCAGAATTCTTGAAAACTGGTACTACAGAAGCAGTTTTCCAGCAGGCAGAAAAAAGCAAGATTCATTAAGGCATTTATTGTAAAGTTTGGAGAGAACTGGAGCTACTTCGGCGGAGCACTTTTTCAATAGCACAGCCGGGATGATATCAGGTCCACATATTTTTGTAATTTCAATATTACTTATGATAGCATGCACCTGAGCAGGGGTGATTTTCAGGTCGTCTAGAGTGGCGTCTGTCCGCAAAGGAAAGTCAGGGAGGGTGGGTTAGCAGGGTCCAGTGTGGAGTTGGAGGCAAACCGTCTGGTAAGCATATTAGCCTTCTCAGTTGCAGAGCAAACAACCTCATGATGGTTGGATAGTGGGGGGATTGTTCATTGCCCATTATTTACTACACTGTTGTAGATTTTCCAGAAGTCACGTGTTCCTAATTTCTGAACTTCGATGCGTTTTTTGATGGTTTCTGTAAATTCTCTCTTAGCTGTCGCTATTTCTTTCTTACAATTATTGCTGGCTTCTATATACTTCTGTCTGTTTGAGCTGGATTCATGTTAGTTAAATCTGTGGTACGCGTGCTGCCTTTGCGTTATGGCAGCTGCATAAGTAGAAGTAAACCATTGGGGAGAGTGGGGCTTGCTATAAGATTTGCGCGTGGAAACATGTGCTTCGATTGCCATTTTAAACCATTCAGTGGTCTCATTTGCGTAATGTTCAGCAGGAAGTGAAAATATATTTTACCATGAGGTGTCCCTGACGAGGTCCCTGATCGCTTCCCAATCAGCTTTTTGATAATATCTCGTAGTTTGGAGCAATGGATCTTCAGTTTGGGCTCTAAAGTTTAGGGCGATTTCAACCATTACCATTGCATGATCGCGTTTCCAAGTGGGATGTGAGCTTTCGTTACACAATCATCGAAACTGTTGACAGAAACAGATCTAGAAGTGATGCATGTTGTTCTTGCTGGTCTGGGAAACGTGTCGGAAATGTAACCATTTGTGATAGAGAATGAGATATAGAGAATTTATATATTGTGCTACCAGCTGCGCCTGTGTGAGTAAAAAAGTCCAAGCCAGTTGCTGTGGTAGATATTGAAGTCACCAAATACATGCACTTGTGTCGAGGAAGAGTGCTGTATCTATGCTGTCAGAAACTTTTTTTATTAGGGTACAGTCCTGAGTCGAGGGAGAGCGGTAGAGAAAATAAAGTAGCTAATTCTCTGTTGCATATTAAGTCTTAAGTACATAAAAGCTTGATCGCCCGCTTCTCGTTTAGTTTCTCTAGTGAAGGGGAGGTTGTTTCAAATATAGACTCGAAGCCCGTGCATATGTCTGTCAAATTCTTTACGGCAGAGTGAGAGATATCCGTGCATGTTAAAGTAGTTAGAGGGAATGGAGGAGTGTAGGTTAGTCTCACTTAGTTCTTAGATATCCGGTGTTATTTTTAGAAGAAATGCTTCAACATCATTTAAATTAGTTCGAAGCCCACGGATGTTCGTAAATGCAAGCCTCAAGGGAGGGAACAGGTTGATTTTGCTTGATTTTTTTGCCTGGTTTTAGCGTATTTTTTTTTTTATTGTACTGTCATTTTGTTTTTTAAGAGTTTCAGTTTAGGTAAATGTTGCTGAACAAGTGGAATACCAGACATTTAACAATAGTAGACCATCAATTGATCTTCCATCTACTAGGATTGTAGCTTCAGGATAGCCCACCGGGGATGAGTGCAGGGTCGCTTTCCATGCGCGACATGGCTCTACAAACACCCCGATATTATACAGCTGTTGATGGACCAGCCGCTCTAAGTGCTGCCAAAGAGTTAGGGCACCTGTACTACCAGTCGGGGACAGCAGCCAGGAACTGCTTACTGGTACCCTCAACCCATCAGACGGTGGTCAACCCAATCTACTTGCACTGGCATTACGGAATTCAAACACTCCCAAGTGCTCAGTTTAGGGGATGGGATGTATCGGTGGTGGGGAAAACAGCGTTCATTTCCCTAGTCTGGAAACAAGATCGGCCAGAGAGTGTTTCTGTCGAATCCCTGTGATTCGATCTCAACGCCTGGCTAATAGGCAAAAAAGGAGTATGGAAGCCAGGCGATAGACAGAGTCTATCTTCTTCTAAAAATCTGAAAAAAATTAAATAAAGATTAGATAGATAATGAAACCTTAAATGGCTCCGTTTAATCTAAAAAGAAATTAGATAAAAATGAGATAGACGGGGCAACATTTAAGTGGGTCCGCTTAACCTGAAAAAAAAAATAGAGAAAGATTAGATTGATGGCGCAATTCTTAAGGGGGAAGATGAATCCGAAAAAAAAATAAAGATTAGATAGATGGGACAACTTTTAAGTGGGTCCGTGTGATCTAAAAAAAAAAAGATAAAAATTACAAAGATGGGGCAACTTTTAAGTGGGGCCGCTTAATCTGAAAAAAAAAATAGATGGAGATAAGATAGATGGGTCAACTTTTAAGTGGTGGTGCCTAATCTGAAAAATAAAGATTACATAGTCGGGGCAACTTTCAAGTTTTTAAGTTTAATCTGAAAAAAAAATTAGAGAAAGATTAGACAGATGGGCAACTTTTGAGTAGGGCCGTTTTATCTAAAAAAAATAGATGAAGATTGGAAAGATGGGTCAACTTTTAAGTGGTAGCTTAATCTTAAAAAATTAGATAAATCTAAGATAGATGGTGAAACATTTTAGTAGGGCTGTTTAATCTGAAACAAAATTAGATAAAGATTAGATAGATGTGGCAACTCTTAAGTGGGGCTGCTCAACCTGAAAAAATTTAAAGAAAGATTAGATGGATTGGGAAACCTTTAAGTGGGTGGCTTAATCTGAAAAATAAAATAAATAAAGATTGGATAGATGAGGTAATTTTAAGTGGGGTCGTTGTATCTGAAAAATAAATAGAAAAATATTAGATAGATGCGGAAACTTTTAAGAGTGGCCGTTTATTCTGAAAAAAAATAATAGATAAAAATACGACAGATGGAGCAACTTTTAATGGGTCCGCTTAACCTGAAAAAAAATGAGATTAAGATTAGATAGATGGGGAAATTTTTAAGTGGGGCTGCCTAATCAGAAAGAAAAATAAAATAGATAGCAATTACATAGATGGGGAAACTTTAAAGTAGGGTAGTTTTTTCTAAAAACAAATAGAGAAAGATTAGATCGATGGGACAACTTCAAGTGTGTAGCTTAATCTGAAAAAAAAAATGATAAAGATTAGGGGTAACTTTTAAGTGGGGTCGTTTAATCTGAAAAGGAAAAATAGATAAAGATTAGATAGATGGGTCAATTTGTAAGTGGGGCCGTTTTATTTGAAAACAAAATTATAGAAAGATTAGATAGATGTAGCAACTTTTAAGTAGGTTGTTTAATCTAAATCTATATATCTATAAAAGTTAAAGTGTCTGTCTATGTACATTTCCCTACGCAATAACAGTGTAGTGAGATTTGGGACAATCATTGTAATCCGTTTTCGGTCAGAAATTTGGGGTGAAAGTTCAACGATTTGAGCTTTCAGAACTCTACATAACTCCTCCGATAAGCACTTGAAATTTTAGATTCCTTGGACATAGATATAACTTAATAACTTGATTTGACCGAAAAAAATAAATGTTAAGGGATCATAATAGGGGTCAAAGTTTTTTTTTAAAATTGATCTCTGCGGTCTCTATCAAATTACTCAGACAATTTCTGGTCTAAACTTAATCTATAAGTTAAAGGTCTTGAATTTATAGCCAACTTAATATTTGACAATGTTGTTAAAAGTTCAAAATAGCTAACTCTAGATCTTCCTATGACCTTGAATAGACAACCCTTAAGAACTCTTATCAATCTCTCCCAAGCCGAACCAACCCACGCAGAATATAAAGGGATTTTGATATGTCGGATATCTAATTTCTCTAGTTCTTCCTGAAACGTCTTTGACTGTAGAGAACTTTCAAGAATACAACCTGCCTTTTAAAGGTTTTAGCGTTATCACTGTATAAAATTTGAGGTACAGAATACATGTTGCAAAATCTCTGAAAGGTCAGCATAAAATTTCGGGTGGACATATCGGGTAACAGTTCAAAATGGACTGCCCTTATGTTAAGGCAAGTAAATATTAAAACAAACATTTTTACTGTACTTCCACCCACTTCATTCTTTACCCACAAATGACCTGTGTAGTCGATTCCCACATGATTGAAAGGTTTCACTAAATTGACCTGATGCCTAGGCATATCCACAACTTTAGGATATTTATAAGCCAAAGCATTATACTTTTTGCAGGTTGAACAATTATTTATTTCTGCCTTTACAACAGTCAAACCTTGGGGAATCCACACACCTTGCTCTCGCAAATAATTTAATGTGGTACCTATTCCCATGTGTTGCACCTTAGCATGGCAATAGTTAATGAATAAGGACGTACATTTATTTCTTTTAGGCAATAACACAGGGTTATATACTTCATAGTTGAAATATAGGCATTTGCTTATCCTCCCTTGAGATCTCAAAATTCCATTAGAGTCTATGAATAAATTTAAATTTGAAACCAAAGTGGGGACATTTTTATTACTTTTGTCCTGTGATTTCAAAAAGCCAATCTCCTTGAAGAAATGCTCATTCTGTATTAACCTTATCCAGTACATTTTTGCTTTCTTCAATGGTTTAACACCATTTTTTTTCTTACAAAACGGTTTGAACAATAAACTTGTTATTCTCAATAATTTATTGTAATCAGAATATTTTTCAATGTCCAAAATGGCAGTTTTGTTTTAATTATTTGATTACAATTAACATTTACTGTTCCCTTATGGTCAGGTGAAATACTCATTAAAGGGTATTTAGGCCAATTTTTAAATTGGTTGGTAAGCCAACTTGGTCCTTCCAATCATAATTTTCTATTTCTTAAATATTTATCGTAAGATATTCCCCTAGTTAACATATCAGCCGGATTTTGATCTGTATGAACATAGTGAAACATTATTGGTAGTTTAAATTCATCCTCAAGAGCTTTTATTAATCCATTTACTTCGGATATTCTATTTTTAACAAATTTAGATTTTATTTTACTTTCTTTTGTGATTAACCAATTTAAAACTATTGAGCATCCACGCATATATTAATAAATTGAAACTAAATATTTTCATAAGTTTCAATTAATGTTGGAAGACATTTTAATGCCAGTATTACTCCCATTAGTTCCAAAGTAGGGACACTAAGTTCATTACCTTTCCTTAACGGGGACAATTTAGATTTAGCAAATAAAAACGAACTTGTTTTTTCGTTTGAGCAGGCATATATTACAACCCATAAGCTTCTGTTGAACTATCACAGAATATATGTAAGCCATAAGGTTCATTATCATTAATTGCAGCTCTTGGAAAAGACAACTCTGGCAACATTTCGAAATCTCTAGTTATTATTTTCATTTCATCACTTATTTCTTTAGGCACCTTTTCATCCCAATTTATATTTAATTTCCAAATTTTTCTCATTAATGCCCTGCCTATTATGCTTACAGGCAAGGTAAAATTTAGGGGGTCATACACTTTGGAAATCTGTGAAAGTACTAGACGCTTTGTGTAAGCTTCCTTTAACGTAAAAGGTGCTAAGCTTAAACTATCCTTCTCAGTGTTGTATCTATATCCTAACACTTTTTCATCCTGACAGCCATGTTCTACCAATCTACCTTCAGCCTTCATTAGGTTTCTTAATTCATCAGAATTGGAATTCCAAGATCGTAAGGTGAAGCCTCCTTCCTGCATTCTAACAAAACATTTTTTATACAAATCTTGCATTTCATTTATATTGTTGCCAGTTACTACTAAGTTGTCCACATAAAAGTTATTGCCCAATATTTTACTGCATTTATCCTGAGCGTAAGACTTAACATGATGGTTCATTACATAATGGCGTATAAAAGGCGATGATGTATAGCCAAATACTATCGTTTTATATCTATAACAAATAAGTTTGTTTTCTCTTCTCCAAAAAAACAAAACCTATTTTTGTCGTATTCACTACTTAGTTTTATCATTAAGAAGGCCTGTTTAATATCTCCTAACATCACATATTTGTTGCTTCTGAAGTAAAGCAACAACTTCAATAAAGAACCCATTAAATCTATACCCGTATAGGCTGCTTCATTAATTGAAGGTAATTCCTTTCAATTTTCAATTTTATCAGTTCAGCCGAGAGAAATGACTTGCTTAACAGTCAATTAAAACCAATTTAAAAAAAAAATGAAAAACAAAAGGTAATGGGGCAATAGAGTATCACTCCATTTCTAACCTATACCCTATGGAAATATCCTGTCCCCAAGGTAATACTCGAATGGAAGAACCTATCAGTAAGCCTTTCCAAAATGATTCTAGTGAAAGACTTAATGATAAAACACTGCAATTAGGCAATAGTAATAGTAATGAAGAGGTGTCCAATCAACTCAGGACTAGACCCAAACGCAAAGCCTCTGCCAAATTCTATCAAATGATGAAAGATAATATTGATTATCTGTAATAATTAAACAAATTCAACTTTCCTATTTAAAAAAAAATTGTTCTTGGCATTGAATGACCTAAAAAGGTTGATACCAAAAAAAAAAATCAACCATCCAACAATTTAAAAAAAAATGAAAAACAAAGATATAGAAAAATAAAACGGCAAATTATTTTTTTATAAACTCTTTATATATATTTCAGAGACATCTCTCCTTCTGTTTTTATTGAAATAAACGTATTGCAATCTTCTTGGAGGGAGTGTTAGAATTATTTTCTACTCAAACTTTGTAAGGTAATTTGCATAAAGCCACTTATGCAAATTACCCACTATTACTTGGAGTTGCTTGCAACAATAAAAAAGAAAAAAAAAGATTAATAGCGAGCACTTCTCAGAAATTACTCTCTTTTTCTGCAACAAACAGAAACTCCTCCAGAACAACTGTTTTGGAAACTTTAACCTTTACTTGTAAATATACGTTATTTTAAATACAAGAATTTTATTGTGTTATTCTTTCTCAAAATAAACAATATTTCCAAAACAGTTAACATCGTGGTATTCGCGTCCATAACATTTAATATTTGTTCAACTTTTAAGTGGGCCCGTTTAATCTGTCAAAAAATAGATAAAAATTAGATAGATCAGGCAACTTTTAAGTGGGGCCGTTTAATCTGAAACAAAAATAGATAAACATTAGATAGATGTGGCAACATTTAAGTGGGGCTGCTTAGCCTTAAAAAAATTAGAGAAAGATTAGATAGATGGGGCAACTTTTAAGTTGGTAGCTTTATCTGGAAAAGATGGGATAACAATAACATAGTCTGAGCAACTTTTAAGTGGGGCCGTTTAATCTGAAAAAAAATTAGATAATAATTAGATAGATGGGGCAACTTTTAATTGGGGTTCCTAAATCTGAAAAAAATTAGAGACAGATTAGATAGATGGGGCGACCTTTAAGTGGAGCCGTTTAATCTGAAAATAAGTTAGATAAAAATTATAGAGATAGGGCAATTTTTAAGTCGGACCGCTTAATCTGAAAAAAAAAGAAAGATTTTATAATGATTGGAGATTGGACTACTTTTAAGTGGGTAGCTTAATCGTAAAAAAAAAACGATTTGATATATCGGGCTACTTGTAAGTGGGCTACACTGAAGAATGCAAGTGTTTGTTTATTCATGCAGTTGAATTGCAGCTGAATCAATCCCATTTTTTATCGCAGTACGTTTTTCATTGTTAATAAGATAAAGTGTTTGCACAGAAATATGAAATACAATTTTTAGCATATTAATACTCACATATGGACAGCTTCATTTTCGTTTTCTTTTTCAGCAGGACCAAGAACGTGTTTGCAAAATTAGATTTTCATAAGAAACATTTTACATGAATACGCTTTTTTTAAATACCTGCTTCAATCCTCGCATATTTATTATCATCAAATTATATATGGACGCCTCTATCAAATATTAAACAAAACACAAATACACCTCTCTCTCTCTCTCTCTCTCTCTATATATATATATATATATATATATATATATATATATATATATAGCTAAATGTCTAAGAGGAAAGAGAGAGTTCAATTCCACAAAAGGCGACTTATCTGAATAATGCCAAGCTAAACAATTATTATTTGAGCTTATACAATAGGACAACAAGAGTATGAAATGAAGTCACAAAACTATGTATTGGTAGATATAGAATGGATTATTTATTGAATAATGCAATACAAGCAAAATTTGGGTGACTTCATTTCATACTCTTGTTGTCCTATATATATATATATATATATATATATATATATATATATATATATATATATATATATATACCGAGATGGGTAGGATTCAAAAACTGTTCTCTTTTTCGTATGGTCTATGACTTTTTCTTTTCCTGGATTTTTACTTCAATATCCTGAAGATGTCCCCTGAAATAGGGACGAAACGTTGATTATTTTAATAATTTCATTCGGTTTTTCTATTTTTCTCAAAACACACACACACACACACACACACACACACACACACACACACACACATATATATATATATATATATATATGTATGTAGTCATCGACATATAGTCCTGTTTCGTTGTATCACAACTCATCAGTGCCGCCAGACTAACACCTCTCTCAAGCCGATGCTTGAACCTAGAACCATCGCGTTGACAGTCAGCAGTTCTACCGATCGACTGTAAATAATCTCGCCAAATGTCTATTAAAACAAACATCCGTGCAGTGCTCTAACCGCTTTGTTTATAGACAAAGAGCGCGCGTCGCATTTTTCAGCCAATTAAGTAGCGGGTGAGCTTACTTACGACAGTGCTCTACACACACACACACACACACACACACACACACACACACACGTATATTATATATATATTATATTATATATATATATATTATATTATATATATAATCATTAACATTTGAATTGTTTTTAAACAATTATGTCTTTTAAGCACATACAGAATAGAATAAAAACGAATTTTCACAATATTCTTATTCCAATTCAAGCCATGTCGAAAAGCTGCTAAAACCACTACTGAACGCATAGCACAGTGGTGGTTTAAGAGATCTCGTGGCGAAGACGAGATTGTTGAAGATGATGATCATAATAGTCAATTATCGGATGTTGACAACGATTTATTAAGAGACTTAGTCCAAGCCTATTTATGCACAACTGTTGAAAACTTGCTTCTGAATTAGGCGTAACGTATAGGTCGATTTCCAACCACTTGATTAGGAAAACAAAAAAACATGATAATTGTGTGCCCCACGAATTGAAAAGGAAAATTCGTTATGAAGTTTTATCTTCCCTTCTTTTATGCAACATAAACGACCCATTTCTCGTACGGTGTGTGACTTACGATGAAACATGAGTTCTTTATCACAATCGGCGACGTTCAGATCAGTGGTTAGACGCCGACAAAGCTCCACGACACTTTCCGAAGTCAGAGTTGCACCAGAAGAAGGTCATGCTGACTGTTTGGTGGTCTGCGACCATTCTCATTCACTACAGTTGTTTTAATATAGACGCAACTATTACGATGGTGGAGTATTGTAAAGAAATAGATGAAATGCATCAGAAACGTCGACAACAACACTCAGCATTAGTCAGCAGAAAAGGTTCAATTCTCCTTCAGGACAATGCCCGACCGCACGTAGCTAAACTGGCACTGAATCGGGCTACCACATCCACCACGTACTGACTACCACTATTTCACACATCTCGACAACTTTCTGCGTGGGAAATTCTTTAAAAATCTAAGCAATATCAAAATAGCCTTTAGTGACTTTATCGCGACCAGAAGCCAGGATTTTTACGTTACTGTCATAAATACACTCGCTTTGCGTTGGCAAAATGTGTTCATCCTGAGTGTACTTGTTTCTATCAATAAATTTCTGTTTGAGCCGAGATATGTTCATCTGAATTTAAGACCACAAGAACGTTCTTGTCAATATAATACGAGCCGGATTATCATGTGTGTGTATATATGGTAACTATGCGTGTTTCTGTGATGTACGTTTAATCTGTTCTCTTAACTGTTTGTATAAATCACATTCTGCTGTTTGTTTTCTATGTGCGTGCGTGTGTGCATATGTTTACACATAAAATTACAGTTCACAAAGCAATTTCACCATGATCTTTCTATAACTATTCAATTGGATAAGTCACATAAGAGAATATATATGTTACAGACAGTTATTTGAAAATGTATGCATATGCGTGGAACAGACAAAAAATCTCCCTTTTTCACTGCTCCTGTTTTCCAGCGGTTACTCTTCGATTTAAAGTGTTTGCAAAGGAAGATATCCTCACGCGAAGGAAAACTATGAGAAATAGTTATATTTAGTAGTGTATAATTGGAAATAACATGGTGTCACGTTTTTCTCCATAGAATTTGTCATAATATTTACTTGTTTAAATAAAAAATTAACTATTTGATCGATTTACGTAATTTTTGGAATATGACATCTTCGTGCAGTGACAGGTACATACATAATAAAGGCTTCAAAAGATTTTTTCTGGAAAATTTTTTTATAAGCCTTGTCGTAGACAAGCACCACACTTTATGCATTGTTTGGTGTTAAATGTAAATATTTATGCTGACTGATTTTAAACGAAATTCTATAGTCCTTCATTAGTGTAAATATTTTTTATTTGCTTTTATAATATTTGACCTATCGCAAATCCACAATCTGTTATTGTAAAATTTGACTAGTTTTATACTTTTTCCATAATTTATTTAATAACATACTTTATGCTGTCGAAATATCTTCTATTATTTGATTGTTACAAACGTTATTTGCATTTGCACCTACTATGTAACATTTATGGCTTCTTCATTTGTTAGACCCTAAAATTTAACCATGTAATGAGCACTCTATTTATAAGTGAGAAAAATTATCGTACTCATAACTTCAGATGTCATAATTAAAACTGCATAGACACTCAATTTACGTGCAATATCGATGTGGAGAAGCATAACAATAAGTGTCCGCGGTTGGCATGTTCCCACTGCAGGGAAACAATGCTTAGCTCACTTAAAACAGTAAAGAATTATTCGATTATACATTTAGTTGATGTTCACAGTCCGAGATTGAAACATAAGAAACGGATGTTTTATTTGAATGTCATTTTTTGTTGTTGTTTTTGTGACGCTGCCTCGTTCGTTTTATTGTTGTTTTGAGATGGGAGCAACGACACAGACTGTTGTTGGTTAGGTGAAAACGCGAACATCTTCATTGTAGGAAATAGAAAAAAAAACATAAAATAATTCGACTCAATATATACGTGATATATAGAAATTAATTCCGTATACATCTTTTGGTTACGTAAATTAGAAATAAGATTCCACGGAGAAAAACTGCATTTAAAAAAGACACATTAAAAGATGAGAAGTCGAATTTTAAACAGTCGAGTAACGACGTTCGTGTTAGAAATTTGCCAGTTTTATTAGTTGGTAAAGCTGGTTTACTTCTGAAATATAGACCAGCATTGCATACATAAAATGTACGTACATCCTTAGTTGCTAAAATAATGTTCTGTGGATTAAAACTCGAGAGTAATAGGTTATACATACACTAGCATAGACACGACGAATCCATTATGGATGTTTTTAATGTGAGTATAACTGTGAACTAAATAGGAGACGCATATATTTTTGACATTAAACAGAGTTAGACGTTGCATTAATCACCGTTCTTTAAAAATCAATTTCACAAAGGAGACAAGGATATTCCCGCCACACATGATGCCAGATTGAAAATCTCTTTTGGGAATAACTCAACATGAGAAACAAAGAAACGTATCTGGAGATTTAATTCCATAAAATAATAGAAACAACGTCGGAGGTGTTACTCCAACGTGTCTGGCTGTGCTTGACGTCTGGGATTTTAATGGGATGCAGTTCCAATTAAACATCACGAGGATTGTTAATATGTTTTCATTCGACGTGCTTATTTAGCCGCGAAAATGCCGTTTCGAACCTAAGAATGACAGACTAGTAAAACAGTTATTTAAAAAGTATATTTAACAGACCACTGAAAATATTATTCAATTCTTTCTTGACGGATCACAGAAAATGCAACATTCAATCTTGTAATCGTAAATTCGTATTTGTTAGACCAACGAAAAGGATACTTCAAACTCAAGAATGGAAGACGAATAACCTAAAAAAAAAAACTATAATATCACTGTAACTAACAAACAAAACATGAAGTCCATGTTTCGTTAAATATATATATATATATATATATATATATATATATATATATATATATAATGAAACATATGGACTATATATATATATAGTTCGTATGTTATATATATAGTTCATATGTATATACTTATAATTCATATATATATATATATATATATATATATATATATATATATATACCAAAAATGGTAATTAGTAAAAATCTGAAGAGAGTGCTCAATTCTATTGCAGAGCAAACATGCGTTTTATTTTTTATTACAGTTTTATTTTTTAGTTACATATGTTTCGGTTGTCGCACCATATCTACGATCCAGCAGCCTCGTCAGACGTTAGAGAAATGGCTATTATTATTTGGAAAAACGATGTTAGATACGAGAAGAAGAAGAATAAAAAGAAGAAAAAAGGGTAAAGAGATAATAAGGGGAGGGGGCGGAGATACACAGTAGTTAAGTTCTGAAGTTTAAAATACATTAGAATATAGTGTTTGTGAGGGAGGTAGCAAATTTAGTTAGGCGTGAGTGGAGATATAGTTATATAGAGAGGGGGAGAGAGGGAGAAAAAGGGAGGGGTAAGGAGAGGAAGATGGAGGAATTTCAATTTTGACTGTTTTTAGTAGTTTAGCTTGACACTGGAGTATATGAAATAGATGAGAGAGAGGGGGGAGAGATAGAGAGAGGGTTGCAGAGAGGGAGAGAGAGAGAGAGAGAGAGAGAAAGGATTTGTGTAGGTGTCATATGCGTTTGGCAAGTAAAGGGCTCATTTTCGAATGTTCGTAGCAGCCACGATAAGTCAATTCGTTCATTTGACAATGAACGGTTTTTAGCCTGTTAAGAGTGAATACATATGCCAATACACGCTCATATACATTAGACGATGGGCCAGCCTCAATTTTCATATCATCCCGTCGGCACACAAACTATATGAAAAAATTTCACTTGATTCGGAGAGATTCAATGTCGTAGATTATAAATCTAAAAAGATCTCCAGGTGAACGATGTGCATTTTTTAATATTTTGCAATTTAATTAGATTATTTTATTGCAAAAGCTGAGCGTAAAAATCATGTAAGGGAGGTAATCATTTAGTAAATATGTTTTTTCGGTCAATAATTACCTCCCTTTGTTTTAAAATTCGACTAAAAAATGAACGCTTCGAATGTTTTTGCAATACATTTTGAGTCAAATACGACTGAAAAAAGTTATTTCTTTTACTGAAATAACATTTAAAAAAATGTGTGGTCATGCAAATAAATAGAATATTTTTATAATATGAATACAATATAATATGTATGTGTGTGCGTGTGTGTGTACATTTTTTTATCCTTTTATTAATTAAGCATAATTAATACAATTTTTTAAATAAAATCTCATGGCCATGAGTTTTAGATTTGTTTTAAAATAATTCCAGGTAGAAATAAATTATGTTTAAAATTTCCTCAGCTATTAAAATAATCTGCTATTTATTTACATCTACATTATTTTAACAGCATTTTTATTATTTGTCAATCAAATAAATAAATGCTATCCTGGTGATAAGAAAAGGCTACTTGCCATAGCACAAGATATTCTGAATCTTTTTCACAGAGCAAATTTATTTTTACCAAAGCATTATGAACTTGGAATGGCTGTTCGACATTGGAATGGTCAGTCAAAACTTATAAGCATCCTAAATGGGTTTGGGCACTCTTTAAACCAGAGCACAACTCTAGAACTGGATACGGCTTTGGCCGAACAAAAACTATTGAAAAGTAACATCCCAGAAGTTTTTAAAAAGAAAACTTTTACACATTTAGCCTGGGATAATAATGACTTTGGAGAAGAAAACAACGTATAATACAAATAGGATCATAATGCAGCAGCTAACTTCTGATCACTTATCACATATTGAACATGTCACAATAGAAAAAGACCCAAATGATCAGGAGTAAGAAGCGCGGTGTGATGCTAAATGAAATGCCAAAACCAGAATATTATATGGCAAAGAGTTGGCCCTTTCCTACCATCAGTTTCAATTGACAGCATTCAAAATGTTTTATTTAAATCATTTTGTGAGACGAAAACAAGCATTACTGATTTGGTTATGACTTATGATCAATATTTGCTGTGAAAGTGACAACCAAAACACTACTCCGATTCCAGGCTGGGCAGGTTTCAATATTCTTTTATTACAGGACCAAATACCACCAAAAAGCAATATTGGATATTTGCCTGTGGTCAATGGTAACCCAATTCAACTAAGTACTGTGAATGCAGTATTTTTGAAAAGTCTGTCAATTGCTGATGAACTTGAAACTGAATGCATTCTATTGACATTTGATCGTGCATTTTATGATAAAGCAAATACGTTGGAATGATGCATATGCAAAGAACTATTGTCAGACTAGATGAGTTTCACACCTGCAATGTCGTTTCTCAGTGTCATTTTGAAGCGATTTGAAGATTCGGGGCTAGCTGACATTCTACTTTAAGCTGGAACAGTGGCACAAGGATCACTACATGGAGTTATGAAAGGCAGACACTATAATCGAAGTGACAGAGTTATAAAAATTATATCTGAAGCCTTAAGAAAGAAGTTCCTATTTACTTTTATTGAAACTCAAAGTGAAGAAAAAGCTAAATTCATTGAATTGTCTAAAAATTTACATGTTACTTTTCCCAAAACAAAATTCCAAGATCTCTGCACATCAAGTGATTTTAAAGAGTTTGAAAGCAAATTGTCAATATTTATTCAAGACAGATGCAGCCAATTTCCAACTTTTGCATTTTGGATAAGTTACTTGAATATGGCAAATTGGTTTTTAAATTTTATTCGTGCTACAAGAACAGGAGATTGTGCCCTTCACCTTAAATCAGTAACAGGAATGATTCCCTGGAATTTTGCATATGACCATTTGAACTACGCTTGATATTTTCCTGTTTATATCTATATGCTTGCTGTTCCTGATACCCATCCTTCAATAACAAAGCATCTTGATGATAGGAATTTTGTAGACCAGCAACAAACCCAGTACCCATTTAGTCAGACGGCAATGAACCAAACAACTTAACAAACCATAGAGATAGCAAGACCGGAGGTGGTCAAATTGGATTTTCAAATAATCCCAATGCTGTTCATCGTTGGATTTTATCTTTCAATCAACGTGCTCAAATCTCTGTACTGAAATTTCTGGAAAGAAGAGGGCTGCCACAGTAAAAATAACCTGAATAGTTCTCAATATCAAATAGACGAAACCGATATTCAGAGTGTCATGCACACAATTGAGTCTATGCAATTTCCATTTTTATATTATGAAAAAGAATTACGTAACATTTCATCAGGCCAAGTAGCAGCATCTGTAATTAAAGATTACATTTTTACAGCACATGAGCAAGGCTGTAATATAACTAATAAGTTTGTTCAAAACGACTAATTTTGAAAAATGTGGAGTTAGATGCACCAATGGAATCAATGAAGATATAAACTTTTAGCTATCTTGAGAAAAAGCATTCACAACAAAAGAGCAAGAAGGAAACAAATTGCCTGAAAGCAGATAAAGGCCCTCTCACTAGGCTTCTTATAGTAGCAAGAACCCGAAAAGTTGACCTGGGAGCAATTTTTGCACGTTGTCTTTCAGAGTTCCCAACCAGCCTAAGTAACATTGATGGTTCTTTGCAGCGTACACACAAAGCTGTTTTATTTCATTGTTTTCTTGTAAAGTTTCCTGACATGAAAATTAATAATATTCCAAAAAATACAGCACTGATTTTAGATGGACTGGCAGTGATACAACAGTTTGCAGATCATTTTCCATCAAGGTTTGGTGAGCTAAGCATTTATATGTTTAGATATGTAATTAAGCTTGCTTATATCATCAAGAGTCGACTTTGTCTGTGATAAGTACAATCCATGGAGTATTAAAGACTCTGAAAGAAGACGCCGTTTGATTACACCCAGCTCTTTGTTACATGCTCTGAATGAAAAACAAAAAATGGTACAATTTCGAAAATTCCTCGTGTCTGGTGACAATAAAGAATCTCTACTTTTATTTATGTTGATGCATTTGAAGAAATTGCCAACAGAAGACTTTCATGGAAAAACTGTGATTGCGTCATTTAGCCAAGGATGTTTCACGCTGTGTCCTAACAGTGATACAAATGAAGTAATCACATAAACTTTGCCAGAATTAACAACTGACCATGAAGAAGCAAATACCCTTCTTTTGCTTCATGCAAAGCATGCACCAACTGATTTCTCTTCCATTATAATTAAGACTTCAGACACGGATGTTTTTCTTCTTTGCTCAACAAAATGATTTAAACTCTGATTTATATATGACAACTAATACTTGTTTCATTTCTATTAAATCAGTTGAAAAGAAATGCGGACCTGTTATTTCAAGTGCCTTACTTTCTTTGCATGCAGTCACTGGCTGTGACACCGTTAGTAGTTTGAAGGGAAAGTGGAAAATAAAACCATTTCAATTGATGAAAGAAACAGAGAAATTTCTTCAAACTCACACTGTTAGGCTGAAACTGGCATTTGACTGACAATTTGTTCCAGCAAGTAGAACAATTTTTGTGCTCTCTGTTTGGACAGAGAAATGTTTCTTTTGTAAATATTGACCATTTTAATATTTTTTCACATTACTGGAAAATTTGATAATAGTTTACCACCTTGCCAAATTAGTTTACGAATACATGCGGAAAGAGCAAATTATCAGGCTGCTATTTGGCGGCAATGTCTTCGCAAGAATATCAATACTCCTTCGCCAAAAAACCATGGCTGGAAATGTGAAGATAAAGCACTAGTCCTTCATTGGCTCAACCTTCAAAAACTCCATCCACATTAATCAATTTAGTTAAGTGTAACTGTAAGAAGAACAGCTGTGACTCCAAGCATTGTTTTTGTGTTTGTCAAACACTGCCTTGTACCGACCTTTGCCAGTGTGTAGATTGTTTTAATGTAGTCGAAAAATAATGAAATGCTGCGGTTCAGTGAAATAGAAGATTCTGACTCCTCAGATGATGAATTATAACATAAGCTTTCAGGATTAGAGAACAATCAATTATTTTTTAATTCCTTTTTTAAATGTACTATTTCATAATTTTTGTCAAAATAACGAAAAAAAACCCTCATATATATATATATATATATATATATATATATATATATATATATATATATATATATATATATAGTCAAAATTCTCCTAAGCATTAAGCTTTGTATATCAGGCAATGTGCATATCTAACAACGTTACATCAAAAAATAAATGACCGTCCAAAATGAGGAAAAGTCATGCCATCACCAAAAGTATTTGAAAACAGTTTTTCCACCTATGATTTTTGAAAGATTTGGAAACATATATAAATGCGTTTCATGTCTTTTGGCAAACGAATGTAAACTGCAGTGTTTTATGAGGATATTTGCAATCTGAGAAACTGATACGACAATATAAAGTAACGTTTTAGTCGATATGGCTTTACACAAGTTATTTTATTTGCTGAAAATTCCTAATTTCATAACTAAACACATCATATAATAGAATAGACATATCAACTTCTAGTTGATGCACTTTAATGTGTTAAACTACTTATTTAAATTTCACTTTACATAAAGTGAACCATGAAAATGGACTTTTTCCGTAAATGACACTCCCTTTTTGTAAAGCAGTGCGAACATTTAGCCTGAAGATCTCTTCAGATTAAAAACCAGCATGACAAATACTCCTAAAAACACTTGAAATTTTCTCATATGAATAATATGTTAACCAACTCAAAAGCTAAACCCTTTTTAGTCTCTGGCCCATAGTCTCTCTCTCTCTCTCTATCTCTATCTCTCTCTCTATATATATATATAATGAAACATATGAACTCTATATATACATATATATGAAACATATCAACTATATATACATATAGTTCATATGTTATATATATAGTTCATATGTATTGTATATACATATGTATATGAAATATATGAACTATATATATAGAGAGAATATGTTATATATAATTATAGTTCACATGTATATATATATAGTGAAACATATGAACCATATATATATATATATATATATGTATATATATATGAAACATATGAACTACCTATATATATATATATATATATATATATATATATATATATATAAAGGGTGACCACCACCACCCAAAAAAATAGAGGACATTCAATTGTTTTTCTGAACATTTTACAGTCAACGGAGAAAAAAAGGCCAAAGACCCTAGTGTTTTGATGTGATGTTTTGAATATAGTAAACTAGTTATGACCAAAGTTTCATTTCATTCAGACAAAACACTAAGAAACGGGGCCTAATTAGAGTTGGGGCACGTTTTGGGGGGGTCAGTCTATATATATATATATATATATATATATATAAACAGAAAGATCCGGAGATTAAATGAAGTTCAACGAATGGTTCACACTGACATATTTTATTGTTATCAAATTCGGTAAAATCGCTCATTTTTCAATCAATTCGATTGATTGTTTTTTTTGGGAGCTCATCGCGGTTGACCGAAATAAAGACTCATATGCCTCTCATAGTGACTTAGTCCACAATATATTGTTGTCTACATTGCACTGTAGGGAACCTATTGTTGATTTTTACATTTTATTTTATTTAAAAGTTTTTTTAAAATTATTTTATATAACGACTTGACTTTAGGTTTTAAACTGTAATAGTCAAGTATTATAGTTCAATTGTGCTCTAAATGGAAACACCCACTTAAACGCGCTGTTGTCATATAAAAAAAACCCTAGTGTTTATTTTGTATGCCGGACCTTTTAGCTTGTAAGATAATAAAACTTTTCAAATGCACCTGTGATGTTATACTGTACAAGGTGTAAACCTTGTTCAAAATCGCCGATTTCTTCCTTCATCGTATTATTTCGATTATCGATGCGTACGATTCTGACACAATAGTTTTCTAGGAACACTGCCAAGCATATAAAATACTCAGGATGAAATTTCATAAAAATTGGCTCAGCTGTTTAGGAGTCAATGGGGAACTAACTCACACACACGCGCGCAGAGATACGTACACACAAAGTTCCTACTATAAAATAGTAGAAATACAATATATATTTTACTTTGTCTATTTATCTGTGTGTTTGTTTGTTTCACGTTTTCTCGTAAACTTCTATGTCGATCTGAAGGAAGTATTCTTGTTACATGAAACGGCGTGTCCCCTTTTTTATGTAAGTAAAAATAAAGAGAATTAGTAAATGAAAATAAAATTAGAGAAAACAAGAATCGAACCCTGGAGATAAGTTTTAAAGAACAATAGGTTATAAATGGAATGTTCAGTAAATTGTTGATTCTGTTAAAATATTTAATCAATACAAATTGGGCTGGAAACTATTCATTGTAAGAAAGAATGTGGATAATAAAATATGGGTTATATGAATTAGATAAGTAGGTTGAATTCCTTTGTGAAAACAACAAAGGAAAAATGGGAAATCAGAATGTTTCGACACGTGCAGGTCGCGCATGTTGATGGCACGTTAATTGTGGTCACATTGGCCGGACATACATGGATTTCTCAATATAGGAAGGGGGGTTAGTTAGTTAGTTAGAAAAGAAGTCAGAAGAGAGTCAGGGAGTGACATCAGAGAGGGGAGGACAGACGACGCTCAACTGCCTGTTACGGTCGCAACCACACCCTCTCCACCTACACTATCTCCACCACCACCTCCACCGCCGTATTATGTGTATATGAATGTTTATTAAATAAACCAAGTTGTTTTATAACAAAGCGTATCGTTATTCATTGATAAATGAACAGCGGTCATTCCATTCACTAGACGACTTACAAAAAACATATATGCATAAATGTCAAACGAACTATCTCTCTGTCTATCGAGATATTAAAAAATCTCGGATAGTTAAAATACAGGCTTGGTGCTAATAAAATAGAATGTACCCTGGCTAGATGCAACACTAAGACTCTTCATAAGACAAACAACAACAAAACAGAATAGACGTCACCGCCATACCACCCAGTATATAACATTCTGAAGCTTTATTTTGATAACGTACAACGGATTACGTATTATTGTACTCATTCGATGCACAGTTATGAACTGATAAAGATTAGTCACTAAAATATTATGTTTGGTCTAATATTTTCTCCGAAACTACTGGGACTATATGGCTGAAATTTTGCACGGATTTTTGTTAAACGAAATTTAGTATTTTAGTATCTGTTTGATATACACTTTAGACTTAATAGGAATCAAAAAGGATTCTGGATTAATGTATTGACAGTTAAAAATAAAAACCATGCATTAGTGTTGCGTTATTGAATGGATATATAATTTTCTAGGTAAAGGTTTCATGTTTGTAGACCAAAAACTGTAGGAGGAATTTGGTAGGTAATTTTTTAAAAACAAAAACATATAACCATACATTATTATATATGGAAAGGATTTTGTGGTTATTATAGCCTTTTTACACAAATATTACGCCAGCATAAATCATGTAGAATATCTGCATGAATATAATTACACATAATAGTTAACTAAAGATGATCATTCAATAAGAAAACCGAAAAAATCTATTATGGAATTAATTAAAATAAATGTTTAAAAGAATATGGAAATTAACTAGAACTTTTGCAGAAGATTTCAATTCTACAACCCATATATAAGAAAGTTGTATTTTCGTTGTAAATAATTAAAAAAATAGGTTTTAAATATGAATATCAATACTCAAATCTATAGGATATATATATATATATATATATATATATATATATATATATATATATATATATATATATATATATATATATATATATATATACTAGCATTTCAGCCCGGCGTTGCCCAGGTGTTTGGATGTGTATGTTGAGCATAAAAAAGCGGTCAATTTTTTTTTAATTTCGACCCCTATTATGACCCCTTAACATTTATTCTCTTGGGCTCAAATCAAGTTATTAAGTTAGATCCATGTCCAATTTAAAGTTTTTAGACCCCAAATTGGTGGATGAGTTTGTTAGAGTTTTTGACCCCTTAACAGCCAAATTTCTGGCTGAACACGGATTACAAAGATTTTCCCAAATATCAGTACTCTGTATATGAAATTTCGAGTCTGTAGACTGAAAAATGACAGAGTTATTGCGTTGGAAAATGTACACACACAGGCACACAGACACACAGACACGTTCACTTTTATAGATTAAACTAAAATATATATGGAAACAATTTTGTTTTTACTGTAAACTTTTTACGCAAATATTATGCAATTATAAATCATGTAGAATATTTGCATGAATATAATTAAAGGTAATAGTTAACTAAAGATGATTATTCCATAAGAAAACCGAAAAAAACTAATAAGGAATTAATTAAAATGAATGTTTAAAAGAATATGCAAATTAGCCAGATCGCTTGCTAGTGAATGCAATTTCAGAACCCATATATAAGAAAATTGTATTTTCTTTTTAAATAAATAGAAAGGAGGGTTTTTAATATGAATATCAATACACACAAAAGAAAAAAAACTAATTTATAGGAGTATGGATGGATAGATAGATATAGTAGTCCTGGTTAAGAATGTATTCGTGGGATAAAAATTCAGAGAATATGCACCGGGTTTATATTATAGTGCTATATTGTAAGTCGAGCTATTTTAATTAATTCCTTTTTAGGTTTTGAAGTTTTCTCATTTGATGATCATCTTTAGTTAACTATTACGTGTAATTGTATTATTGCAGATATTCTACATGATTTATACTTGCGTAATATTTGCGTAAAAAGATTATAGTAAACAGCAACCTCTTTTTATATATTATGCCTGCGTGTGTATATATATATATATATATATATATATATATATATATATATATATATATATATATATATTTAAAGTGATGGTTGTGTAGTTCCAACGAGAGAAAAAATGTATATTTAAAAGAGTGTAGCCATCAACAATTGTGGGTTTTTTTTAAAGGTTTTCATCATATTTTTATTTTAAAATATTTTTATAACGCGTTTCGAGCTTAGGGTGTGCTCTCTTCAGATATTTTCGTAAAAAGTTTTTCTTTAAAATGGGAGTTTGTGGATATGCCTCCGCTGACATTAAATATGTTTTTCATAGTGGTGCGATGCGTGTGTTCAGTGTTTAGACGTCCTGTCTCCAACTTTAAGTGTTTCACTGTGACCGGTCAAAGTTAGTTTCAAAGAGTGTTTTTTAGTCCATATGGTGAAGGTTTTTATGGCTTCTTTAGGGTTCTTTTTTAAAGACTTTCTTTTCCCATGTATAGCATACACTCACACACAATCCCATACGCATACATATATATTCATGTACATGTACACATGCACACGCACACAGGCACACACACATACACACGCGTACATACATAGAAATATATGTAGGAGCATACATATATACACATATACATACCCACCTACACACTCACACACGCACTCGCATACATCCACCGCTAACAATTATTTTATTTTTTTATTTTTTATTTTATATATATATATATATATATATATATATATATATATATACACACTTTTTTTTTTCCTACCAAAACACGCATGTATATATGCGCTTAATCATTCAGACATATGTACACGCACCCACACACACACACAAGTAAGATGGAGAATAATAGGTAGAAGATATATATACACACACATACACGCACATACACACATATATGTACACACATATATGTATGTGCACATACACTCACAAACATCCACATACTATGTAGGCACATACACATACACACGCACATGCACACACACAGACATATGCAGGGGCTCACACATACGCGTATATCCATATTCACACGAACACATTTACCCACTCATACATGTGCATACATATGTATATATACATACATACACACATACATACGGATGTGTATACACTCATCCACCCATATATATATATATATGGGCACATGCATTCACAATCCCACACACACATACATATTCATACATCCCACCTTATGTATATATTGGTTGGAGTTTCCTTTCCAATCCATGCACATATGCATACATGGATTCGGTCACCCAAACATAAGTGCACGTATATATACAAACAAGATGTAGTATAGATAACAGATGATATATAACTATACACACACGCATACACAATCCTATGTGTACACCCACGCACATACACATATACACACGCACACACGCGCGCACACACACATACATACGTTTAATTTCTAGTTGTTTGTTTAGTTAAGAGAAATGGTACTGTACTGGGTATGGGCGCGTGTATATGTGTATGTGCGTGTGTATATGTGTATGTGCGTGGGTGTACACATAGGATTGTGTATGCGTGTGTGTATAGTTATATATCATCTGTTATCTATACTACATCTTGTTTGTATATATACGTGCACTTATGTTTGGGTGACCGAATCCATGTATGCATATGTGCATGGATTGGAAAGGAAACTCCAACCAATATATACATAAGGTGGGATGTATGAATATGTATGTGTGTGTGGGATTGTGAATGCATGTGCCCATATATATATATATATGGGTGGATGAGTGTATACACATCCGTATGTATGTGTGTATGTATGTATATATACATATATATGTATGCACATGTATGAGTGGGTAAATGTGTTCGTGTGAATATGGATATACGCGTATGTGTGAGCCCCTGCATATGTCTGTGTGTGTGCATGTGCGTGTGTATGTGTATGTGCCTACATAGTATGTGGATGTTTGTGAGTGTATGTGCACATACATATATGTGTGTACATATATGTGTGTATGTGCGTGTATGTGTGTGTATATATATCTTCTACCTATTATTCTCCATCTTACTTGTGTGTGTGTGTGGGTGCGTGTACATATGTCTGAATGATTAAGCGCATATATACATGCGTGTTTTGGTAGGAAAAAAAAAAGTGTGTATATATATATATATATATATATATATATAAAATAAAAAATGAAAAAAATAAAATAATTGTTAGCGGTGGATGTATGCGAGTGCGTGTGTGAGTGTGTAGGTGGGTATGTATATGTGTATATATGTATGCTCCTACATATATTTCTATGTATGTACGCGTGTGTATGTGTGTGTGCCTGTGTGCGTGTGCATGTGTACATGTACATGAATATATATGTATGCGTATGGGATTGTGTGTGAGTGTATGCTATACATGGGGAAAGAAAGTCTTTAAAAAAGAACCCTAAAGAAGCCATAAAAACCTTCACCATATGGACTAAAAAACACTCTTTGAAACTAACTTTGACCGGTCACAGTGAAACACTTAAAGTTGGAGACAGGACGTCTAAACACTGAACACACGCATCGCACCACTATGAAAAACATATTTAATATCAGCGGAGGCATATCCACAAACTCCCATTTTAAAGAAAAACTTTTTACGAAAATATCTGAAGAGAGCACACCCTAAGCTCGAAACGCGTTATAAAAATATTTTAAAATAAAAATATGATGAAAACCTTTAAAAAAAAAACACAATTGTTGATGGCTACACTCTTTTAAATATATATATATATATATATATATATATATATATATTAAAAAGAATTACATACCAAACTCCTCTGTCAGTTTTCGTCTGCATACATGAAACTTAGTATATAGTGGTTTTTAGTCGGGGAAAATCGGTACAAAAGCGTGAAAATTAAAAAAAATAAAGGCATCACCACATTATCAAGGCCCAGAGGCCACTCAAGGATAAGGGTTAAAGAGTGTACAGTAGAAATTGGTCAATATAGTAATCATTAGTAATGAAAATTTGGTAAATTTAATAACTTATATGGAACGGCTCATCAAGAATTTATTTACTTTAGACTTGAACACAACCATATTGTAGTCAGCCGGAAAGCAGGAAAACGGAAGGCAATTCCACAGGCGTGCAGTTCTAAGAAAGAAGCTCTGTTCATGGAATCTACGTTTAGGTTTAGGCACAGATAAAGAGTGGGGGGAATTATTGATAATGTTTTCAGCTAGTCTAGTGTTTCTTGTGAAAGTTTGGCGAGGGGTTACCATAGATTGAAGCTCAGTTGAACACTTTCCATGAAAATAACGATACATCAGAGACAAACTCGCAACATCTCTTCTGTGAGATAGAGGTTGCAAGGAGGAGAAAAGGACATCTCCTACGAGGCTACGAAGTCTATTTTGAACTCTATCAAGGCAGGACAAGTCCTTTCTAGCAGCTCCTGCCCAGATGTGGCAACAGTATTCCATCCTTGGACGTACCTGGCTCTTATATAGGTAGAGAATAGCATCAGCAGTGAGATATCTACTGGATCGATAGAAAGATCCCACCATTTAAAAGGATATGAAAATTATCTAGATTTTTTCGCAAATGAATGAGTTGTATTTTCTTTTTAAATGAATAGAAAAAAAGGCTTGCCTTTTTTTTTCTATTGTTCTTGGCTTTCGAGCCGGGATCAAACGTAATTAAAATTTTTTTAAACAATTGGGTTCTAAGTAGGACGTCCTCCAGTATGAAAGTGTGAATGCAGTATTACGGTGAAAGAAGATACTAGCTAAGAAAAACTCATTTCTCCCTTTTGAGTTTGCCTTGTGCCAAATTATTTTTGTTAATTTTTAACCTGCATTGTAATTTTAGCTTGAATAAAAAATTTAATATCTCAAAGTGTAGTATCTGTTCTGTAAATGTTGCACTCAATGTAATTTGTCTCGGTCAATGGAGGTGAAACCCTCTATACTGAGACAATTATTATCTTTGGTCCCAACCAGATTGCCTTTTTTGCTATTTTTTCGGGGAGCTGGCTTGACACTACTTTAAAAACGACCTCGTATCAGATTTTGCTTTCGTAGTTTAGCAAATAAATATTAATACAAAAAAGTTTGTTTAATATGAAATCAATACAAAAAAAAAATCAAATTTATAAGATGATTTAGTTGAACCGTCTGGAATTGTGTATGGATGTTTGTTTTGATAAAGTGCAGCGGACAAAGTATTAAGGCATCAGTTCAATTCACAGATAGGGATTAAGAGGGATTAGTTACTATAATACATTTTTTACCCTAAAAGTTTTCTCAACAACTACTGAGCCGATTTATATGAATCTGTGTATGAAGCTTGGTTATGTTATAGTGCAGCGAAACAAGTATCTGTCCAGTTCACAGCAAGCGATTAATAGAAATTAATGACCACAATACGACAGTTTCTCAATAAGTATTCTCAGAAACTACTTCGTCGATATGGTAGAATTTTTGTACGAACCTTTGTCATCGTAAGGTATATTGAAATAAGTATTATGGTATCCGTTTGATGCACAGTTAATGATTAATAATGATCATTAGTTAAAAAATAAGCACAGATTAAACGATAGTCAACTATCATTTTGGCATATAGCATTCATTCTAACTAGCGGAACGTGCGGAAATTCCACAGCGGACTCTTTCATATGTGAGATATTGATATTGGTATTCATCGTAAATGGAGACGTCCTGTAGCTCTTTTATTAAAACTGGAAAAGTATTTCACTCTTTCTCTCTCTCTCTCTCTCAAACAATAAAAAAATGTTAAAAAAAATAAACAATGAAAAACAAATAACTGCTATAGATATTATTACAAAATTTAGAACTGCAGTGATGCATCAATTTTTGTCCCAAATATTTTAATTTAAAAAACTTATAGCGTTCGCCAGCCGAGAGATTTGTGTTATCGTTTTTACTACGGAATAACTTAAAATCAATTATGTCTTAACAACGTTTGCATTTACCAGAAAGATAAAACTCTAAATTTTATAGAATTAAAAACAAATTTAGCGGTGAGAACACGATAATCGAATACCAGCTGGGGCGTTCGTAAATGTGTATTCCGGAAATTATATGTATTCCTGAATTAAATCTCAACCAATGAAGTTTGCCGGAAAGCGTGACACACAAAAAGAACACACACGCTATCATATTAATGTATAAATGAGGGATCTATAAGATTCAACCGTTTTTAACAGGATGAACAATTTCATTATTGAATACAAATATGATTGCTTCGAGCATATTGTCGTTTGTATACTCCCAGCAACGCTGTGTACCCCAACTAGTAGATATGAGAAGATAAATACTTTAAAGATTGTTAAAGGGATTGAAAAATTTGTGGTAGTAATGAAAGCAGACGTCCTTCTTAATCATAAGCGCCACTTCTCCAAACTTAAGTTGACAGCAATGGCCAAATTACAAATATTATTGGACAAATGATTAATGAGTTTTTTATATTTGATATTGGCAGATTAGTTTATTGGCGAGATAAAGACCGGCGTCAAGGATCAGCTAAGAAAAAATAAGCAATCGTTTTGCCGGGTCGACCAATCTCCGAAGAGCAGGAGAAATCATCTAGACATTGTTACTTAATGCATATATTTTTTTTTTGTTTCATCTAAAAAAAAATCCAACTGGAACATCCAAAAGGCAGAAAATATAATCTGATCACCTACGTCGGTCTCTCTTTAGCCTCTATTAATATCCGGGGCTCCAGGAAATAGCGCCATGCACGCTGTGTGATACGCGGTTATATTTTAGACTCTGATTTTATTTAATATTTTTGCGATTATATTTATTTTTTTATTATTAAGTGAGAATTTCTTTCGTTTTTTCCAAATAGGTAAATTATGTAGCGTGGCTCCTGACTGCACGTTTTTTTCATGACGTTTAGTATTGAGGAAGTTTAGAGTTAAAGTAAAGATAAATATAAAAAGTAAACATTTGCAAAACCAAATCGAAGGCAAAATAAGAAATAAATTATATAATCCAATAAGAACCAATAAGAAAAAAACTAAGAGAGTTCAAATTAAAAATCAAAATTATATATATATATATATATATATATATATATATATATATATATACATATATATATATGTATTCGTATTATATATATGTATATGTATATACATATGTATTCGTATTTATATATTATTAATATATATCTAAGTGTGTACGTCTGTGTCATTTATAGGATTGTGACAACAGCATATTCTTTTCATTGTTTTGACTCTTTAGTATATATCCGTTAATATCTTATATGCTTTTATATAGACTTTTGTGGTTCCCGTTTGTTTGGATGTGTCTTACTGTGTCGAATATATAATTGGGAGTCAAAAGTATGAAAAGAACATTCTGTTGTCACAGTCCGAATCATCAGTTCTCATTCCAAAAACAAAAAAATGGAGTTGATCCACACTCATAAATTTATTGTTTTTAGTTAAAGTTTTCATTATCTATTTATTTATATTTCGTGTACACGCCTTAATGTTTCTTATTGTTTGAATCATAACTAATATTATAATGCTCTGGGGTTTAAATTATATTTCATTGAGCTTAATATTTGTCAATATTGTTAAAAAATTATATATATATATATATATATATATATATATATACAGTCCTGATCAAAATCATAAGACCACTTAAGAAAGTAAGCTTTTAAGTATATTATCGAATTTTCATCAAACAAATGCTTGAAACGAAAGGGAAAATATGATAGAAAAAAATGAAATCTACTTCATTCGAAACCTTAACCCTGATCTAATAATTATTTTTTAAAAAACTATATTTTCACCTGGTCAAAATGATAAGCCAAATGATAATTTATCTTACAAAAGGCAATCATAAATTACTAAAAAGGGTCTCAGTATTTAGTATAGCCTCCATTATTACGAATTACTTTAAAAATTCTCTTCGGCATGCTTGCGACTAAGTTTTTTATCAGTTGCGAAGGAATTTTATCCCATGTACTGAAAACTGAATCAGAAAGTTTCTTTATCGAATCATACTGGGTTCCATCCTTGAACATTTCTTTTGCCATCCATATCCAAAGACTTTCAATGGGATTGAGGTCCGGAGAACATGCTGGATGATCTAACAATTCTATATTATTTGCAGAAAAGTATTCTCGCGCTTGTTGAGAAGTGTGTATCGCAGCGTTGTCTTGCTGGAAAATCCAATTTCTTCCACACAGACGTGGACATTCAGTCCTGATAGAAGCATTTTCAAGCATTGAAATGTACTTCAATGATGTTTGCCGGCCTTTCACTACTTGCAACTTTATGGTCCTAGCTGACGAGAAAGCACCCCACATCATTAAAGACCTTCCTCCACTATGCCGAGTTGAAAAAGTCTCTTTGGGAAAATTTTTATCATGCCAATAGTGTTGAAATCCATCTGGACCATCTAGATTAAACTTTTTCTCATCGGAGAAAAGTACATTTTCCCACTTCTCTTCATCCCAAGTCTGGTATTTGGCGGCATATTTAAGTCGGTTAGTTTTGTGCTGTTCAAGAAGACGTGGTTTCTACAGTCGCTTTAAATAATTGAACCCCTTCATTTTCAGATGCCTTCTGATGGTTTTGGGACAACAATCTGCTACTGTTTGGATTTTCAATCGACTTGAGCTCATACTGGAGTTTTTTTTAAAACTTCTTTTGATACGGCGATCCAGTGATGGGGTTATTTGTTTTTTGGTCGACTTGGACACTATTTGTTCCCATATTGATCTGGATTTTTTTAAAAAAATTGTGATGACCGTTTTGCTATGATTCACTTCGTTTGCAATGGATCTATGGGAGAGTCCACCCCTATTAAGCTAAAAGATCCTTCCTCTCTCAAACTCTGATAATGGTTTCCCTTTTGCCATTTATAATTTAGTAAGATGTTTTTTATCCACTAACAAGTTGCTTTTAGTAACATAGAAAGATTTTCGTATTCATTTTTTCAAAACTAGCCGATTTTATTAAAGTGGTCTTATCATTTTGACCAGGTGAAAATGTGTGTTTTTTAAAAAAATAATTATTAGACCAGGATTAAGGTTTCGAATGAAGCAGGTTTCATTTTTTCCCCATCATATTTCCCTTTTGGCAATGGTTTCAGCCATTTGTTTGATTAAAAATTCGATGATATGCGTAAACGCTTACTTTCTTAAGTGGTCTTATGATTTTGATCAGGACTGTATATACAGTGGGTAACAAAATTATTTGATACATAGATTTTTATCAAACTAATTTGAATTAAATTTACACTCAATCTTTGAGCAGATATTATCGATCTAAAAATAAAAAGGAAAATGAAGATATAATTAGCTGACACATATTTATGAACGAAAAATCAAATTGCTTATATGCAAAAGTTGTTTATGGCGTCCTTCCGTCTAGACAGACGATGGAGAATCGCGCCTGAATGTTGTCATGAGTGGTGGCAACTGTTGCTGTGACTGAGCAGACCGATGCGGGAGCGGCAGATTCTGTTGCACTTCCCGCGGAGATACCCTCTGTCATGCTCTGCCGATGCTACTGCTGATGTCGTCCTTTTGCGCCGGCATCTCTTCTCCTCTCGCTGTTCATCTCTTCTCTCCTCGCTTAGATGGCCACATTTCTTGACTTTAACTCTCCAGGATTTACGGTCTGTAGCAGAAGATGCAAGGTCAACGGGGTTCTGCACACATCCTTAAATCTGAGGAGTCATCTACCGGTTGGTCTGATATGCAAAAGTATTTAATACATTTACTAATATTTCGTTGTGTATTCTCTGTTCAAACGCTTTCAATAACTGCTTACAAGTTTCTTACAAGCACTTGCTCGTAGTTTCAACGATTCTTCTTTGCAAACTTTCTTCAGTTCCTTGATATTCTTGGGATCTCTTGCATGTACTTTTAACTTCAAAGTTTTCCATAGATTCTCGATGGGATTTAGATCGGTTGACTGGCTAGGCCACTGTAGAACACTAATCCCATGATCCTTAAACCATTTCATAGTTATTTTAGCCTTGAGATTGGGATTATTGTCCTGTTGAAAGATAAAGTCATGGCCCAATCCTAAATCTGCGGCACTCTTGAACAGATATGTTGAATAAATCTTCGTGTATTTTGCTGCAATCATTTTCCCTTCTATGATTTCCATTTTTCGAACTCTATTTGCAGAAAAATAGCCCCAAATTTTCAAACTTCCTCCTTCAAATTTTGCAGAAGGAATCGTGTTTTTCCTCCATGCACGATAGCGCATGTTTCTTCATTTGCGTAAAAAGGTTATATTAAACCCTAACCTCTTTCTATATATATTTATGTATGCGTATATAAATTTGTTTAAAATATTTGTCTACCAAACTCCTCTGTCAGATTATAGTCTACGGACATGAAACATAAGAAATAAGATATTCGAAGCAATGCGAAACTTTATATTTATATTTTAGTCGGGGAAAATCAGTGTAAAAGTGTGAAAAATTTAAAAATTAAATTTTCCAGATGAAGATCGAACAACGGCATTACGAATACGCATACATGATGCAATAGCGATTGGTTTATGTTTTAATTTTTAGAATTACAGTATCCATGTTTTAATAGTACAGAATTAACGTCAACGGGAAACAGTAAATCGTAAGCTAAACGTTTTGGTTTCAATTCTCGGTGGTGGCGCATGGGTTATTTTTATTTAAACTTAAAATCATTACAATATATTGAGTTCAATCTATCTATATATCTATAGAAAATGTCTGTGTGTGTATGTTTGTCTGTATATATTCGCCTACCAAATAACTCAATTTTCGGTCTACAGACTCCAGATTTGACATAAGGGGTATTGAGATTTGGGAAAATTTGAATAATAAGTGTTCGGCCAGAAATTTTGCTGTTAAGGGGTCAAAGTCCAACGATTTGACCTTTAAGATCTCTACCAAACTCCTCCGCCAATTTTGGGTCTAATCACCTGAATTTTTTATGTAGATTACTTAGACATGGATCTATATAATTTGATTTGAACCAAAACAATAAATGTTAAGGGATCATAATTGGTGTCAAAGTTTTAACAAAATTGACCTCTACGGTCTCTAACAAATTGCTCAGTAAATTTTTTGTCTAACCATTTGAAAGTTTACATAAAGTGTATTCAGACTTATGGCAAGCTTTTAAATCGTTTCTTATGAAGAGTTGGCTTCCAAGATTTTACCTTTGTGGTCTCTAGCAAACCAATAAGCCAATTGTGGGTCTAAGCATTTGAAATTTAAGAGACCTTTCCCGTCTCTACCAGATTTCCCCGCCAATTTTGGATCTTAACATTTTTGCGTATAAATTTAAGATGTAGGTTCCGTGGACATGAGTCAGACTTTTTAATATATATTTATACATATGCATATAAAGTTATGAACAGTACATAGGGCCCGAGGAAAGCCCGGTTGAACTGCTGGTATTGAATATAATAATTAGGTCTGTGAAAACAGCATATTCTTTTCATTGTTTTGACTCTCGAGTGTGTATCCATTGATATCTTATATGTTTTTATATAGACTGATATGGTTCTTGGTCGATTAACAATGTCCAACTGTGTCGCATATATACTCGAGAGTAAAAATAATGGAAAGAATATCGCCGTAATACTAAATCTGCATTAATCCAAAATACATTAATACGTAATACAAAATCCGCATTAATCAAATTATTATATTTAAACATATTTTACGACCGGCCGGTACCGGGCGGCCTCCTAGTTATATATATATATATATATATATATATATATATATATATATATATATATATATATATATATATATATATATATACAGGGTGGACCAAAATAAGGGTCCTATTTTTAAAAATTCATAAATTCATGTAAGTTTTAAGAAGTGTTTTTCGGCCAAAATTTGTTTTGTTTATCTCAAAAAAATCTCGGAAGGGTCAGTCTACACACACATAAAGTTTGGTGAGTTTAACTTTTATTTTGTGGAAGTTATTCAAATTTAAAGATAGGACCCTTATTTTGACCCACCCTGTATATATATATATATATATATATATATATATATATATATATATATATATATATGAAAAAATGATTAATAAAACATGTTAAAAGACATCTTGAAAAAGAGTTAAACACATATTTAATTTTAAAAAGGAAGCACAAGATATATATATATATATATATATATATATATATATATATATATACAAAATAAGATAAGTCACAGATTAGAGATCAAGTGAATTATCCTGTCAGATATTACATTGAGATAATACTTTCAGGATGGCTGTATGTATATGCATATCTGTGTGTATATGTATGTGCATGTGTGTGTGTGTGTGTGTGTGTATATCGCTGGATAGATATATAGATAGTTAGATCTGACTGCTTCTAGACCAACTTGTGTATAACCGTGCATGTGCATCAAATTCCCCTACTCTAAGAATAGCAAATTACACTCGGGTAAATAATAATCTTCAGTCCGACGTCCACTCCAATCCAACTCATATCAGAACACATTTATCTATAAATAGTCTCCAAACGGTAATATATGCGCTTGGAAATAAATTTAATTAAACCAACCTAAACTAATCTGACAAGCATAACGATCAGACTTAATCTCAGCACATCGGATTACTTAAAAGATCCTCACATATACAATACTCATATTAATAAATAATAAAAACTCAATAACCCCTCCCATCAATATCAAAATTAAACTCCAATCAACGAACAATTCGCCCCAAATTAAATTAAATTAACGTTCCTCATTCCGTTCGTGTGTACTAATCCATTTCATAATTATACCCACTATTATAAATTTACTTAAAGAAAAAGTCCCCCAAATAATTCCAAATTCTATATTCTTACGCATCTCTATCTTCCCTCACTTATTTACCCACCTCCCACAGTGCCTAAAAATGAGGTGTCCCCTCCCTCCCGCCCTCACCCCCATCAAAAAGATCACAGAGTGTATATTTCCCATTTGAACCCAGCAAATAAATGGTTACCGCGATAAATTTTGCCGAAACTTTACACCTAACCCCCTCAAAGAAACTCGCACAGACCTAGCCTTCCCCCTTCCCTTCTCATCCTCATTACTCTATGTTCTTATTCTTCCTCTTCATTTGCTTTTTAAATTAGCTTTCTTTCCATGTTCGCATTAAGTAAAACGATCCTTAAAAGCCTATACTTGTGGATATCGGACTGGAAAAAGACTTTTCCGAATATTTACCAATCCAAGGCCTGCGGCCTGCTTAATTCGGGGATTCTCGCACTCCAAATAAGCATATATGACTCAACGTATAAGGGGTTGGAAATTTACACACTCATGTACGTATTTCATTATCGACGGAATATATGCAATGGAATTAACATTGATTCATTATTTGATGCAATATCTCCGCACCTCCAAGGATTCTGGATTTATTCTACCAATGAATCTTTATATAGCCGACGAGGACGACCATTTCGTATGCCCTTCGAAATAACGGTATGGGACAACCAAACATTCTAGATATATCGGATTACTGGTTTTTCCCCTGGATCACTACTCCTCCGACCTGGCAATAATATCCCGGAAAATAATGAACTCATTCTGATAATGTATTGATAATAGGTTGAATGAAATCCTTTTTTTTCTATGACTCTTATTCACCATTCAAATAACATTTTCAATATATGTGCTGAAAAGCAAAATACTTGTTTATTCATAGCTGAACATTTTTCTAATTGCATTTCATTTCCTCGGATTATGTGTGCCATAATTGAAAATCCATGGATTAAGGAAATAAACATACTTTTTCTCTATATATTCCTTGTTTCAAACAATAAATTCTTAACTTAAATTTATGTGCATATATTTTGATTCACAGAATTTAACTTTAATCATTAAACTCATGTATATATATATATATGTATATATATACATATATCTATAAGCATATGTATATATATATATCTATAATATAAAGCTGAATGCCTGTGTGTGTATGTGTGTGTGTGTGTCTGGTCACGAATAGGCTCCTATATGGTTGACCATTTAAAAAAAAAAACTGATTACATATAATGATAGAAGATGTATCGAGACACAGGAATGGGTATGTTTGATCTGGCAGAACGGTGGTTCATTAAAATTGTGGGGTCTGCGTTCGCGCCTGGTCCACAAAGTATGGAAATAAAAAAAATTAAAATTAAAAAAAAAACGTTTTCAAGTGTTTTTGATATAGATGTACATAAGAATACTTTGATTAGTATGTTTTAACTTACATGGATATGGTATAATAAAATTGTGGGGTCTGCGTTCGCGCCTGGCCTCCATAGAATGCAAATAGGCACAAACTTCAATAAAAACTTTTCATATCTATCTGCGTAAGTATGCTTTAATAATTATGTTTCAGTTTGGAGAAATATAGTATAATAGAATTATGGGGTGTTCGTTCGCACCTGACCTCAATGGAATGGAAATATGTCACAAAGTTTTACAAGGTTTGTTAATATAGATCCACAGAATATTGTGATAAGTGTTTTAGCGTGAACAGGTATAGTATAATAAATTATGGGGTTTATCTATTTTATTTTTACTTTCATCATATTTTGCTTTGGTTTTGATGCCCCCAAATTCGAAGCTATCTCTTTACAACCCTTCCTTTTCATAACCTATCATACTTTCATAAATCAGAGTCCATTTTCTGTAGGCTTTTTTTGAACCCAGTCAACGACGGGTACTTTTGCTAGTATATATATATATATAATATATATATATATATATATATATATATATATATATGAATTTAAATGTACAGTTAAATTTTCTTATATGCTTACATACTTCAATATTAATATTTAGAACGAAACTGTATAATATCACAAACATGTTATGTAAAATATTGGCACACGCTAACTATAAAGAATTTTTACAAAAATGTTCTTTCGCCTATACATTCTATCGATTTTTGTTTAGCTATATTTTATGGACTTTTAAAAGTGTCGCCACTCAATTTTTCAATGTCTATATTCGATCTTGCCTAGAGCACACACACCCATTATAAAGAAAAAATAAAACAATTGGTCGTTGAACTTAAATCACGAGAAAATTAATCTCGTTATAATTGGGCACTTAGAAAAATAGATTCTTCTTTTCATGGATTATCTTTATATATTATCTATTGTATCATGTTCATCCTATACTGTCTACATTGTGCAGGTCAGCTTTTATGATCCTGAATTTTGGAGATTACGGTGATTACTCGTATCATAGTAAGATTATTGTTCGCTATTCGAGTGTTCTTTACGCAACGTTTCGCTCCATGTAACCATTCCACCTTCTTTAGGTGTAGTTTTCGAATTCGTTAATCTTGCTGTCGAACTCGGGCATCTGCACGGGATTTCGAACGCGGTGTTGTGGACTGAACCTTCAACGTCCACAAGAGTTTAAATTACAACTAAATTTTACCAAGTATTTTGATCATTACGCCACAGTATACGTATAGCTGCTGGAACGATGGACATGCTACGCCCGTACATGAATTATAAGCTTCTCTTGGTTTTTTTTTTCTTCCAGATTACCGAGTTCGAGAGAAATATTCTCGAGGCTGAGAAGATATTGTTGAAGAAGACCGACTAAAGTTAAAAATATTTGTATTGTTCCATTTGTTTCCATTTCACACGTAATTTTACATTTATTTTTGTTTTATAATATATATATATATATATATATATATATGTGTGTGTGTGTGTGTAGGTGTGTTTGTGTGCGTGTGTATATATATATATATATATATATATATATATTTCTGTGGAAATATTTTTCACATATATTTCTTTTTTATATATACAAATCATTATTTAAGAAACTCAATGTAATTACAGAGCATTACATATATATATATATATATATATATATATATATATATATATATACGTTTTATTTTTTATTACCGTATTTTTCTGCTTAATTACATTATTGTTTCAGCTACGCGACCGTTTTTTGGCCGTCATGTAGGATCCTCCAAACGGTCGCGTAGCTGAAACAATAATGTAACTAAACAGAAAAAAAAAATCTTCTCTTCTCTTCTATCTTCTTCTATCTATCTTTCTTCTTCTCTTCTCTTCTTCTTTCTATCTATTCTTCTATATAAATAAAATTAACTCATTTTTTCCCGTCTGATTTTGACATTAATAGGATTAAAAATCAAGATATTTCATGCAAATATAATATGCACAAACGGCAGAACAATATCTGAGGTGTGTTATAGGCTTATTATTTCTCAAATTCCTCGATAATCTTAGATTTCTATACTTTTTCTGCTTAGAAGTCACGGCCAAAATCGGTTAAGATCAATGGAAGTGGTAAAATATTTTCTCTCTAATAAATTCCTCCTACCCCTGCCACCACTTAACACCGTTTGGGGATGGTTCACAGGGAACAGTCGAGAAGAGAACACCGGTATGGCTTCGTAGTTCTTTCATGTGAAGTTATTTAAAATCACTAAACTAAGCGGCAGTGCTCTGTGGCGTAGTGGTTAGCGTGCTGGACCATTCACATTATATTTTCACGTTCGCGCCGACCTACCGTAGTCGTTTTTTTTTGTTTGTTTTTTTCCTAAACAACTGGAATGGACTTTTCTTGGTGGTCGAACTGTTAACGTTGCAGATGTTTTTTTGTTTTTTTTTCACACTTTATTTTCCTACTTTTACTCATGACTCCGGGTTTGATCCTTCCTACTTACCTACCATAACATTTTTAAAACTCCCCCCCGTCCCGGAAACAAACACTCTACAACAGTATTGAGTACTTTTTCAGGTTTTTATTATTTACCATTTCTACTATATATATATATATATATATATATATATATATATATATATATATATATATATATATATACCCACAATGAGATGAGTTAAATCACGTGACTTAATTTTGTGGTTTATAAGGAGATTATAGTTTAATAAATGTACTATCAGTAAAAGTACACATGCGAAAAAAATCTGTGGAACTTATTTCAGGCAGATCGTATATCGCTCTCTACGTTTTTGTGTTTTTGTTGTTGTGGCATAAAAACATCGATCTAGTTTACGCCAAGTGTCGTTAATTGTATGAAGAGATTAAACAGACGTCGTAATTTGAACCCAGTTATCAATAAAAGCTTTGTAATAACTTCAGATAATATTTAGTAGATGAATACCCGTCCCAAGTCAAATAAAATGAATTTCTCGAACAGAACATTTCCACACACAACATTTACGGTCGCGTAACAAGGAGACCTGACATTGCCCGCAATTGAATGAGGATTTACGAATGTCCCAGAATTTTAATACTTTTATTGTCAACGACATCGGCGAAATCGCCCATTCCTCAATCCAATCAATTGATTTCCTGGTCTAGACGGGGTGCAACCGTGGAGTACTGGGAGGAAGCTTCACATGCCTCCCGGAAGTGACTGGTCCCCTGTAATAGTAATCTACATTACACTATAGAGAATCTACTGTTGATTTTGTGAAATCATTTTATATAATGGTTTTAATTAAAATTTAAAATGCAAAAGTCAAATATTATGGTTAAATTGTGCTCTAAACAGAAATATTAATTTCGAGCGCGCCTATGTGTCATCAAAAAAGTTACTTTTGTTTACTACGCCCAGCCATTCTGCTTATGCGGAGATAAAACTTCTCAAATGTACTTGTGATGATTGGCCGTATAAGCGCGGTAAGCTTCGTTGAAATTGGACTGTTCCTTCTTTAATCGAATTTTGTCGATTATCGATTTTCGAAATTTATCAAAGTCATTCCGAGACAAATTCTACCTAAGAACACTTTAAGACACATTAAGTGCATTTGTGTGAAACTTTAAAAAAAAAGTCGGTCCAGCAGTTTCGGAGTTTTATAGGAAACGAACTCACACACATCCACACACATCCACACACACTCACACACAGACACATACAGACACAGCGCCTATTTTAGTAAAGATTACTAATATTTGAAACGAGGATATCATTTGTGTAAACGGTATGAGTAGAATCCTCATACTTGACCGAAATTGGTTGTATGATTTTCTTACAAATAATGTCTGAAATTTAAGACTTAAAGTAAACGGGTCTTAGGAAAAAACAAAACAAAAAAAAACCCTAAAATTAAAGTCATTTTGCTTAAGTTGTGCCTCATGTTAGGAATTAGATTTACTGAAAATTGAGAAAATATTTGAATTCTCGAATAAGTGACTCCTAAAATTATTTACAAGGTGCCTTCAATAAGTTGTCATGCTTGTTTTTGTACACGCATTTTAAATCGTCGTATACACGGGAAAATATGTTACTGCTATACATCTTATGAGATGGTTGATAATTTTTTTTATGATTTCAGGTTCAAATAAACAACTACAACAGGAATTGGAATATAACCTAATTAATCCTGATTTCACAGCTGGTTAATTTCAAAAATGCAATCTGAACGTGAGGACACTTTAGAAAAACGATATGCGATAATATTCTGTTTTACACTTGGATAAAGTATGGAATATTAAGAGTGCTTTTGGACCATTTTAAATGAATCCAGCAAAATTTGTTGAGTGGCATCAGAGATTCAAGGAAGACATAGCCTGTGAGATCTGCTGAGAATTGTAGAAGGAGTAAGGAGGTCAGAACACCAGAGTTGATTAGCCAAATAGGGAATTTAATGGATAAAGACCGTCGTGTATCCATAGAGGCAATAAGTGCACAGTTTCATATCAGTGTGGGAACTGAAGATGCGGAAGATATTCGCGAAGTTTGTCCCAAGGGTGTTTAATACTTGTCAGAGACTATTTGACCCAGATGGGTATTAATACATTTCCTTGCCTCCCTATTGTTTAGAACTTGCTCCCTGTGACTTTTGGTTATTTCTCAAGCTCAGGGAAAACAATAGAGGCTGTCGTTATGAGGCAATTGGGGAGATGAAAAGAGATGTGCCAAGGCTCACTAATACGCTCACATAAGACGATTTTCATGGGGTCTTCCAAGGGCCGTTGCAATGGTATAACAAGTTCATTGCAGCCGGAGGAGATTACTTCGAAGCAGACAGACTAACATTTCATATGTTTACTATCAATGAAAGTACCCATACAAAAAAGATCTGGAAATTTATTGAAGGCACTTCGTACATCTCTACAAAGAAAATGAATCATTTGGAATATTAAACAATTTATACTGATATTGATATAAACCGCAGCGACCCTTGGCGTAAAGGATAAAGTACTTAATAAAATTGAGTTGTAATTTACGCTCTTCTGTAAATTACAAGTTCAATCCTCAGTGCGGGTGAAACTTGCAATACAGTTTCGAATTGCTAAGGGATTCTACTCAGTCATAGCTGACGGAACGAGCGCATTCCACCTCAGTGGGTAACGTCAAGGGTTTCGTCTGAAACTCCTTGCAGATTCCTGAGTTCGACAGAAAAGTGTTCGGATTGTACGAAAAAATTCTCCGGTTCGACAAAAAGATTCCCGCGTTTTACGAGGTACACCTGAAAAGGTATAAGGTTACATCGACCACAATGTTGTGCAAATAACACTCAAGATGAGAACAGTAGTCAGAAGAAAGCAACAAATATGAATAATCAATCCTCATCGCAAAAATTTCGAAACACAACAGACAATATAATAAGTAAATAAAACTTTAAACATGAGCTTCGAAAAAAAAAATAGAAGTCGTTAAAAATGAAGATCATAAAAATGGACATGAGACAACTCCCGGACAACGCTAGACTGATATAAAATGTAGATAAAATTATACAATTAACTTTCTGTTTATTTCTAGATTAGAATAAGTCGTGTTTCTTTCTTTTTTTCTTTTTTTTTACACATTATTAATACATTTACGAAGTTTACACTTAATATATTTTAAACTTTATTTTTGTCTTGGTATTAAATAACGCCTTTGTGTCTAGCAAGCATCACTTTATATTCATCACATCTTCTCACTCGAAATTTATATGACGTGATAGATTTGGTTATGATTGCTATGTAAATTTGCCTTCCTATTTGTCTAAATATAATACGCATATATTCAACATAAACAATTATTTACATAAATCGATCAAACGACAACTCAGTCTCTCTTTCTTTCTCTCTCTCTCTCTACACACACACACACACACACACACATACACACACACACACATATGTATATTAAAATGCCGCCCGGCGTTACCCGGTTGAGAAATATGCAAAATTATTATATTTTAGTTAATGCAGATTTCTTGTTTATTATAAATAGAAATACCGTAGGTATTAATTGTAATTTAAAATTGCTTTTAAAAATTAGGTTTAAAAAAATGAAACCAACAGTGGCATGTACATGCAATTAAAGTGTTTTTTTTTCAACAGTTAATTTCCTGTAAATAAAAAGAAATACTCGAGCTAAGATCGAAACAAAACCTAAAGACAGTGAGTCAAGTACGATAAGCATTAGGTGAGCTTGACATGATCTTTAGGAAGAGTTTTCAAACGGACTTACTCTTAACATAATTAATCTTAATTGATCTTGAGAACGATTCACGCATGCGCATTCGAGAAACATTTGACAAACGGAGAAAAATAAAAAATCTCCCACGCACCAATTTTTCAATTTTTACCCCCCCCCCTTAGCAAGCCTTTGTTTCGGATGAAAACTGATTAACACATTTTCCGCATACCTGAATATTCTATGTACCAAATTTCAAGGCTGTAGATCAAATATTTGTTGAGTGGATGTGTTGAGAAGTGTCCCCCATACACGTTCTTACTATATATATACATATATATATATATATATATATATATGTATATATATATATATATATATATATATAGATAGATAGATAGATAGATAGAGAGATAGACAGAGGGGGGATAGATAGATAGATAGATAGATAGATAGATAGATAGATACAGAAAAGAGTTTTGCATTTTAAAAATTGAATAAATAAATTTGTAAAAAAGACGCGGCAACAGTTATATTTCATGATGTTCTGTAAACATTATTATATGACCTTTTCTGCTTGCGACCTCTTGAAACGGATGTGTTCATTTTTTTCTGCCTTTGTAATAACAACATAACCCAAGGAAGTTCAGCTCACTTCCTGCTGAAACTGAAATGTTATAAGGGACATAATTACGGATAGCACCGGATACTAAACGGTGTATAAAAGAGCGTCTTGCATTGTCTTGGAGTCAGTTAAGTGGCGCGCACTAGTCCGACCGTCTCGCGTCTTACACTCTCCAAGTGTAGTCAGGATTAACCAAGCTCCCAGGACGAGCGTTCCGCTCACACACGTTAAGTTACCTTTTTCCTTTACCTTCATTTACGCGTATATCAACTTCAAGGCGAGCAGCCATTTTGTATTGTGTATTTATTCGAAGTACGAATAAACCTTTTTGTTACGCATTCCACTCGGCGTATTTTGTCATGTTATTATATACCGTCAAAACGGGATATAACAGTTGGCGACAAGGATGATTCTTATCTCTTAACAGAGATCAATTACCGTACTAATAGGACTGTGTACTATTCAAATTTACAAGGATTTCGTTACTGAACACGTACGGCAAAGAACTATTCGAAATTGTCTTATATAAAGTACGGATTTCTCCGATATGAACTCACGGAAAGGTAATAAAATTGTACTTGAAAGATATTGACAAGGTAAAGTGGACTTTATTTATATTTTTTTGAAGAAAAAAATATGTGAGGAACGCAGGCGGAATTCGAACCCGGCACCTTTGGATTACGTTTTTTGAAGAAAAAAAAAAGAACTTTTACGATTTTTTGTTTCTCTTAATTAAACAGACTATTGTTATAATTTATTTTTTTTTCTTTCGTGCAACCGTATTTTTGTTGAAAAACAGTTTGCTCATTTTCGGGCATTATTCGTTGTGTAAATTTGAAAAGTATTATTGTGTAAAATTACGTTGAGGCAGAATTACTATTGCTAAATTGTATGAACTGTGTGGAAATATTTATTCTTGCAAGACTTGTTGCTAATTGGCGAAAAACGTATACTTACGAAATTTTGTGGAATCATTGTTGTAAATTTTAGTAAGACATTTTTTTTTAAATATGGAACAATTGGCTGAGTTGACGAAAGTGCTAACTCTTAGCATTCAGGAACAGTAAAAAATGACACAACAATTCTTAGTGCAACAACAACAGCTGCAACAACAACAGCAAGAAATGACACAAAAAACTTTAGAGGCACAACAAGAACAAACAAAAATACTTCAACGCCAAATGTCGACTCAACAAAAGAATTTGGAAAAATTAATTCAAACCTCGACAACTGAGAAAAAAACGAATTTTTCTGCAGAAGGTATTTCTAAATTCTTTGTCGGAATTTCACTACTCTCCCGATACTGGCGTTACATTTCCAGCATACTATAAAAGGTATGAAACAGTTTTTACAAAGAGGTGTTCGGATTAGACCGACGAAGAAAAAGTCACGCTGTTGCTCCAAAAACTGGGTACTGACGAAAACACTAAGTACGCTAACATAATTTTACCCAAAAAACCGGAGGAAGTGACATTTGAAGAGACAATTAATACGTTGTCTAGAATATTTGATAAAAGAGATAGCCTTTTCCACTCTCGATATAAATGTTTGAATTTACAGAAATCGAAATCTGAAGACTATTTAGAGTATGCTTGTATTGTAAATTGCTTATGTGAATCATTTAAATTAAATGAAATTTCTGCGGATTTATTTAAATGTTTAATCTTTGTACAGGGACTCACAGAACCAAGGGACAAAGATATCAGATCCCGGATCCTGACAATTATGGAGTCGGGCCCAAATATAACTTTACAAAAAGTTACCGAGGAATGTCAACGTCTCATTAATATCAAGAGAGACAACACCCGCATTGAAGAAAAAAGCGTTTACAAGGTACAACATGTAAAAAGGCAAAGGACCCCTAGAACGTACAAGACCCAAAAACAAAGGACCCCTAGAATGCACAAGTACCAAAATTGTGAATGTTGCGGAAGTACGAGACACACCAAAAAGACCTGCTGGTTCAGGAATAAGATATGTTACGAATGTGGGTTCAAAGGCCACAAGGGAACGTACTGTGACCAGCAGAAAAAACGAAAGACTGACAAAGTGAATGCGCTTCGCACAAGGAAAGAGAAAAGTTGCGAAAGGCGTAAGTATGTCAGTGTTCACATAAACGGACATCCTGTAACATTACTCCTGGATAGTGGTTCGAACATCAGCATCATAGATGAAGATATCTGGAGAAGGATCGGTCGACCCGAACTAATGGAAACCAGCAAGATGGCGAGGAGTGTGTGCGGCAAAAAGTTGGAATTTAAAGGAGAATTGAGGTGCAACGTGACATTTGATGGTCAGACACGCACACCCAAAGTGTACGTGGTTCCAGGAAGGAAAACGAGTCTGTTTGGAGTGGATTGGTTTGTCCTGTTTAACTTATGGGAGCGACCAGTTAATTATTTTTGTAATAGGTTGAACACAGAGAAAGCAAACCAAGTGGAAGACTTTCTGGACGATGTAAAAGCAGAATTTCCAAGGGTTTTTGCTGAAGGACTTGGACATTGTGTGAAAGTAGAAGCCAAATTTGAAGTGAAGAAAGATGCCACCCCAGTGTTCAAACCTAAAAGAAATGTACCGTTTTCATCGATGGACGCAATCGAGAAGGAGTTGGAAAGACTTCAACAGTTAGAGGTTATTGAAAAAGTTGACCATACGGATTGGGCCAGCCCGACGGTATATGTGAAGAAAAAAAATAACAAAATCAGGGTCTGTGCGGAGTTCTCAACAGGCCTTAATGACTGTTTAAAGGACCACAATTATCTCCTTCCGTACGCAGAAGATCTATTCTCAAAACTAAACGGAGGAAGAATTTTTTCCAAGATAGACCTCTCAGACGCGTACTTGCAAATCAAGGTCAATGATGACTGTTCAAAGTACCTGTGCATTAATACGCACAAGGGTATCTTCAAGCTAAAGAGGCTTCCTTTTGGCTTAAAGGTCGCCCCTGCTTTGTTTCAACGGATAATGGATACGATGCTCGCAGGGTTGGAATTTGCGATGGCATACCTTGACGATATCTTGATAAAGAGCAGTAATTTGCAAGAGCACAAGAAGCACGTGAGAGAAGTACTTAAGAGAATAGAGGGGTTTTGTTTCAGATTGGGTCCGGAGAAATGCGATTTCTTCATGAAAAGGATCAAATACCTGGGTCAAATAATTGACGAAGATGGACGAAGGCCAGATCCACAACGGACCGAAGCAATTGATAAGATGCCTGCCCCAGACTCAGTATCAAAACTACAGTCATTTCTGGGAGTGGTAAATACTATGCGATATACATCCCTAATGTACATAATTTGAGAGCTCCTCTTAACGAGCTACTAAAAAAAGGCAGTAGATGGAATTGGACAAAGGAATGTGAATCTGCTTTCCAGAAAATTAAGAAATGTTTACTATCAGATCTGGCATTAGCACATTTCGATCCAGAGAAAGAGAGTGTACTAGCAACGGACGCCAGTGATTACGGAGTTGGTGCTGCATTACTCCACAAGTATGAGGATGGAACAACAAAAGCAATCTCTCACGCGTCAAGAACTTTGATTGCAGCTGAGAAAAACTACAGCCAGATTGAAAAGCAGGCTCTCTCAATAATATTTGTAGTCAAAAAGTTTAACCGTTTTCTCCATGGACGAAACTTCATATTACAGACGGATCATAAACCACTAATCACGATATTTGGATCGAAGAAAGGCATCCCTACGCATACTGCAAATCGACTACAGCGATGGGCGGTAACTCTCTTAAACTATCAGTTTAAGATGGAGCATGCGTCATCAAAAAAGTTAGGACACGCGGATGCACTGTCAAGGTTGATTCCAAAAAGAAATGAAAGTTTCGAAGAGACAGTAATTGCAGCTCTTAAAGATGAAAGCGAATGCTCAAATTCAATATGCAATATGATCCGTGAACTCCCGGTAACTCTAGAAGAGATTAAAAGAGAAGCTGCAAAAGACGTTTTTATAAAGAAAATGAAAAATCAAGTAGGACGGACGGAAAGAAATAAGATGGCAAGAGAAATTACACCTTTTTCCATTTGCGAAGATGTGCTTATGTATGCCGATAGAATCGTAATTCCACAGGTATTACGAAAAAGAATGCTAAACGAATTTCACACAGGTCATCCTGGCATTTCAAGGATGAAATCCCTAATTAGAGGTTACGTGTATTGGCCTGATATGGATAAAGAGGTGGAAAACTGTCAAAGCGTGCAAAGGATGTCAATTAGCAGCCCGAGATCCGCCTGTAAAAACGACCCCGTGGCCAAAGACGGACTTGCCCTGGTCACGACTGCATATTGATTATGCCGGACCCCTGAAAGGTTTTTTTTTACTTAATTGTAGTGGACTCTTTCTCCAAATGGCCGGAGATATTCAAGATCAGACATCCAACATCAAGGAACACTGTAAGTGCACTTGACGAAATTTTCAGCCGGTTTGGTGTACCAAAGACCATAGTGAGTGACAATGGTACAGCATCCACAGGTTACGAATTTAGAGAATTCTGCAACTCACTGGATATACAGCACATCACGACGCCTATTTACCATCCTAGATCGAATGGGTTGGCAGAAAAATTTGTAGACACATTTAAGCGGGTATTAAGGAAAAACATGAACATTGACACAGATGAGCGGACAATACAAACATTTCTAGCAGTCTACAGAGTAACCCCAAATCCAAACAATGATGTAAATTCATCCCCTGCAGAACTTATGTTCGCCAGAAAAATTAGATCTATTTTCGATAGACTTCTACCGGATAAAAAGAAAGTTACCAGAAAAGAAAACTTTAATGTAAAGTGCTATTCCCCAGGAGATCACGTTTATTTTAAAAATTTTCAGAATGGAAAAAATCATTGGGTGGACGGTATTGTTAAGAAAAGAATTGGGAACATGTTCTATACTATTCAAGGTCCCAGTTTTGTCTGTAAAAGACATGTTAATCAAATCTGTTCCAGAATTTCGGAAAATACAGAGGAAATTCCAATGGAAACGTTGTGCGACACATTTGACATTCCAAAACCGGTGTGTATACATGGACCCATGAATGTATCCCCTGAACATACCGCACGGCCTGAACAGAATTTTTTACCAAAGGAAACTCTGACCAAAAGGAAGAGCACACGTAAAAGGAAAGTCGTCAGGCGTTTAAGTCCTGATCCTAAACGGAAGCGATATTAAAGCTAAAATCGGGAAGATTTCAGCTTCAGGGGGAGGTGTTATAAGGGACATAATTACGGATAGCACCGGATACGAAACGGTGTATAAAAGAGCGTCTTGCATTGTCTTGGAGTCAGTTAAGTGGCGCGCACTAGTCCGACCGTCTCGCGTCTTACACTCTCCAAGTGTAGTCAGGATTAACCAAGCTCTCAGGACGAGCGTTCCGCTCACACACGTTAAGTTACCTTTTTCCTTTACCTTCAGTTACGCGTATATCAACTTCAAGGCGAGCAGCCATTTTGTATTGTGTATTTATTCGAAGTACGAATAAACCTTTTTGTTACGCATTCCACTCGGCGTATTTTGTCATGTTATTATATACCGTCAAAACGGGATATAACATGAAACATGTAGGCAAATACGTAGCCAAAAATGATTGCATAAAAATATCTATTGTAGCAAACATAGTATAGTGCACACATATATAAGGCGATAGCAGAAACCGTAGAAAATAGCCTCCGATCTGTAGCTGAATTGGACCGTAAAAGGATATTAATATTTACTGCTCCTTTGTCTAACTTTCTTTGCTTTAACAGTTCCAAGCGAAATTCTCAACCACAGATAGCTATGACTAATAGAAACCCTACATGAGAGCGTATTCTTCAAACTCTTCAGCTTAATATTCACAGGCAAACTGAATCGAAACAAATATATTGAGGACATTGCCAAGACCGCTGCAAAAAATCTGATATTCCTATTTCCTGCCAGAAAAGTACACCCACCTGAAAGTGTTCTGCATGTCGAGAAAGTCACAATTCGCCAATGCATGGAGTTCTCTGCCACATCTAGACTAGTGCATTTGCCGCCAGTATCTCCTTTCTAAACAGAAGCCAAACAAAGATTACAAACCTATTAGATCTCGCACCATCAACCAAGCTATAACCTCTGTACCATCGCCGGAATGCTGCAAGCCTGTATATGTTTTACAAGTATTTTAATGGAATGTGTCCCGATTAACAAATTGCACATCTACTATCTGGACGAATATAAATTTGACAAATCCGTCTCGCAGAAAAATCCCATTCATTTGCCGTATAGGATACTGCATAATCATGTTGGCACACTGGATTACTGAAGTTAAGCAACGTTGAACCTGGTCAGTATTAAATTGGTGATTATTTGGGATTTCCGTCTGTTGTATGTGCTCTTCGTTTATCTCAGAATTGTTTCCACTCGTCCTGGACTTCTCCTTGCCAATGGACTCAAACAGTGCAGATCCAGGAGAGGTGTGGTTGGATATTGCACAACTCTTGCCTCATAATAGCACACGCACAGCTGCCCCTAATTGGGGATTTCCTTTGAATTTTGAGACTGAACGGAGGCAATAAATGACTGTAGAGGATCCTATATACCGAAAAGTTTGTTTATTTTTCCATGGACCGATAGACTTTAGAAATTCCCTCTCTGTCCCCTGCTTCCCTCACTGTACTAACTCCCTTACTTCTTTGGTCTAAATAGAAATATGTCTTGTTAGAATTTAACGAGAGTAAAGAAAACGTTGACTATAATGCACTAGTAAAATAATATTAAATAAATGAAAAGCGTAACAACTTTCTTTAAAACAAATTATGGAGTATTTTCTATCGATTTACTAAATCGATCTTTAGTTTGTTATTTTTTATTCGACCTAACTGCAAATATTTCTTTCATAAATTCTAAACGGCATCTCCATTCGTTTTGCTAGAGGCACCTACCATGATGAATGAATAAACGACCATTCATCTTTAAAATGCCTCTCTGTAATCATACACATAGACAGTAGATTATTATTTCCATCATTTGTATATATATTTTTTCTGTATGGCTCTGTTTTAAACATCCTGTTTCTATTTTCTTTTATGTGACTAGTTGGGAGGGGGACATCTGGCTTTGCCCGAGCGTAAAATGTGATTTTAAAAGTAAAAAAAAAGTATTTAGGTGCCATCAGCTAGAATCGAAACTGTAGCATTTAAAGCTGTTGACGTTACCACTGCACCAACGTTACATTTATATGAAATGATTAAAAATTAAACTGTAAAAATAAACCAAGGCGAATGTACAAAACGTTTATCGATTTTAAAATTTTTGACCCATTTTGGACCCATAAAAAAACTATTTTAACCGGCTAAAGATACGTAAGAGAACGGTCCATGAAAAATGAAATAATTTGAGGCTCCTAGCACCGCTCTGGGAAATTTAGTTTCGGGGGAAATAGATTTCGAAAATATGGAGACAGACAGACAGATAAACATATAACTGTTTAGATATTAGATATGAGTTTCTTAAATCTGAAGTCGCCACTGTATGTCGAGATCGACAAGCGATATTCAATTGGTAGCGAAGTTCTAAAATAATCAAAGAAGATTTGTCTTTCAGACAATACGCATGTTAAAAATCTAAAAAACAGAAACAAATACATTAAAGACACTGCCACAACTGCTGCAATGTAGGCAAATTTTCACTATCGGATCAGAAAATTGCTTTCACCTGAGAGTTTTATATATCTCTACAAAATTATCATTCGCTCATGCATATGTGTAGTGATTGTTGCCACATCTGGGCTGGTTCATCTAGCTTTAACTTTTCACTCAAATAAGTCCCCAGCATAATAGACCCTACACTATAAACCAAGATCCGTGTAATGTAAAATACATCCCGAAATAAAAAAAATTGTTGAGAAGTTTTAAAGTTCTTGAATAAGAAGCAGACAAACGCGTCAAAAAGTACGTTTAAAATTTCTGTTGTGTGTACGCGCTTACCTTCTAAGTGGCTAGGTTCACTGGATAAGTAGCACACTGTCCAAACTGAAAGCACGCAACTAAATCTATATATATCTATAAAAGTGAAATTGTGTGTGTGTGCGTGTCTGTGTGTATATTTCCCTACCAAACTATTTTGTCAATTTTCAGTCTACAGACTCGAGACTTGATATAAGTGATATTGAGATTTGGGAAAATCTTAATAATCGGTTTTCGGCCAAAAATTTGGCTGTCAAGCGGTCAAAGTTCAACGATCTGACCTTTGAAAACTCTACCAAACTCCTCACCTAATTTTTGGTCTAAATACTCGAAATTTTAGATGTAGGTTCCTTGGACATAGATCAAACATTTTTATTTGATTTGAGCCAAAATAATAAATGTTAAGGAGTCAAAATTGGGGTCAAAGTTTAAAATTTTTGACCCCTGCTGTTTCTTCCAGAGTACTCGGCCAATTTTTGGTGTAAACATTAGAAATTTTACATAAAGTGTATTCAAACATAGAGCAAGTTTTTAAATCGATTTTTGGTTGAGAATTTTACTGCCAAAGGGGTTAAAGTAAAATAATTTGACCTTTGCGGTCTCTAGCAAACCATTCAGCCAATTTTGGGTCTAAACATTTGAAATTTACATAAAGGAAATTTAGACCATGGACCAAGCTTTTTAATCAGTTATTGAGCGAACATTTGCCTACCAAGAGGTCAAAGTTGAAAGAGTTGACCTTTTCAGGCTCCATTTAACTCCTCCGTCAATTTGGATCTAAACACTTTTAATTTTAGATGTAGGTTAGCTGGACATGGGTCAAACATTATACATATGCACATAAAGTTATGAACAGTAGATAGGGTCCGAGCAAAGCCATGTTGAACTCCTTGTTAATTTATAAAACTCTCTTTTTAAAAAAAATCGAGAAAGCTGCATGTTCACATCACGTTAGAGTTACCACTTTTAAATGCTACTCTTGCTTTCGGATAGCATAGTTTTGGTGATAGAAACCACTATTTGCCCATGCATGGAATATTGTTATCACATCTTGGCTGGTGCATCTCTCACTAGTTCCTCAGCTCTAGCATTGGTTAGTAAAAAAAGAATCGCCAATCTAATAGATTCAGCACTGTCAGCCAAACTTCAAACCGTGTTCCATCCCCGAAATGTGGCATCGCTCTGCCGGTCTTACAAGTACTTTAATAAGTTCTCGGACGAACTAAAAGCACTAGTACTCCCTCGACGTAAATACCGCCGACAAACCAGACAAACTTCAAATAAATATTCCTAGATGCTGTAAAGCCTTCCACTCAAATATATGTTTCTTTTGAATGGCTAGACTTTGAAATTCCCTCCCAGACTCTTGCTTCCCTGACTATACTTATTTGCAGACGTTCAAATGTAATGTGAACAGGCATCTCGCTTCCCAACTCCCTACATTGTATCCCCGCGGATTTGGTCCATATTCGTAGCCCTTTACGATTTATTGGCACTGTGCATTGTTTGGGGTTAATAAACACTAAAAAGAAATCTATTCATGTAAGTAAATTTACGAATAAAATGGATAAACACGTGAATGCTTTAAATAAGTCACATATAAGCAACAGCTTACTTTACACTAGGAATTTTGGAATGATAGCGAGTAATTATGAATTAACAAACGAAATATATTTATATCAACAATTTTACAGAAATGTAAAATATACTGTGAAAGACCAATTTTATACAATTTCCTCGTTTTTGTTACTAAAACATTATTAAATGAATGCTAGCTGTTAAATAATTAGATAATTAGCTAAAATAACGTTAGCCATTTTTTTTTCAGAGTCAATTCTCCCCAAAAAAACTCCAATGAAATTCTCAGCGAACGTCTCCTTTTGTTTTCTGCATGAAAAAGAAACTTTATTTCTATAGCAAACACTAGACGAAATGCGACGATGTTATTGAAAATGTTACAAAAATAGCAAAGTTGTTTTTACGCAATTCAACTGTTTGCTATGGAAAGAAACTTGTTCTGACGTCGAATGCAACTGTTGAACCTTGCTTTTTTTTCGATATACGAATATGAAGGAGAAAACTGAATCCTGCAACGACAACAGCTGTTTGATGGTTCGCTCGAAAAAGTCATCTGCTTGTATTCAGGGATAAAGCTAAATATAAAGAGAAAAGAAATATAGGTATACAGAGAAACAGTTTGCTGATATTTTTGACTTGTAGTACAGAGACCCTACATTTTAGTTAGTGCTTAGAACAGTTGCTTCATCAACATCAATAGCTGCGTAATATTGTCGTAAATATAATGTCATATCGCGTATAGAAATTGGCCTGAACTTATATCCGTTGTGCTTTCTCGACACCACACTTCACTACATACAGAATTGGTTACTAAT
>NC_136510.1:82457658-82535158 GCF_053919585.1 Euprymna scolopes
TGATATTGCTTAGGTTTTTTAAGCATTTCTCACGCAAAAAGTTGTCAAGATGCTTGAAAAAGTTGTAGTTTGTAGGTGAGAGGTTTGGAGAATATGGCGGATAAGGCAGAGTTTCTAGCCCAATTCGTCCGACTTCTGCAGGGTCAGTTTAGCAACGTGTGGTCGTACATTGTCGTGGGGGAGAATTAGGACATTAATGGTGACTAATAATGGGTGTTGAATTTTTTTATCCATTTCATCCATTCTCGACAGTACTTGACCACCGTAATTGTTGCGCCTGCGTTAAAAATAAACATCCAAAGAAACAGTAATTGATGAGACCGGTCACAGACTACCAAACACTCCGTACGACCTTCTTTTGGTACAACTCTGGTTTCGGAAAGAGTCGTATAGCTCCTCCGGTCGAGCTTCTGAGTTAAGCGCCATCGCTTGTCGTAGAGAACCCACTTTTCATCGCAGGTCACAACCTGATCGAGAAACTAGTCGTGTTTGTTGCGTAAAAAATGGAAGATGATAGTTCATAACGGCGTTTTTGGTTGTCGTTCAATTCGCAAGACACCCATTAAACCTTCTGAAAAAACGGAGACATAATTGGTTTTAAACAATTGTAATTTGAACGATTAGTTAGAGCGAGAATATTTTTTAAATCTATCTTCTATATCTATGCTCGTATAAATTCGTTTTTCTTTTGTGTGTATTGATATTTTATTAAAAACACATGTTTCTATTTATTTAAGAAGAAAATACAATTTTCTTATATATGGGTTGTGGAATTGCATTCACTAGCGAAAGATCTAGCTAATTTGCATATTCTTTTAAACATTCATTTTAATTAATTCTCTATTATTTTTTCGGTTTTCTGCTGGGATGATCATCTAGAGTTAACTATTACTTGTAATTATATTCATGCAGATATTCTACATGATTTATACTTGCATAATATTTGCGTAAAATCGTTACATTAAACAAAAAATTGTTCCATATATATTTATGCGTACGTATATATTTTTGTTTAATCTATTAGTCTATCTATCTATAAATCTATAAAAGTGAAAGTGTCTGTGTGTGTTACTGTGTACATTTCCCTACGTGATAACTCTGTCAATTTTTAGTCTACAGACTCGAAATTTGATATACAGCGTACTGAGATTTTGGAAAATCGATGTGATCGGGTTTCGTCCAGTAATTTTGCGATTAAGGGGTCAAAGTTCAACGATTTAACCTCTGAGAACTCTACCAAACTCCTCGGACAATTTTGGTCTACGCATTTAAAATTTTAGATATACGTTCGTTGGACATGGATCTAACTTAATAACTTGAGTTGAGCCCAAAACAATAAATTTTAAGGGGGCTTAATAGAGATCAAATAAATAAAAAAATGACCGTTTTTTTCTTTTTTTTTTTTTTTGCTCAGCATACACTTCCAAACACCCGGGCAACGCCGGACACCAATGCTAGTGATATATAAAATAAAATATTATAACAAAAACTTATTTGAAAATACGTCATTTCAAATCAGAATGAAAAATTCCGCAAGAACCGTGTTGCCAAACTAATATATATATATATATATATATATATATATATATGTATGTATGTATGTATGTATGTATGTATATATATATATATATATATATATATATATATATATAGGTTTGAGGTGTTCAACAGTCGACACAAATGAAGACAATGAGGTTGCTAGATAGTGCTCAATAAAAAGAGCAAAATATTTTTTTATTATTTGAGGCTAAACAGTTACATATGGTCGCTACAAATACCGATCTGTTTCAGTCAAAGAGACTTCCTCAAGCGACCTAGGACCTCTTAACGCCAAAAAGAAAAATGGGAAAAATTAGAAAGAAATTGAAAAAGAAAAAAAGAGAAAAAAGAGAAAAAAGAAAAGATAGAACTCTTCAAAAAAGAATATAAAAAGATCATAAAATGCTCTGAGCTCCCTAAAAAAAGAGTATAAAGAGGGTGTATACGCAGATGTCTGTGTTGATATACATGTGTGTATATCTGTTTATATATATATATATATATATGTATATATATATATATATATATATATATATATATATATATACCCGCGGCTGTTTATGTATCTATACATATAATTGTGTATTCTTGCGTGTGCGTATTTTCTTCCATATATGTATGTGTGTGTGTATGTGGGCCGCTGTTGCACACGTATGTATGTATATGTATATTTTGTACGTATGTATGTATACGGATGTATGTCTCCCTATGAATATGTCTGCATTAATCTATCACCCCACCCCAACGTAACTTATAACGACACGTAACTCCTGATGTCAAAAAATACATTTGGAAGCTTCTTTTCTTGACACGTCGAATACCAGTGTATAAGCAGACCCCCACACACATCCACGTGCCTATACAATTTACAGTTCCAATAAAATTATGACCCACTTTAATCATTTCAAATTTATATCCAGTTGTAAAACTAATTTCGAATAATCTTCCAATAGGTTATAATACGATCTTTCCATTTTTATACCCCCTTTTTTTGAAAGCTCAGAACATTTTATGATCCTTTTATATTTTGTTTTGAAGAGCTCCATTTTTTTTCTTTTTAAATTCCTGTCGAATTTTTCCCATTCTTCTTTTTGGAGTTAAGAGGCCCTACGTCGCCTGAAGAAGTCTCTTTGACTGAAACAGATGGCTATTTTTAGCGACAATATGTAACTGTATACCCTCAAATAATAATAATCACAGTAATAATAATAATAATATATATATATATATATAAAGAGAGAGAGAAATCGATAGATAAATCGATAAATAGATAGATAGATAGATAGATAGATACTAGTAAGCCTCTTAGCATTGCCCAGTCGCAAAATATGCTTTAATACGATATTTTATTATATTATATAGGTCCCAATGCATACAATATTGTAATGTTTTTTAAAATGTTTTAAAAAATGACGCGTAAGCCCTCACTTATACGGTTGGTTCACAAGTTCCCGCCATTTCATAAAAAATTGTTCTAAAACATGTTCTTTTATTTGGCAAAGTGTCATATATCGTAAGAAAGCATATATTCTGTTCTACAAGATACTGGTCATCGTTTTTTCTCATCTATTTTTTTCTCGTTGTTCAGAACCGTATTCTGTTCTACAAGATACTGGTCATCGTTTTTTCTCATCTATTTTTTTCTCGTTGTTCAGAACCGTATTCTGTTCTACAAGACACTGGTCATCATTTTTTGCTAATATAATTTTCTCTCATTTTTCAGAACCGTATTCTGTTCTACAAGATACTGGTCATCGTATTTTGCTCATATAATTTTTTCTCATTTTTCAGAACCGTATTCTTTTCTACAAGATACTGGTCATCATTTTTTGCTCATATAATTTTTTCTCATTTTTCAGAACCGTATTCTGTTCTACAAGATACTGGTCATCATTTTTTGCTCATATAATTTTCTCTCATTTTTCAGAACCGTATTCTTTTCTACAAGATACTGGTCGTCGTTTTATTCTCATATAATTTTTCTAGTTTTTCAGAACCATCAAATGGATTGTCAAGTAGATAAAAAATCACATTTTTGATACCTCCTTCTTTTCATCTTTAATCGAGGTCAAACACCGAGTAAAGTGATCTAGCATATTTGTGATGTATATGGAGAAAACGCTATAACTGAGAAAAATGTTCAAGATTGGTTTATTAGATTCAAACACGGTAATTTCGATATCAGTTACGGTCCTCCTTCCAGAAGACCAATCAAGATAAAAAGAAGACCAACTCAGGGTTCTTTGACCATCAGAGATATAGACATTGGTTGCAAAGATGAAGTGTGATTTTGCGACAATTTCACGCCAAATTCAATCAATGAGATTCTCACAAAAACTTGAAGCTTGGGTCCCATAGGAATTTACTTTTGCTGTTAAAATTCTTTGATTTTCATTAAGAAAAACGGCATGAACATATGGAAGAACCTAATAAAATCGAAACCAAAACGTTTATCTTACGATTTACTTTTTCCTTTGACGTGAATGCCTTAGTAATGAAGACATGTTTGCTGCAAAGCTATAAATCAAAACACGAACAAATATCTGTTACGTTATGCATGCTTATTCGAACTTCACTTGGTTTCATGTTTGTAGACCTTAAACTGACAGAGGAGTTTGGTAGGCAATTTGTTGAAACAAATATATATTCGGACACATAATATATATAGAAAGAGGTTTGTGTTTACTATAACTTTTTACTCAAATATTATGTAAGTATAAATCATGCGGAAAATCTGCATGAATATAATTAAACATAATAGTTAACTAAAGCTGATCATCCCACAAGAAAACCGAAAAAATAATAAGGAATTAATTAAAATGAATATTTAAAAGAATATGCTAATTAGCTGAAGTTTTTGCAGATGAATGCAATACCACGATCTCCATATAACAAAGTTGTATTTTCTTTTAGATAAATAGAAAGAATGGGGTTTAATATGAATATCAATACACAAAATTAAAACTACACTGAGGAAGACCAAAGATTCGGTCGAAAATCATATTCGCGTAAAAAAAATATTTATTATTATTTTTTTTCATAACCGTACTTTGAATTCCTGCTCGTCACCAATAAGCAAACGAATAAAGAAATGTTACAAATTTTTATACTTTTTGTATTCATTTTTTACACATTTTCATATGCATATATATATACTAGCTGGACCAGTTAACCAGCGTTGCCTAATGGTAGCATGCCCCCCTTCCGCGTAAAAAAATATAATACAGTTTTGTTGTTGTCTTTGTTGCCAACCCCCAGATTCCTTTTTTTTAAGAACGACTTTCGGAATAGACACCTCATTTTGTGAGTGGGGGAGGTGTAGTTAGAAAATTTTCCTAAAATGTATTGCATGATTGTCGTTTAGCTCGTGCGTACTACATTGGCGGGCAGGTTATATTTCAGGTTATTTTTCAGTGTATGGCTCAGGCTATTGTTCAGGTATGGTATTTTTGTTGACGAGACTAGAGTTAAACTGGCAAAATACGCTGAAAGCCTCTTTCATCTTAAAGAAACTGAATTCTTGTAGTCGCATGTACATTCAGAAACTAACAATTTTATGTATTCAAGAAAAAAGAAACATTATAATATATAACAGAAACAGAACGGATTCTTTTAATACTCTTTTCCTGGACAACAATGGCTGGGGCAAAGTTTGATTTAAAACTGATACCCGAATTCGACGGATCCACTTCTGTTGTCGACTGGGTCGAAAGGGTTGAGCTGACCTGCAACCTCTGTGAAGTAAAGGGGGCGCATACCGTGATTCCCCTAAGATTGGCTGGAGGCGCCCTAAGTGTATATCAGCAACTGAGTGCTGTGGAGAAGGCTGATATTACCTGTAAAAAATGCTTTATACAAGGCATTTGCCATGGATCCCTGTACAGCCTACGAAACATTTGCCACTAGGAAGCTCATGCCAGGAGAAACCGTGGACGTCTTCTTCGTGGAGCTGAAGAAACTTGCAGTTCTATTTGGCAATGGAGTGTCAGAGCAAACACTGGCGTATGCGTTTGTGGCCGGCCTTCCCACCCATGTTAAGAAACTGTTGAGGGCTTCCACCAGTATATCTGTAACGCCCATGGAACATTTGTTAGAACGCGCTCGAGCCATTATCAGAGATGAGGAGGACCTGAGGGAACCGGTTGTAATGATGGCGCAGGAAGCCAAGACTAATGCTGAAAAGAGTCCCAGTTTGAGACCCACGACCAATGGGAGATGTTTCTGCTGTGGCCAGCGAGGCCATATCGCAAGAAATTGTACTAACAAGGGGCGGGGGCGCCCGTGCTGTTTCCAATGTGGTAGCTATGGACATTTATCCCAAAATTGTGCGGGAAATGCATCAGGGGGCAGGACGTCAGCGCCGCCCTGTTCCCCGGACAAGATTAAATTGAGACGCAACCGACAATAAATGTGTACGTGGACCAAGTGCTTTGTTCAGCTCTTCTCGACTCCGGTTGCTCACACACCATCATGAGTGCCAAGTTGTGTCGAAACTGGACAAAGCAGAACATCAAAGTAACCACAATAGGTGGCAATACGCAAGCTTACTGTGGAGCCGGAACTGTCAAAGTCCACACAGACTCTGGTGTGGCCGCAAACATTAATGTGCTGGTGATGCGAGGGGATTTGCTGGGATTCGATGTACTATTGGGATATGATGCTATTAAGGCACTGGGGGGAGTGGTTATCGGAAGAGATGGGACTGTGCGATTTTTGGAAACTGCAGTTCACATTGATCGGCCTGATTTTAAGGTGGACTACGACCCTCACCAAAAAGCATGGACTGCATCGTGGAAGTGGACGGAAGGAAGGGCGCCAACCGAACTCAAGAATAGCATTACAGAGTACTCGATACCCGACGAGGCCCCTAATGATTACGAGAAGGAACTTGAGGCATGGATCCAGGATGGATGGCTGATCCCCTACCCCAACAAGCTGGGACCACCCAAGGGTCTGATTCCCTTAATGGCTGTAGTCCAGCATAACAAATCAAAAGTTCGTCCGGTGCTGGACTATCGTGAACTCAATAGATACATTGAGACGTACACTGCCGATGCTGACGTGTGCGCCAGCAAGCTGAGAGAATGGCGCCAGAAGGGCTCCAATGTGTCTATAGTAGACTTGCGGAAGGCTTATTTGCAGGTGCGAGTGGATGAGACATTGTGGCCGTTCCAGACAGTGTGGTTCCGGGGTCAGAGATACTGCCTTACTCGGCTTGGCTTTGGGCTGAATGTGGCACCGCAAATCATGAAGACCATCGTAAATGCAGTGTTGTCCCAGGAAAAGACTACTGAGGACGCAACATCGGCCTATATTGATGATGTGTATGTCAATGAAGACGTACAATCTGCGTCGCACGTCAGAGAAAAATTAGCTCAATTCGGGTTGGAGTGCAAGGATCCCGAACGTCTGAGGGATGGAGCACGGGTATTAGGATTGGACGTTTGCGGGAAAGACGGTACCTTACGATGGAGGCGTGGCAGTGAGATTCCAACCGTCCCTGATGTTATTACGCGGCGGACTATTTTTTCCTTGTGTGGGAAACTTATTGGTCACTTACCAGCGTGTGGCTGGCTCCGAGCAGCTGTGGGCGTCATCAAACGCAGGGCAAGTTTAGTAACTATAGGTTGGGATGATGTATCTGATGATGCTCTTCTAACTCTGATAACGACAGAAACCCCAGAGAGAGAGTTAACAAGGAGGATCCTGCCCGTGTAGAATGGTGTGTCGATGGGGACACTGTGAATGTGTGGGTTGACCCTAGTTCTTTGGCATTCGGAGTGTTATTGGAGCAACGTGGAAATGTAATTGAAGACGCATGCTGGCTGCGACACGTGAATGATGCTCAACACATCAACCTGGCGGAACTGGATGCTGTTGTGAAGGGTTTAAATCTGGCACTGCAATGGCAGTCGAGAAGTTACACTTGTACACGGATTCTCTCTGCGTCTACCACTGGGTGTCCGACACTTTCTCGTGACGAACAAGAGTCCGTACTAAGGCAGCCAGTGAGATGTTAATCCGGCGGAGGCTAAACACCCTGAAGAGTCTGGTATCAGAATATGACCTGTCGGTGAGTGTAACGCTCGTGGCATCACACTGTAATCGTGCAGACCAACTAACCCGTGTGCCTCACAAATGGTATGAAGCTGTGAAGACAGGCGTGCAGTTCACTGCTCGATCTTGCGCAGTTGGTACGATTAGCTCATGCCAAATACAAAGAATTCATGTGCAGAGTGGACATCCAGGTATCAAAAGAACTTTGTATTTTGCGAGGCGTGTAGACCCGGCAGTGACAAGGGCGGATGTCAGGCAGATCATCAGGCACTGTGAGGCATGCCAGTCTATCGATCCTGCACCTGAGCAATGGCAGAAGGGGCGATTGGAAGTTGAGCATGTGTGGCAACGATTAGCGATGGATATTACCCATTACAGTGGTAAGCCCTTTCTAACCCTTATCGACTGTGGACCTACTCGTTTAGCGGTGTGGCGGCAAATGACCAGGCAGGACTCAGCGAATGTTGTCCGTCAACTGTCATCTATCTTTTCTGAGCGAGGTGCGCCGGAAGATATATTGACGGACAACGATGCTGCTTTTTGTAGCCACCAAGTTCGGCAGTTTTTGAATGAGTGGGGTGTCCGACTACGACTGCGATGTGCCCATGTGCCATGAGGGAATGGCATTGCTGAGAGGAGCCATCGCAGCATCAAGAGAATTGCTGCCAGAAAACAATGCACCATTACGGAGGCCACGTATTGGTATAACGTCACACCAAAGAATGGGAAGACACTAACAACAGCACCGGCCAATGCCATACACAAATACCATGTTAGGATAAAGGGCATTGACACTGTCCAACCAATCGACGAGGAGAGTCATAACAAATACAAGGTAGGGGATCCAGTTTGGGTTAGACCCCCTGGAAACCGGTGCACCACCAAGTTCAAGCGAGTCGGTCCTTGTTGATGGAACCCCACGCCATGTGCGCGATCTTCGCCCGGCTAGTGAAGTACATCCCACAACTACAGAGAGCGACGAATCATCAGATGATGAGCTGCTGATGAGTGAGGTCACCGAGCAAGAGAGTGGTAGTTTTAATTCGTCTGATCAGGCAGGATCAGAACCAGAACCAGAACCAGAACCTCACACAGAACCAGAAACAGAACCAGAACCTGAATCCGAGAGTGTAAATACCACCCTTGGCAGAAGCCAACGAACTAAGAGGCCACCCCCGGAGTGCATTCTATGTGATCATCAGATCAGGGGGGAGTGTAGTACTTACCAACACAATAAACGCCCTCGTGTTTGTGCCTTGTATAGGCATGCGCGACAACAAATTTATTTTATAAGCGGAAGTCTCGAGGTTATCAGGAATCTACAGGCGCATGCGCAAGAGAAGGGATTGAGATAGTGGTATAAAGGCAGGTCGAGTGAGAAGGTTGGGGTTGTTGTTGTCATTGGACGTTACAGTGACGCATGCGTTAGCAGGTGATTAAGAGGCGGTTTATTTTTGTGTGTCAAGTCGCGCACCTCGGTGAAGGTAATATAAATCGTTCACCTCGGTGAAGGTGAAGGTCATAAACAAGTCTTATTTATTTGAAACAACATATACAGAATATTGTTTCTATTATTAACAATCTAAATAGAACACTTTAAAGATTGAAACAGTAGAAATATTGTTCGCAAACAATTGTTAATTGATATAGCTACAAGGAAAATAAATTGGGAGAATTAAGGCATAGACAATTTATGTTTAGTGACCTAAATTCGTGTAAAGATAAAAACAAAAACGTTATTATAAGTGTTTAAAATAGACACAAACATTTATCAATATATATATACCCAAAAGAAAATGAAATTATATTAAAATAGGCAAAAACAATATAATTTCGATAGTGACCTATACAACATGTAATAATAGTTAGTACTCGTGCGAACCCTAATAAAGAAAAGGTTTTAGAAAAAAATAAAGCAACCCCCGGTAAGACAAATGTAAATAACAGAGAGTACCCGTTCGATCGGCAAAAAAAAAAGAAAGAAAGAAATGTGAAAAAAAATCGTAGCGTCGGTACGAAAGATCGAACATGTAACGTTTTGAGGAAAAGGATTGTACCAACAATTGACGGAAGCGCTTTAGTCGAGTAGTCTACTATCAACTGACAACATTAGCGCTCTCGACTTTAAAGATGAGGTGTTTAGATGTGCAAATATTCTTGAAATATGTGTTCACTAATAGTGACTCGTTCGGTCTACACCGATAAATCGCTTAATGTAAACATAAGTCTTACTACTTTTAAATTAAACCAATAATTCATGTTAATTGTTCAATGTTTTTAAAAGTATGTGTAAATATTCTCGAAGTATGTGTTAACTTAAATTGACTCGTTCGGTTAACACCAATAAATCGCTACATATAAACACGAGTGTGTCTACTTAAAAAGTAAACCAACAGTTCATTGAAAATGTTCAATTTTTTCTAAAATTAAAGTATACAACAAAACACATGTAATCAGTGTATAGCTTCATACTGAATTGGTCCTTTTCAAGAATATTAAAGCTATAAAAACACATAGACAGTGTATAGGCTATACAAACATCAAAATCTGCTCTCGACTATATTAATCGAGTATGCGGAATTATTTTTTTATTTAGCGTAGAAAGAAATAATTTTACTCAGTTGTACGTTAACAAAAACAAAAGAAAAGTTCATACAGTTTTTTTTGTAAAGGACTAAGAAATAAAACGTTTGAGACAGTTTAAACGCTTCCAAATAACATTATAGCCGGGTCTCGAATGCAGTATTAGTGTAATCAATTGTTTTTGAATTAGGTCAATGCCTGTATAAAGAAAGAATGTTAGTCAAATATAACATGAAAATAAAGGAAGGTTTTGCGTTTGTTATTATTGTATTTTATTTACAATAATAAACTCTCGTGGAGAGAGAAGTCATGTTTTTAACCGCTGGCGCGTTCTTTTTTTAAATTGAGATGACATTCTGGAATAGACGAATAGTGTGTTCGCAGTCAATGAGATTTTGTGGAATTTGAGGAGGGAGAGATCATTAATTTTGGAATCGGAGAAGGAAAGGTTATGGTATGTGTGTAAGCGTATGAACCAAAAAATGACGGTGCTATTCTACATATAACTCAAATGCAGAATACGTGCCAGTGTCGAGTGGGGGGGAGCGGTAGGAGAACTGTTTATTTAGAGAGGGAAATAGCAGTTGCTTCCACTGTCGATGTTTATGACAGTGATGAAGCTTCTCCTAAGATATAATCAAGGATTTTAATTTAGCGAATAATTGCGAGTAAGGTGGCGTTCAAATGTTATATTATATAGTGGCTGATAATCATATAATAATATATATATATAATATATATATATATATATATATATATATATATATATATATATATAAAGCGGGAGAGAGCGTAAGTTAAGAAGATGAGGCGTAAAGTTGCATCATCAAGCCAATAAGTATGTTAGAGAAAAAGAAATAAGAGGGAAACCTCTTTAGCTTTTTGAATTCCAGAGCCAAATGCCATTCGTCAGAGGACGAGAAAATTTTGGCATTATACAAAATAAATGTTAAAAGCAACACCGAATTTTAAAACATTCAGATTATAAATAGAAATAAAAAAAATTGGAAATTAAAATTGGAAAAATAGTTTCGAGGGAGCGTTATGATGGATAAAAAGAGAAAAGGTCAGAAAATAGCAATAAATAATTAAAGAACATACCAAATAAAATATAGGAAAATGAAGTACTACGATTAAAAACAAAATGTATAAGAATATTAACATTTATTTTAAAAAACATTACTTTTTTTAAAAAACAGCAAAAAAATTTTTTTTAATTTTCTAAAATTTCAAAAACATTTAAAAATGTCAGAAAACGTACGATAAGAACTACCGGAGGGAGGAAATGTAACATCCTTGGATTTGTGATAAAAATTCTGGTTGCGTCCCCAGAATGTCAAAAATGATCAAAATGGCAAAAATAGCATTTTTCGAGACATAAACTCTTTTCCAAACATTAGAGTTTGCTGAAAAATTTCCCAAAAGCAAGATCACATAGATATACATCTGGAAACGTAATATTTGACCATGGGAAAATTCTGGTTTCGTTCCCAGGGCGTAAAAAGGGGTCCAAATGGCCCAAAATAGCACATTTCGGGACATAGTATATTTTCAAAGCATTAGATTTTGCTGTAAATTACCCAAAAGCAAGATCACATTAATATATACCTGCAGATATAATATTTGACTCTTGGGAAATTAAGGGTATTGAGCCCAAGGGTGTTTTAGGGATGAAAACACACCTTTTGGGGCTATTTTTTTAAATTTTCTCCTAACATTCATACTTGTGTCTTAATAGGGATTTAAAATGGTACCAAATTTTAAAAAAATACGGTAAGTCATGAAATTGCGTCATTAGGCTGTTTAAGCCAAATATTTTACACCTGGCCAGGTGTTTAAATAGTGAAAATAGCTAACCATACCCACGTGGGGAGGCAAACAAATAAGAACATGTACAATTCGGATGTGTTTTATCGTTATTCCAATTCATGTTTGTTACCTGTGAATGTTAGACTCAGGAGTTTAAATAATAAACGCTCAGCTAGCGTTCATAGGCAGCCATGGAAGTTTCGTCAGTGATAAGAACCTTAAAATTTTTGTACTTTGTATGTAGATCATTTAGAGTTTTATCAGAAAGGGTCTTTCTTGATCTGGCATGAAAAATAGAAACATGAAAATCCGTGTTATGTGTAGTGCCGTTTATTTTACTGGGTTCCGTACCAGTGGAAGCTGCATCAAAAACAGCTGGATGTTCCATATCCTGGGGAGAAAGTATTCATTTGAAGTAATGTCGGAATTAGCATACCGACGAGTAGGGGGGAGGAGAAGAAAAAACTGTTTAAGTCTTGCAACGAAATGTCGACGTTGCTTACAAGCAGTCTTCCCTTGTAAAAGTAACAAATGGGTAACGATGGTCGAAGTGTAATTTGTCTAAAAGACAGCAACAACTACTACAACAACAGTAGAGCGGCCACCCCCTTTTATCTACTCCGTCCACGAGATCTCAGTCAACGAGATTCACGCGTGACTAGAATGTCTATTTAACTTGTAAGGAATAGGCACTCAGGTTTTTGGATTAACGAACCACCGGCCGTGTTGGTCACAGCTACCAGCACTCCTTTCTTCCCCACCGACCTACCCTCGGCTAGTCAGCTATAATGTATACCACGTGACTCTTTCCAGGTCTACCACAAAAAAAATCAAAGTCATCAGTCGGGGGACCATTTTTGGTCTTTTGTTGTCAAATGCAGTGGAATCGCCCGTTTTTCAATCAAATCAGTTAATTATCTGCTTGAATCTAAAGCAACAACGCTGGAATCGAAGGAAGCTTTGTATGCCTTCCTGCTGTGACTTAATCCACAATATATTGTAGTCTACATTGCACTGTAAAGAGCCCTGCTTTCGATTTGATAACATCAATTTGTTTTTATTTAATGGCTTAGATTAAGTTTGAAAATGCTAAAGTCAAGTATCATGGTTTATTTGTGCTCTAAGTAGAAATATTCGTTTCGAATTTGCATCTCATATAGGAGACCTTTCTGTTGATTTTATAGGACGAACACTGATGCTTGTGCAGTGATAATCATTCTCAAATGCACTTGTAATTTTAGGCTGTATATGAGTAATAACTTTGGTCGATATGATGCGGTCCCGTCTTTAATCAGGCGTTGCGGGGTAGATGTATATATGACCATGTATTTACAGTATCAAATTAACGTATATTGTATAACTGTTCCATCGTACGTATCTTGCCTGTGTACATGTCACTCATAAATGCCTGTTGTGTTCTCATCATAACGGACAGTATGTATGTAATTTGTACGTTCTGCTTATTGTGTTGGTGGGTGCTTGCGTGTCAGAATATATAATACAAATAACATAAGATGATGCTGTTTGTTGCTTCATGGAGGTTCGTCAACCATCCTCGGGCAGAGGGCTGGAATCTGTTTAAAGGAACACTACAATACAGGACCCAAGACGATGTGAGATTTTATATATTTTATTAACCCCCGGGAATTCGACTTTACAGAAAAGAGTGATGGACGATCTTTGCCGCGAGGTGTTGTCCTGTCTCCATTGTAATACCCCGTAACCCTTATGAGAAAACCCGTGTTTAGCTCGCCTGTTTTCCTCGGTGTCTTTAATCCAACTGCCAACTATCTTGCGCAAACCGGAATACGTGACATCTGACATTACACCTCCGGTTCTTCTTTGCATTTTCGCTGCAAACTGACCGGGTCACAAAGTTTGATGTGTTGTCAAAACATGACTTCAAATCTCTGTTGTCCACTCATCGCTAGATACTTAGATAATTAGACAGATAGATAGATAGATAGATAGATAGATAGATAGATAGATAATGTACTTCTCTGTCCAGTTATTCTCTCACACAGGTTATTTTTAATTATTGATGTTTTATCCTTATCAGAAACACGACCGCATTGAACATTTTAAGAGACAAAATACATTTGTGAGTAATCTTTAGAAAAATAGGTCCAGCTGTTTCGGAATTCATAGGGAACGAACCCACACACGCAGACACACAAAGTGTTTTTTTTATATAAGTCGGTAATTATCTTTTAATTAATTAAATAAGATACAAATAATTATATGCAAAAATTTTATTTACTCGTAGGAGCAACCGTGTTTACTTTTTACTAGCGAATTAGTATAATTGAAAAAGTGTGCCTATATAAATTTCTTTTAATTGTTTTTGTTGTTAAATATTAGGATATAATTTTTGTATTATTCAATTAGCGAATTACATTAGGATAGAATAAATAATCGATTAGTTTCATTTTTTGCATCTTTAGCCTTTATTTCCACTCCCTTAAAGCAAACACAATTACAAGATAATTCCCCTTATATTGTAGAAGTGAATGTTTCTTCTTTTTAAAAACATTTTATGCTGTACACATCTTTTGGTCTCGATCAGTCCATAGTGTCAACTTTGGAACACGACCCTGGATGCAACTTTACAGGAAAGTATATCAACATTTTTTGCAGTCTTCATAATTTTTACTGATTATTAATTATTGGTATAAATTATTTTCGTAGTTCTATCTAGTGCTATATAATATATTTATCCATTGTTTTCTATACTGGAGATGTTTTTATTAATTATAATAGCATTAAAATATGGAGGATTAACGTGTAACCATCTCTCAACGATCAATATGCTTGTATGTCGTAGTTTTCTATTCGTCTTTATCTTTGTATCTCGACTGTTTCGGCTCAAGTGAAAAGTGTCCATGAAGCAAAACGTACAATTACCATAGTTCGCAAATAAAAACACACACACACACGCGCGCACACTCACACACGCGCGCACACCCACACACCCATATATATATATATATATATATATATATATATATATATATATTTATTTATATATATTCATATACATACATATATATGCATATATATATATATATACATATATATTTATATATAAATATAATTCCACAGCCAAGTTTGGCTGTGAAAATAATTATATAATATCTCACATTCTGATATATATATATATATATATATATATATATATATATGTATATATATATATATATATATATATATATATATATATATATATATATATATATATATATAGGGGAAGTCGACTTTTCACTTTAAAAAAATCAACTCGACTAGCCCCAGGAAAGTTGTGTAGTTGTATACCTAATACTCATACAAAAAATTAGATCTCTTACTTGCACCGTAATTTGAGGAAATAACATTACAGATCATCTACATAAACTAATTGAAAAATCTTTGTTTTTTTTATATATTTTTCCTATAAATTGGTTAGAAAAATTATTATTTTCAATATTTAAACCCAAAAATGTTATTTTGTTGCATTAAAATGAAATGAATAAGGTAAAACAGATAAAAGATAACTAGAATTTTAAACAATTCTACTCCCCCTGTTAGCTCTGACAGCTCAATACATTCGTTTTTATAACTTCCTTAATGAAATTGGAAGTGATAACATTTTAAAAGATTGAAAGAACAGATAATTGTTCTTGTTATAAAAAAAAAAGAAAATAATGTGTATCCTCTTGATTAACATATTGCATCAAATTGCTGTATGTAACATCCCTTAAAAGCGAGTGCAGACCTCATTTGCCGACACAACACCTTTGCAATTATATGCCTTTGCCTTGCTTCAAACTCATACACTTATTCAGAAGCTTCAGTTGTTAATTTAACTCCCCGTTCAACACTTTGTGAATGTGAGGGCAAATCTGGCAACTTCAACTTAATTCCATTCATCAGTGAATTTAAAAGTTCATCTTCAGAAAATGTTTCTGTAAATGCCGGTTCACAAACTCCACTCTGTGAAAGGTCAATTAATTCAGACCAATGATTGGCATTAAAGTTGATTTGTGTTATCTTTTTTAATCTTTTTTTGGTCGGCTCCTCTTTCCTGAAAAAATAGAAAAATTACTTTATTGAGCTAACTTAAAAGTGTAAGCTTATATATTTTAATGTTTATAATGAAATGCAAACTTAAACTTAAAATGACTTGATAAATCGACCAATTTAATCAATATTATATGCATGAATTGTTACTTACCTAATCGACACACTTTTTTTTTAATTGCTTCTTCTCTCACTTCGAGGTCTTCTGATTTTACCATAGCATGCAATATATTTTCAGGTAGCAAAGCAAAAGCATTATGCTGTAAATTTTTAATGTAATATGCTGAATTTCAGGTGGCTGTTTCCTGATCCTATTGATCATATTGAAAATATACAGTTGCTGGTTATGGAACTTATTATCTGTTTTTATTTCAAACAAGCTAACTGCATATACTTCAACTGTAAATTTAATAAGGCTGTGGAGTTTGCCAGACATTTCTTGAAGATAGGCACATCGTGTCCATAAACACATTAGTCTGATGGCCAAAGTTAACCATCTTGCCTGATGTATAGACCAAATTTTCCGGGCAGTAAATTTAGGGTAAACTTTTCCTCTAGAAATGCCAAGTGCATATTCGAATAAAAGTCTCTGGTCAGAGGTTAGTTCATTTAATTCCTCAGCCGTAAAACAAATATTCAGAGGACAACCAACTGGTGTAAATATTACTTGGGGTAAATGATTATAATCATTACTACATAATTTACCTGGAGGACCAGCGAAAGTTATAGGGCTTTTTGTGATTCCATCTATATGTTTAAAAAGAGCTCTAAATGGAAGTTAATTTTGGTGTAAAGAACAACCTATGGTGTGTAAATTTGTCTGCAGTTTTTTCTCAACAGGTGCTACAAGTCCAGCCTCACAACCTGTATTTGTATTCGTGTTGTCTACTAAAATAGCTTTAATTGTAGATTCACTGTTGTATTCTTTCAGATCAGCAACGACTTTCTCTGCAGGAACATTACTGTTTGCACCAATATTAGGAATAACTCTATGAGTGAGATATTTACTTTTGTGTTCCATCTCTGCTGTGAAAGTCAAATGGCGTTCTGATCCCTTTGCTTTTTTAAATATTTTCTCTCCATTTGACCCCAAAATCTCTTTATACAACAATGTATTTTTATCATTTCTCCCATCAACCCCAATCCAAACAAGGTTATTAACGATTTCACCGTGTCTTTGATGGGCATTTTCTTTCATTCTTTCCTTTTGTCTATCTATTTTGCATTTATCAACGATAATATCTTTTATATCGACATTAGATTTGAGAAGGCCCATGGCCTCTAAATCTAAAATCAACGCATTAGCAAGGCTGGCGCCAAGGTTGGAAGAAATATCACCGCTGATTAATTCCATAGTATATCAAGGGAGTTTGATAAGACTGTAAGGGCCTGTGTGATGTCTCTCTGGCTCAAAGTATTCAACTTCTGTTGAATCACTATTAGGACTGGAGTAGGAAAGAACAGCATCCTCATCATCAGATGTTGACATATCATTAGATGATGGACAGAATCTCTTTTGTTGTTCTAATCTTTCTGTTTTCCTTTTACATTTTTTTATGTCAGCTTTGTCGATTGGACCAAGCTGGAAAGTACCCCTGGGTCCATTTTTATCTCTCTGATCTTTTAAATATTCCCTCTCTTCCACTGGAAGCTGAAATATAAAATGTTATATTTTGTACAAACACATTAATATTGAAATATTATTTCATATGTAAATGGTAATAATTGCTTTTTACAAGTGTTTAAACATTAAATGCAAGCATGGAAATCAATTTAATTTAAAATTTACATGACTTCGTTAATCAAACATACCCCAAAAAAATTAAACAGAAAATAATCTTACCTTCTTTTCCAAAGGACAGGTACAAAGTATGTGCTTAGTCTTGCAATGTTCCTTGTTGCATTTAACATTTTTGTCATCACAGCTTAAAATGGGTAGAAGCGATGTCAAACAGCGTATCTAGCTTTTCCTGGAAAAGTTTTTCTTGGAATGCAGATAAATATTTTCTATTTATCTGTTTTGCTTTCTGGAAACATAAGATCTTCACTTTATTCACAATAGACATTTTATTTATCAGAGATAAACGAGGGTTGACTGCCTTCCAAATGCCAATTATATCCTTTGCTATTATTTTAGAAATATCTACCTCTGTTAAGTCTGGATATGTATTTAAAAGAAAATACCTGTATTGGATGACTTGCCGGAAAATGGGGAGTTCCGTTTTATCTAATGGGGCAGGTGGACCTGAAAATTTTCTTGCATCTTTACTGCGAGTACAAATTGTTATGTTTCTTTTTTCAACCATTTTTATTGAAATATCTTAAAAGAAAATATATTGTAGTAGGTTATCAGATGTTATACACATTTACTGAATAATACTTAATTAATATTGTAAACAATGAAGTAACATGAAATCCAACCATCTTATTTATTTTTTATCGATTTATGGCTTTGTTAAATGGTGACAAAATAGTAAAATGCATAACTAATTTGTTTATTTAAAATAATTGAGTATTTTTAGTAATGAAAACCACGTTTTCTTAAAATATACAGAATGAATCTAAAATTTTTACAATAGAGAAACAATAAATGTTGAATAAATATTTACAGCATTTAATTTTACTTACACCCTTACGGGATTAAACTTAGACAAGGTCAGTTTTTTCATATGGGAAAAAGCTGAAACACCATTGGAGAAAAAAAAAATTAAGTTGCCTTAGTCTAGAATAGAAACCGACTTGAAAACAACAATATATTCTATTAAAAAATGTTTCTGCTGAATCTTTGGATTCGGCATTAAATAACCCGAAAAGGGTTGATATGACGTAAAATTAAAACAACTAACCCTAACGGAAAATCCCGAGGATTATCGTCAAATTCTGCGAGAGTACAATTTTTTTTTTTTTTTAGATTTCGTCTTTCTTTTCAATTTTTGAGTGGATTATCAGCAATTGCAAAGTAACAAATTTAACCAAAATGCAAATAAATGAAATATTTGAAGATTTTTAACGGGTGCTTATTTTCTAATACAACAATCCTAGTAAATCAATCCCCCATTATTGGAAACACTACAGGGGAAACACGAAACTAAATTATTGCTAGTATGTTTGGAAAGGTTCTTTTCGGTTTTCCTTTCAATATTTTCGCAGATTATTATTTATTTGATACTCAGCTACCATATTCTGTATTTTTTTGAATGCCAAAAAGTCAATATTAAAAGATTTATAGGGGTTACTCAGTTTCTAATATAACATATGTAAATATAGATGTTTGTGGTGGTTTCACGATGACACTTGTTACAACTTAATGTATTAATATTATTTTTAAAGTAAAAACAATATTTAGGTTTGGATATTAATTCCTTAACTGATTTCACTCTAAATTCTTGTTGTAGACCCATGCTAGTTGTCACAAATGAAAGAAACCACAAGTAGTGTAAAGTGTATAAAATATAATATGTATTTATAATAAATAATACAGGAACCACTAAGGTGGTATGAGAGGAACGTGTTCGTAGCATGCGGTTAAAGATGGTATGAATGTCTCCATTTAGACTCTGACACCAGTGGTATTCATGGGACTGGTTGATTTCACTTAGTTCTAAAATAGGGGTGATTTGTACCCCACAACAGTTATCTAGGTTACTGACATAGGAATATCAGTAGTCACTGAACAAATATACGTAAAATTCCATGTGAATCTTTAATTTCCTGAATAGTAAAAACATGATCCATAATGATCGCTTTGCTGCTAATATCCTTTTCGATGAATATTCGACAGGAAAGCGACCACATGTGTTAATTTAAATAAAATTCTAATCACATGGCTATATTTTCAATAATCACGTGATTAAAGCTTACCCATTTACAATTTGTGAAACATTTCTAATATATCTATATTGTAAACACATTCTGTTTACATTAAACAAGACCGAAAGTTCCTTGAAAATTAAGTAAAGAGATATATACAAGAAATTTTAATTCAAGAAACATTGCTTTGTTGGTTTATAATGATCAGGAGTGATATCCAATACAAATCCAATATATTTAGATGTTTAGAAAGGATATTATGCTCATATTAAATCCCTCTGGATATGTCTCTGAAAAATAAATTTGGGAAATAACTTGATGCTTGTTAAGATCGAGTCAACAGATCGATTTTTTAAAAATATATCGTTTCAAGCAAAAACAACATAACTTAATTGTCATGTCGAAAATAGTAATATATCTAAAAACTACTAAAATTAATCGAGTAGAGAAACTGCTATTGTGTATTTAGTAAAAAAAAAAAAGTCAGTCACTATATATAGTCTCAAAAAAGTTCGCCATTTAAATATCAGAGAAAGTAAGATAAGTATTCCCCCTGTAGTCACAATCCTCAAGGTGTTATCATCTAGAGAAAATGCAATTTCCCCATTGAATGATTTTCTACGCAAATGATTTTCTTAATTTTGGACATATTACTATTTTCGACATCACAAGTATGTAAGCACTGTTGTTTTTTGCATATACGACATATTTTTGAAATCGATTTGTCGACTCTTTCTTAACAATCAATAAGAACTCCTTTCATGCTTTCATATACCAGGTATCATATATCATATTTCATGCTTTCATATACCAGGTATTCATATATCATATTTCATGCTTTCATATACCAGGTATTCATATATCATATTTCATGCTTTCATATACCAGGTATTCATATATCATATTTCATGCTTTCATATACCAGGTATTCATATATCATATTTCATGCTTTCATATACCAGGTATTCATATATCATATTTCATGCTTTCATATACCAGGTATTCATATATCATATTTCATGCTTTCATATACCAGGTATTCATATATCATATTTCATGCTTTCATATACCAGGTATTCATATATCATATTTCATGCTTTCATATACCAGGTATTCATATATCATATTTCATGCTTTCATATACCAGGTATTCATATATCATATTTCATGCTTTCATATACCAGGTATTCATATATCATATTTCATGCTTTCATATACCAGGTATTCATATATCATATTTCATGCTTTCGTATACCAGGTATTTATATATCATATTTCATGCTTTCATATACCAGGTATTCATATATCATATTTCATGCTTTCATATACCAGGTATTCATATATCATATTTCATGCTTTCATATACCAGGTATTCATATATCATATTTCATGCTTTCATATACCAGGTATTCATATATCATATTTCATACTTTCATATACCAGGTATTCATATATCATATTTCATGCTTTCATATACCAGGTATTCATATATCAGGTTACTGCGTTTTTAAGAACAGTTGTATTTCTTGTTTTGACCTCTTTAGATAAAACTAAACTGAACCCCTGTTTTGACTTTATCAGCCTTTTTCTAAAATTCGTAATGACTGGTTAATTAACATAGCTATATATATATATATATATATATATATATATATATATATATATATATATATATATGTATATATATATATGTATATATATATATATATATATATATATATATATACTAGCAAAAGTACCCGTCGTTGACTGGGTTCAAAAACAGCCTACAGAAAATGGACTCTGATTTATGAAAGTATGATAGGTTATGAAAAGGAAGGGTTGTAAATTTGAGTTGAATTTGGGGGTATCAAAACCAAAGAAAAATATGATGAAAGTAAAATAAAATAGATTAACCCCCATAATTTATTATACCATAACTGTTCACACTGAAACACTTATCACAATATTCTGTGGATCTACATGAAAAAAACCTTGTTAAACAGTGTGACATATTTCCATTCTATGGAGGTCAGGTGCGAACGAACACCCCATAATTTTATTATACCATATTTCTTCAAACTAAAACATAATTTTCAAAGTATACTTACGCAGATAGATATGAAAAGTCTTTATTAAAGTCTTTATTAAATTCTATGGAGGACAGGCGCGAACGCAGACACAACAATTTTATTATACCATCCCTATTTAAGTTAAAACATACTTATCAAAGTATTATTCTGTACATCTATATCAAAAACACTTGTAAACGTTATTATTATTATTATTATTATTTTTATTTCCATACATTGTGGACCAGGCGCGAATCCAGACCCCACAATTTTAATGAACCACGTTCTGTCAGATCAAATATACACATTCCTGTGTCTCGATACATCTTCTATCATTATATGTTATCAGTTTTTTAAATAATCAACCATATAGGAGCCTACTCGTTACCAGGCACACACACACACATTCAGCTTTATATTATATATATATATATATATGTATATATATATAGATAGATAGATAAATCTAAACATATAATCCAGAAAACTAACAACTAATTGTAATCGCGTAATACTTCTGAACAAATAAAACAATCAGCAAGTCTTTTTATTGTCTATTTTATCGTTAAGCTAGCATTGAGTTTACTACTTTATATAGAGACTATACTATAACTGATGGGTATGTCTCGTATCAAGAGCAATGTGTGTTACATCGGTCCCCAAGAACAAAACACAAAACTATACTAAAAAGAAATAAATACGGAAATCTTAAACGTTAGTCATTAGTTATTTTGATTCTGCTTTTGCTAAGGGCACCGATTTACAGTTAAGACAAAACCAAACTGGCATTGAAGTTCAAACACGATTCAAGAGAAAACCGGCGCTGCAATTACGCACTTAGTCTATAGATAAATGTTTCTTTCAGAATCATGTTTATTTACTGTCTTTTATATTTATTGTGACAGCAAACGCTCATATATTTATACTAGCATAGAAGACCTGACATTGCCCGGGATTGAATGAGGATCAACGATCGTTTCACTCTCCCATATTTTGTTGTCATCGAAATCGTTGAAATCACCTATTGTCAATCAAATAGATTGATTGCGCGCTCTAGTCGAGGATCCACCACGGTGCTATGGGAGAAAGCTTTACATGCTAATCCGCAGTGACTCAATCTACAATGCATTGCAGTTTACATTGCACTGTAGAAAACCTACTGCTAATCTGATAAAATTATTTGTACCATTGGCTTGAATTGTGTTCTAAACAAAAACATTCATTTTGAACGTACTCCTATCACATGAAAGAAACTACTCTTGATTTTATATGCCAGACATTTCGGCTTGTGTGGTAAAATAAAAACTTTTGAAATGCACTTGTGGGGTTAGTCTGTATGAGGTACTCCTTTCTTATCAAAGAACTCACTGTTTTTGCTTATACGCCGGGTCCTGCTGCTTGTGCGGTGATAATCTTTCTCAAATGCTCTTGTGATATTAGGCTGTATAAGGTGTTCACTTTGATCCAAATCTCCCGTTCCTTCTTCTATAGGATTTTTGATTATGGATTATCGATACGTATCGATGACATCCCGATACAAAAACACTGCTAGGCACATACATTGCATTTGTGTGAAATTTTAATTAAAATCGGCCTAGCCATTTAGGAGTTCATAGGGAACGATCTCACTCGCACACACAAAATTCATTTTATATAATGATAGATTGATAGATCGAATCGATGGATAGATAGAGATGGAGATCATTTGAAGTAAGAGGACCCGACGTTGTTCAGAATATAATGAGGATCACTTCTATATACTTTTTCACTATACTAATAACAGCATATTATTTTTGTTGATTTTACTGCCACCTTCCGGGCGATAGTTTAGTATCTTTTCTTTGGCCATGATATCTTACTCTAATTACACTAATTTCTCCTGTATCACCTTTTCTCTTTTATGGCGTTTAGCAAAGTGAATCCGTCTTTTATCTGCTCATTTATGTACAGGATACGGCTGTAAACTCATTAACTTTTTGTATGCGGTAACACCTATGCACTAAAGTAACTGTAGATATAGACCGAGAGTTACGACTCTCTGTGTGCTTTGCGTATTTTCGTAGAACACAGGTCTGACCTCGACAATAAGTTCGACAGAAACTAAGCCATTTCGGCAGCTTTTTTGCTGTCGGACTGATGCAAAACGTTCTGTGTAGCCCTAGGAGGTCAACCCTCCCAGGCGTTGCGACCTGACTTTCGAGAGGAACAGGTTGCCTGAGGCGTTTCGCTTGTTGCCCGAGGCGCCAGGACTGTAGAATGCCGACAAGAGTACTCAGGCATAGTTTTGCAGGGCCGAAGTGCTCCTCTTGGAGAATTGACTCATTATCCCTCTTTCCAACCTTGTGTCACATCCTATCGAAAGAAAGAAAGGTAAATATTAGTCAGTGTATTTTCGTAGTTCACCATCTTGTCACTACTTACTACGACGGTTGCTCTTTGTATATGTTGCTATTTTTGTTTTGTTTCAATAATTTTTTTTAACCCATTTCAGTATCCGTTTTTTCCTTAGTGGCCCTTCTAGAGCCACAAAATCTATCATTTGTGAATTTGGACGAATGTAAGTCACAATATAGACTATATTTAGTGTAATATATCTTCTTTCGTTATTACTTACACTTGCAAGAGGCAGTATAGTATATGTTCGTCCCTCGTTATACCATTTTCTTTTTGTAAGGGTAGTGTACTATCTATTCAGTTATCATAATGTAATTCTTCCAATCATTACCTTCTCCCTTTACAATTAATGTGGTGTGAACGCATTCACTATTATATCATCCTCCTAACTAGCAAAAAATGCGACTAGCTAGGGCATATATTTACTTGTTTACAATATAGTCCAGCAGCTTTAATCATTTTTTTCTAATATCGATTTTATATCTGAAATTAAATTTGGCAATTAAAGAAAACGATGCTAACACATTATATTATGAACAGGTTGGCGTTGCCGGATGATCTAACAGTCTATATATTAATACGAAAGTGTGTGTTTTAATGTATGTGCCACGCTGAAATCTTTTTTTTCCGAGTGACTCTCGTTTAATTGTCACGAGCCTGGGTACCTTGCATTGCCCGGGTGTTTGAAGGTGTGCGTTGGGCATAAAAAAAGGAGTAGACAGGTAAGACAGGCAGGCTCGAACCCGTACCGCGAAGGAGGCAAAGAACGTGAATAAAAACGTGACGTCTTTGCTGTTGCTTCCATCGCCAAACTGGAAGTGGCAAATGTTTAATTTAAACTTAGTCAACCGAAAATATGGGATGACGTTCAAAAATATCGGTAAAAAGGCGATCCCTACTTGTAGAAGAGTGCCGAGTTGATGGTGAACGAATGAACGTTTTTAGCCAATTTTTCGAGATTTTTTTTCCAAAGGAGAGAGCTTCAAAACGATACCAACCATGTTCAAATCCATCGCTGCTGTCGAAATTTTTAGGCAGGCATACAAGCATATATACATATATGCATTTAAACAAACAGGTGAGATTTACTGGACGTGCCTGTATGCTCGACTTTGCTTGAGTGTTTGAAGGTGTGTGTTAAGAAAAAAAAATATTGATTGTAGGAAGGGAGGCTCGAACGTGTACCGCGAAGGAGGAAAAGAATGTAAAAAAAAGTGACGTATTTGCTGGTGCGTCCATCGCCAAATCGAAATTAGTGAAGGTTTAAATAAGGGCAGTTAATAGAAAAGAGGGGATGACTTTCGAAAATATCGGCGAAAAAATCGACCCTTCCTTGTAGAAAAGTGCCTAGTTTGGGTGAACGAATTTATGTTTTCAGCCAATTTTTTATATTTGTCGTCCAAAAATTTGATACGAAAATCGATACGAAAAACAATACGATCATGTGAAAATCCGTCGTATCTGTCGACATTTTTAGGCTGACATACAAACATATATATGAACATACATACATTTAAACAGACAGGTAAGATTAATATTATAGACTAACCCGGGTGCCCAGCGTTGCCCAGGTGTTTCGAGGTGTGTGTTTAACAAAAGCAAAATTGATAGTGAGGCTCTTACATGCATCGCTAAGGAGGAAAAGAATGTGAATAAAAGCCTGACGTTTTGCTGTTGCGTCCATCGCCAAAGCGGAAGCAGCGAAGGTTTAAGTAAAGCAAGTCAATCGAAAAGTGTAGACAAGTGGCCAGTTGAAGGAATAAACATTTTTAGCCAATTTTTCGATATTTGTCGTCTGAGGAGTCGCGCTTCAAAATGTCATCGATCTCGTGAACATCCGTCGCCTCGGTCGAAAGTTTTAAGCAGAGATACATACATACATGCATGCATACATACATACATACATACATACATTTAAACAGACAGGTGAGATTTATGATATAGAAGATGACCTTCCATTTCTTGTAATTAATTATTTTACTTAGAATTCTTCATCAGTTTTGGTTTCGGTCTGGAGCATGGCTGAAGAAATTAAAGTTATATATATATATATATATATATATATATATATATATATATATATATATATATATATATATTAAAGTTTGTTTTTAAAATGTCGTTACTTTCAATGTATACCGTTTTCGTTTAACGGGTCTAGATTGTATTTTGAAACCATTCACCGTTAATTTTGAGTTAAGTTCAATGTGTCTATTTAATAGGGACAGAGCATATATAGTTCAAAATTTTGTTGAAAATTCAAAGATCACGTTTTCTTTTTATAACCTGGATTTTTCCATTACAGCTGTTTCATTAATGAGTTGGCAATTTTACGATTTATGTTTGCGTACAAATATCCTGTCCCCACCAACTTCTTCAGATGTTTCTGCATTAGATTTTTACAACACACGGTATATTTTTAACATGCTGGAAATCGTATTCGGGTAAAATAGATTTCCACAGCCATGCTTCCTTACTTCCTCCATCTTTTGGTATTTATCTATTTTATTTTTACTTTCATCATATTTTGCTTTGATTTTGATACCACCAAATTCAACCAAAATTTACAACCCTTCCTTTTCATGACCCATCACACTTTCATAAATCAGTCCATTTTTGTAGGCTGTTTTTGACCCAGTCAACGACGCGTACTTTTGCTAGTATATATATATATATATATATATATATATATATATATATATATATATATATATATTGTTTCTAAGCTTTGGTTTCTATTTCGATTATATGTGAAGAAACCCAATATATATATATATATATATATATATATATAGTTTGACACATGTCCAACTAACCTACATCTAAAATTTCAAATGTTTAGATCCAAAATTGGCCGAGTAGTTTGGTAGGGTCTGCAAATGTGAATTCTTTAAACCCTGACCTTCTGGCAGCCAAATATCCGCCCAAAGACTGAGTAAAAAGCTTGCTGCATGTCTGAATACCCTTTCTATAAAAATTTAAATGTTCAGACAAAAAATTTGCTGGAGAGTTTTCTAGCAAAGGTAAAATCTTTTGAACTTTTAAACTTTTGGCAGCCAAATTCTCGGAAAAAAAAACGATTAGAAAAGCCTTCCTTATTCCTGAATACACTTTATATAAAATTTCAAATGTTTAGACCAAAAATTGGCTGAGTAATTTGGTAGAAACCGTAGAGGTCAATTTTTTTAAAATTTGACTCCACTTTCGATCCCTTCACATTTATTGATTTGGGCTCTATCAAGTTAAAAGTTAGATGTATGTCCAAGGAACCAACATCTAAACTTTCAAGTTTGGTGGAGGAGTTTGGTCGAGTTTTCAAAAATCAAATTGTTGATCTTTGATCCCTTTACAGCCAAATTTTTGACCGAAAACCGATTAAAACTATTTCCCCAAATTTAATGGCTCTTATGTAAAATCTTGAGCCAGTAGACTGAAAATTGACAGAGTAGTTTGGTTGGGAAATTTACACGGACAGACACACACAGACAATTTCACTTTTATAAATATACTAGCAGTTTAGCCCGGCTTTGCTCGGGGCCCTATTTACTGTTTATAACTTTATGTGCATGTGCATATATTAAAAAGTGTGAATACGTACGGTAATGCCTTCTATATGAAAGGCTTTCTAACTACCAAAGAGAAAAGTTGGTAGAGACCGCAGACGTCAAGTTTTTCTTACTTTGACCCTAATTTTCATCTCTTAATATTTATTGTTTTGGGATCAAATTACATTAAAATATTTGACCTATGTCCTATGTCCAAGTAACCTACATCTAAAATTTCAAGTGTTTAGACCCAAAATTGGCGGAGAAGTTTGGTAGAGTCTGCAAAGGTCAACTCTGTAAACTTTGACCTATAGGCAGTAAAGTTTTCGTCCAAAAACTGATAAAAAAGCTTGCTGTATGTCTGAATATGTTTATGTAAAATTTTAAATGTTTAGACTCAAAATTGGCTTAATAGTTTGCTAGAGACCGCAAAGGTAAAACTTATGAAACTTGGACACCTTGGAAGTCAAATTTTCAGCCCCCTTTCAAAACAACGATTAAAAAGCTTGCGCTATGTCTGATTGCACTTTATGTAAAATTTCAAATGTTTAGATCAAAAATTGGCTGAGTAATTTAGTAGAGACCACAGAGGTTAATTTTTTTAAAACGTTGACCCCAATTTTGACCCCTTTACATTTATTGTTTTCGGCTCAAATCAATTTATAAAGTTTGATCCATGCCCAAGTAACTTATATCTAAAATTTCAAGTGTTTAGACCAACAATGGGCGGAGGAGTTAGGTAGAGTTTTCAACGGTCAAATCGTTGAACTTTGACCCCTTAACAGCCAAATTTCTGGCCGAAAACCAATTAAAGAGATTTTTCCGAATCTCAATATACCTTACGTCCAATCTCGAGTCTATAAAACGAAAATTGACATAGTTATTTGGTAAGGTACACAGACAGACATACATACACACACACACACACACACACACACACAGAGAGAAACATGTTCCCTTTTATAGATATATAGATAGATAAGCTACAAAGCAATCTGTTGAGATTTGCATTATTCCAATATATCTACTCTTTAAGAATCGATTTTTCTCTTATATCTTCTTTAATATATTCAATGGTTGTATCGTGTGGTTTCCTAGATGTAAATCCAATGAAACTCGTGTAATTATTTAAGAGTGCTCAATGCAGGACAAAGCTGGTTTATAGTTTGTTCATCATACAAACATTATTGGTTACATATGTGCATGCATTTTTCAGTGGACTTCCAATTCAAGGATAACAAATCATCAGACAAAAAAGAACCAATATTGACCTTTTTTTTTGTCTGATGAATTGTAATTCTTGAATTGGGATTCCGCTGAAACATGTATGCACATATGTAACCAATAATGTTTGTAAATCAAACAAACGATATATATATATATATATATATATATATATATATCACAACACACTGAACAACACCAACCCTACTTAACCTCGAAACCAACAACACTAGGAAACACCTAGAACCATAGTATAATATCTGTTCCAACACCTCGCTCCCTCCTCAGTCAGTGGAGGAGAACCCCCTCATGACAACTATCATCCCTTCTATCATCCCCCTTCCATACCTATAACCCCTCCAATGCCCCCCCTCTGGGGAACAAAATCTTCCCCACACTAGGAACCGATCCTGGGTCTGGCCATACCCACATGGGGAGACAAATAAATTGAACATTAAAAAATCCCCTATTTTAAATACACTCCTCTTTCTAAACAAACACAATATAAGGAATACCCGAAAAGACTAAAACGAAAAATCACAATACTAAAATCCAAGAATCCAAAAAATAAATATCAAAATAGAATGAAAGCACCCCTACCCTTATTTCAGAAGAGCTAGTCCCCCCTCCCCACACATACACATTAGTAACGACCTCGGATCACAGCCGCCTTCCTAAGGAAGCAAATAACCCCCAAATACTATAAAACAATATACACATTCCCAAACCAATAAAAGCAAACACACACACGCACACACACGCACACACACACACATACACACACACACACACCCTACTCCACCCTAAAGGAAAAGAAAAAAAACATTAGGAGAAAGAGATAGCGACTACAGCCAGGTCAACAGTCTCCCTCACAAGCCCAATAAAAGAGCAATAAAAATTGAGCATGCCAATGAATAATAAACACTTACAAGCCTCCACCCCTTGGAAAAACTTCAAATTAACTACGAAAATCGCCATTTTTACATCTCCAATACATTTGAAATTTATTTCTGACGAGGACGCATCACAGAACGTCTGAAACGCGCGTAAAACGATTTCAATGACTTAAAAACATTATTACAATGATCCAAACATAATTCTCAATGAAAAACCAAGACACGGAATAATAAAATAATGTTAAAAAATACACATTGTTGGTGACTACTCCCTTATTTAAATATACATCTTTCTTTCGTTGGAATTTCTTAACCCATTATATATATATATATATATATATATATATATATATATATATATATATATATATATATATATATATAATGCTTACAAAATTTTCCCTTTTTTCATCTTGGTTACGAATAGTTAGATTAATGTATAGAATTGACGTTACCACGTGTTTTTATAATACATAACAGGAAATTAAAAAAACTTAAGTTATTCAACATATAAAATATAGACAAAATATAAGTAAAGCACATCCAGATTACAACACGGTAACTTTTTCATGCACAAAAAATAGCTTGTCCTCTCCAAACATAAAAGAAGAGAAAGATGAAATACAAGGAAACCGAACCGTTGCCTAATTAAAACCCTAGCATTGACTGTTGGAAACGAAAGCAGCAGCAACAAGAAATCTGATTGGTTAACGCAGAAAGTTAATATCACGTGTATATATATAAACACTTGGTAACATAAATTTTATGCATTAGACTGACGAGTTCTTATGAGGATGATCCACGAAAAACGGTGTATAGTTTTATTGCAATATATATTTTCTATAACATATATACTACACTGTTGCTTCTAAAGAGGAGGAAACACTAGTGTGTGTAGGTTTTAAAAAATTATAGTAATAATTTTGTATAAATATATCTATATATATAGTGTCTGTAAGTTTTAAAATAAGTATACAAATAATTATATATATAGTCCTTTTTATATCAGCTGGCATGTGGTATAACATGGCGCCCAAAACATATTGTTCAGCCATGTTCTTCTCAAGCAATTTCTATCAGTTCGTCCGATTATCATCAGGAGTGATTGTTGTTGTTGTCGTTTTCTTTTTTCTTTTCTTTTGAGGCTTGGTGTATTTATAAATTTTTTATTGGTTATAAAGTGGGTGCAGGGTAGAGGCCGAATTATTTTTATTTTTGATTTCAATTTTCGTATTTTATAGTTTATCTATTTACTTTCTTGTTAATAACTATATAAATATATATACATATATATATATATATATATATATTATTTATTAATTATTAATTAATAATTACTATACGTCCTAAAATGTGGGCGAAGAAAAATGTAAACAAAGGGCAAATAACTCATTTCTGCAGGGAGCGAAAAAAAAAGAAAGAAATTAATCGCTAATAAAAAAATAAATACAAATTCAACACTCTTATATATATACTAGCAGAAGTACCCGTCGTTGAATGGTTTCAAAAACAGCCTACAGGAAATGGAGTGTGATTGATGAAAGTATGATACGTTATGAAAAGGAGGGGTTTGTAAAGAGATAAGTTTTTATACCAAAAATTTTACCCTAAGCAAAATATGATGAAAGTAAAGATAATTTTCGTGAAAATATATTTTTTTATATCAACTTTGTTTTCATTCGTATCCAAGAGTGACCAACAAAATGATGTTTCCTTACGAAGATAAAATGTTATATATATAATAATATAAATATACAAGAAATAAATGTTACCATAGTCAATAAAAGTTACTTTTATGGTAGAAAAGTTTATTGGTTTGTATTTTTAAGTAGTTTGTAAAAAAAAAAATTAATTCACGAACCGGTTTAAAAAAATAAAAATGGCAGCGACTTTGAAATGGAGAACCCCGTTTTCAATTTGAAGGGGGACACCTGAGCATTATGTGTTAACAATTTAAGAGAGTTCCGTCAACGTAAGGAATATTTATAAACATATTTTAATGTTTTCCGTTATTTTGTGCTTGAGGAATATTCGATTATGGCATGTGTAGTTTATATAAAACATCATTTACGTAGTTATCGCCTCAAATTTCCTTTTAATTTCGATTCGCTAAAATTATTTAAAGTAAAGAGCATTAAAAACTATTTCAAAACAAAAAAACATGAACTGAACTTTTATTGACTATGGTAATATTTATTTCTTGTATAGTTATTTTTTCGGATAGCCGTTTGTTGGCTTTTCTGCTAAACATTCTTACTAAATAATATCGACGAAATATCGAAAAACAAAGAAACAAAAACAGTTTTGAAAAATAATGAAGCTTTACTTTAGTAAAATAATCTGAAACAACAAAATGGGATATTAAAAAAGTAAACACGTAATTACTTTAGTTTTTAAAGCAAAGAATCGATATAAATATGAATAAGAAGAAAAGGGCGCCTTTTTCAAGCGGAACAGCTTCGTTTCAGTTTTGAACGGCGTAGTATTGCGCCGTCGGATTAAGGGTTGTACTATTGTAATGTAAGGAACATGCAGAAAGGGTTGTAATCAACTTAATTCCTTCTAGTACATTGACAAAAAAAGCAGATACGAATAAAAAGGTTATGTAAATATTTTTAAAAAGACACATAATCACGTGGACAGAGGTTTTTCCTTCTTTTGACACGATAACAAGTAACGTTCTTATTTTTATTATTTATCTATTTATCTATTTTTGAAAGAGTGCCACGTGCAAGTGGAGAAGGAAAAAAACCACAGTTATGCAAAATTTGTGTCGAGTATTTTCTAAAGTCCGACTTTTTTTTTGCTTTCACTTTAATAAGAACGTGAATTCATGAGGTGAATTTATTCGACATAATATGATTCAACTCAAAAATATAAATAAAGGCTAACGTGAATTAAGATTAAAGGTAATGTGTTATTGTTGACCCTCACCCCTTTTAAAAAACCTTGTTAAACTTTGTGACATATTTCCATTCTATGGAGGTCAGGCGCGAAAGAACACCCAATAATTTTATTATACTATATTTCTTCAAACTGAAACATAATTATCAAAGTATACTTACGCAAATAGATATGAAAAGTTTTTGTTAAAGTTTGTGCCATATTTCCATGGAGTACAGGCGCGAACGCAGACCCCACAATTGTATTATACCATCCGTATTAAAGTTGAAACATACTTATCAAAGTATTCTTATGTACATCTATATCAAAAACACTTGTAAACGTGTTTTTTTTTCATTTTTTATTTCCATACTTTGAGGGCCAGGCGCGAACGCAGACCCCACAATTTTTATGAACCACCGTTCTGCCAGATCAAACATACCTATTCCTAATTCTCGATACATCCTCTATCATTATATGTAATCATATTTTTAAAATAGTCAACCATATAAGATCCTATTCGTGACCAGACACACACACACACACACACACACACACAGACGTTCAGCTTTATATATATATATATATATATATATATATATATATATATATATATATATATATATATATATCCCTAAATACAAATACTCCACTTCATCTGTCGAAATGATTACCCATTGGGGTTTTATTATATTTGCAGATAATTAATTTCCCCACATTATTCCAGATCAGGATTTATTGTTTGGAAATTCCATAAAGAAGGAAATAATTTTTTTTTTTTACGCTGAACGCAACATAAAATATTTTCTGATGAAGTTATTGCCGTATTGACACAAGACTCATCGTACTTCTAACAGTTCCTTTTTAGTAATTGGCCTGTTTTACGCCCATTTAAAACAATTGCCTTTTCTTTATACGTGTGTTGCATGCAGAAAAGGAACATTTTGGTACGGAAATCGGTTCAGACAAGGCGTGAAGCAACTTAATGTAATGAGCTAACAAGAACGCAAGATAATTTACGCAAATATATTCAAGTTGAAGGTTTAATATCAGCATGTAGAGAGTTCTATAATCTTGCAGTTCCTTAAAAGAAGCCATTGGAATAGGAAACTGTGTTATAATAAGATATTAAAGAGCGAATTGATGGATACCACAAGACGAACGAATAAAATGCGCCGTAACAAGAAATGGTGAATAGACCAGAAATTTCGGTATTTGTACAGTTGAATCAAGACATTAAAAAAATGAAAATATCGAAAAAAAGGTTATATTGTACGTATCCGTTTTGAACTGAAAATCTCCGAAAAAAAAATTCACTTAATTTGATGGAATATTTTTATCTTGTTTTTTTTTTTGTACAGCTGAAAAACACGTTTTTATGACAGCACGTTGAAAGCAGACATCTTGGATTTAAAAAAGATTTTTGTTTGAATTTTAAAAACGTCACGGGAGATAACTCCAGTTAAAGCGCTGACACACCCTCCCCATCTTTATTACTAGTTTTTTTTTCCTAAAAATCGAACCTTTTGTTCGGTATCATGAGAAATTGTTTTTTTTTCTTATAAAATTGTTTCGGAGATGGGTATATTTGCCGCTGACACCACTCTCTATAACAGATATGAGGGGATATGAGGGGAAATGGCAGAAACACTAGAGGATGACCCCCAATCCGTAGTGGAATGGGGACAAAAATGGTTGGTCACATTCAATGCTGCTAAGACTAAGCTTGTTTCCTTCAATAACTACAAGAAACCTTCTCTACCACCAATATCAATGGCCAAGAACACATTACCTGAAAGTACTTCTTTTAAACTCCTCGGCCTAACGTTTACAGGGAATATGAACTGGAATAGATACATTGAGAGCATTGCCAAGGCTGCTGCAAGGAAGGTTGGCTCCCTCTACCGTGCCAGAAAACTACTTACGCCTGACAGTATCCTATACCTCTATAAGGCAACCATTCGCCCATGTATGGAGTACTGTTGTCACATCTGGGCTGGTGCATCTGCTGCTTGTCTCTCGCTCCTGGACAGGGTTCAAAAGAGAGTCGCCAACCTGATAGGTCCTGAACTGTCATCTAGGCTTCAGCCTCTGTCCCATCGACGAGATGTTGCATCCCTCTGCCTGTTCTACAAATACTTCAATGGAGAATGCTCTGACGAACTGCAAACACTTGTACCTCCCCGACGTAACTACCCCCGACAAACCCGACAAGCTACTAAGTCTCATCCCTTTACAGTAGAGATCCCTAGGTGCAAGAAAGCCTTTTACTCCAATAGTTTCTTCCTCAGAACTGCGGGTCTTTGGAACTCCCTTCCGGGATTCTGCTTTCCCAACTGCAATGATATGCAGAAGTTCAAGTGTAATGTTAACAAACATCTTTCTACTCATCTCCCTTCATAATGACCCCGCTAATTAAGTCCCTGATAGTAGCCCCCTGCTTCAAAGTGGCACTGTGCCTTGTTTGGGGTAAAAATTGAATTAAAAAAAACAAAAAAAAACTACTTGATGAAATTAAGTGATTCTTTTTCGGAGAACTTCATTCTATGACGGATACGTACAATTTAAACTTTTTTCGATATTTTTATTTTTTAATTCCTTGATTAAACTGTACAAGTACCGAAATTTCTAATGAACACGTATCATAGTGTTATTTACAAAAAAAAAATTAACGGTTATAGTCTTACGTTTTTCTTCGGTTTATTTAGAGGTTTTAGACATAGAAACATTGATATCGTTCATCTCGCGTTTCTGATTAGACAAAGGATTTTTAGTATAGATGGAAATACACTGAGATGTATTGTTTAAGTGGCAATGAGTGCTGTTAGTAATTTATTGTTATATATATGTGAGTTCACTAAACAAATAAAACAAATAAAAACACAAAAATTCTGATTCAAAATATATGTGGGTATGTAGATAGTACCGGGAGTTGATTCCCCCTCTATTGTATAGTTTCTGTTCACTCTTAACACTTACATTCTTAAAAGTCCTGGCTGCTATCTAATCTTTTGGGCAGGTCATTTATGCCTTGCTGAATAGTAATACAGTCAGGATAAAACCCCGGTTTCTGCTCAGCCACATGGCCAGTTTAATGGTTTTTTTTTTTTCAACAAGCCTAGTAATCTCTTACTCTATGTATTGGGCTTGTTTATATTTTTTTATCCGGCTTGTTTGGAGTTTAGAAGATTGAGTGCTGATGGTTGGGTTTCTTTCAAGTTTGGTTGTTCTTGAAGGGATTCTACCTTTCTCTTCCTTTTCATTGGCATGCCTTCTACTAATCTTCACAAAAATCGCTTTACTATGAATTTCTTTTCTTTGTGAGTATAATCTAGATTCTTCTATCGATAGCAACAATTTACCTTTCGTATGAAATTATTAACGAGTTTACATTCTTTTAAATATTTAAGAAACGAGTGAATAAAAATCCATGAAACTTTGTGAAAGTGCTAACAATACTATTCAGCTACTCCATATTTAAAGTAGTATTTAGCGAAACTATGGCAGAAGCCAGGAACACCTATCGATTTTGGTGTGTCAAGTTATTAACGAGTTTGAGAAAAAACACAATACACCCATAACTTGCTTATTAAAATAATTTTCAAACATTAAATGAACTAGGAAACATGCTTAGAACACAATAACTACATTTTCTACGTTGACATAGTTAGTAGGGGGTATGGGCTCCTTTTTTATGAATGACTTGTAAATAAGGTTAGTCCACAGAATTAGTCAAATTTGTGTTTTTGTCAACAGTTATTCCTCTCGATACCTCTTGGAGAGCATCCCACAACTCGCGGTACCCCTTAGAGAGCATCCTATAACTCATCTTTGCTCTTAAATTGGCGACCACTTGCATAGAGACGTCGCTCCATGATACTCCAAAGGTTCTCAATTGGGTTCAAATCTGGTGAATTCGCAAGCGACCCCATCTTTCGTAGCCCTGAAACCCCAGTTGTTGCAAACACTCTTTGCTTTTTTTAGCTTCATGCGATGGAGCATTATCCTGCATAAAAATAATGGTTCTTCTGAACGTCAACCTTTGCTTCTTCAGCCATGGTTCAAAGTGCTCTCTCAAAAAAGCTATGTAAGCATTAGACGTCATTTTTACGCCTTCTTGACTCTCCATGGGCCAACTAAAGTACCTCCGCTGATGACAATGTCGTCCATCTAGGACTCATCCCTTGCTTCAGCCGTTTGGGCCATCAAGAGTGACACGCACTTCATCCGTGAACAAAACTTTGGAAAAATCCGTTTCATACTGTCCTCTGCCCATTTCAATCGGTTTTGTATGTGATGTTGCTTTAATGGAGGCTTTGTCACAGGCTTAACAGACTGTGCCATTTCTTCCAGAAGGCGACATCGAGTACTTTTTGAGACATTCTTACAATCCGGCTTGGTCAAAGATTCTCGACTTGTCTGCTCAGGGTTCTTAACAACTTCACGTTTAATTTGGAGCAGAGAAACAACTCTAGATTTATCTTTATCAGCTTTCTTACGTATCTTTGTAGGGTCCTTTACAAAATTCTTCGCAGTTTAATGGTACCTTCCTATCATTTTCGATATTTATAGTGTAGCCTTACCTTTTGCTAACTGTTCTGTAATAGTATTCTTTTCAGAACAACTCAAGCAACCTTTACGACCCATTTTATTTACGAAACAAACTGCCTTGTTAATAATTTGGCACACCTCAAGTAGTTTTACCGTTTGCTAGCTGTTATGCAATAGTACTCTTTTCAGAACTACTCGAAACACCTTTATGATCAATTTTATTGACCAAACAAACTGCCTAGTTAATAACTTGAGACATCTCAAATATCGTGGATTCAGCAATTACGATGGCAAGTTGTTTACATTGCGCGGAACCGTACGAAAGTTTCACAGTACGTGCAGCTCAGCATTGCCAACGTTTCCGAAGCTTTTGATAAGAAACTACAGGTAAGTTTCTGAAACTCGTAAAAAAGAATGTTATCTGGTTAATAATTCGACACGCAGTGTATATGTGGATATGTTATTTGTCTATTATCAGCTTAGATTCTCCTACTCAATTACATGACCTTGCTCAATTTCTTCCGCAGGATTTTGAACCTTATTGCTGCCATTTTATCTTACATTCTTTTCGCTACACTTCACTTCTTATTTATAGTTTTTGTTCTGTTCACTTTCTGAAAACGACTGTAGTATTGATCATGCTTTTCAACCTTATTAATCAAGTTCCATCTTTGTTCATGAAGACTTTAATGGTCATCATTCTCTCTGGTTCATCTATTATAATCGTACATATTTAGCTGGTGATATCTGTTTTAAATCTGCCCCATAACTTATCCCAAATTGCTACCTTCCCTACACACTTTCCTAATGATTACTGTCATCAACCACCGAAGCTTTCTATTTCATGTTCCATAGGGTCCTATGTTTTCTATGTTTCCGAATGGTGCTGCAAATACAGGGTGGAACGATAAATTTGTTTTACTAAAGAAAGCAACTCTATAGCCTTGTTTTAAAAAAAGTATTAAAAATTCAGGGAACTTAATAATTCAGCATACAATTACCGCCTTGATACGGGTCTGAAACTAAGAGCATGTCTTTTCCACAAGCGTCGGCTGGTATTTAACGAATACTCGGCCGATATCGGTGATAAAGTTGGCTTTGGTATTGTGGAAGGTCATGCTGGTAATGTTCTCGATGTATAACCAAACGAAATAGTTCAGCGTGTACAGGTCCGGAAGAAGGGGATCAATGAATGTAAGGGTACAAAGTTAAAGCACTCCTTCTGAAGCCAAGCCTGGGTCTTTTTGGACTTGCGCGACGGCGAAGAGTCTTGCTGCCATACCTAGGGTCTGTCAACAGCCATATTGCATAAGGGGATCACCACATTTCGTAGCACATACATGTACATTTCAGTGTTGACTTTCAAGCTGACTTTGAACTTTTTAGGTGATATTATGTGACCCTCATATGAAACGACACCAAAACCATAATTGTGGCTGGAAACTTCATTAAGCTGTGCTCTCAAACGTTGAACCGTCCAGATTTGCATTTTGAAGGTGTTGGCAATGGTCCTGTTGTCATAACATGCACCAGTAGACAGTTTGAGCTGTACAGCGGCGCATCTCCGATGTCGCTCGTTGAACATTGTATCACTTTCTGACATAATAGAAGGCTCCTATCGCTCGGTGTTTGTAAACAACTGGCCAACTAGTTGGACTGCAATAAAAAAAGAAGGAAAACCGGTTTTCCTCAAACGGAAGTGGTCTGCAACAAAAAGAGAAAGAAAACCGGTTTTCCTCAAACAGAAATAGAATCATGTTGTCTTTCCTCGGGCGAAATTTTATCGTTCCACTCTGGTTTATTGTTGAAATTGTCACATTTATTCCTTGTTGTAAGTGCTGCCCAGTATAACTTCCGTAATTTACGTTCAACTACTGTTTTAACTGTTGTAACTGAGCGGATGTTTCTAGTTTATATCAAATAAAGGTAGGGTCATTGCTCTTTACATTTTAAAGGCGTTTCACAGAGTGGTGTGTTCTAAATACACTTCATGATTATGTTGTTTGTAACATGATCGACTTGGGGGAGCGATTTGCTACCCATTGGGCAGGTTGAGACTCTCCTGGGATCTGAGGAAGACTGAGTAAATATGCCACGATTGTCTAATTGAATCCCGGACAACGGCAAATATCAAAATGCTTAAATTAAAATATATTGATATATATTTCTTTTATTGTTAAAGCCAGATATATATTTTATTGTTGAATGAGATTTGTACTGGCTAACCTAGAAAAACACTCGTTCAGACTGACTTTGTGAATAATAGGTTTTGACCTCCCAGGTCGTGGGAGGAGGATTTCATTTTGGTCTCAGATTGCAAAACTCTAAACTATTGGCGAAGGGCACACACGCAATGTATATGGGAATTCCCCCGGAAAACGTATCGCTGATAGTTGGGTGGATCGGACGATCCACCCCGTCCCTGAATATAAAAACAAGCGCCCAGTTTTTTTTAGCAGATTGGAGATTGGAGATTTGCGTCGAAATCTCGAGAGAAGAACAGCTCCTGACGCCTGACCCCCTCCTCCTCTCCGCCATTCTGATTAGTAATCCAGTGACGAAGAGAGACATTAATGAACTTAAAATGTGTTAATAACTGAACGGTTTATATATGTAAAAAAGATCTGTAGTTTTTGTGAAATTAATTTTTAGTAGATAGAAAACCACGATTGTCAGTCTTTCTTTCTAGCGCATGCAAGCTTCGCCTTTTGCTTTAAGCAGAATTCTACGCAGAGGCGTTGAGAATTAATGTGGAAGTCTCCCGGACGACTAGACATCACGAGCCACAGTTTCTGAAGGAAGTCAGGTCAGTTGCTTGACCTGAGCACGGGCCTCCGGCCACAGTCGGTGCCAAGGTTCTTTCTGATCGAAAATTGTGAGAAACTCTGGGTTGCGTCTAAGTCATTCTCCTTTCTTACTAATGCTGGTATTCTCCAGGTCTCTATCCGAGGCCAAACTCTGTTTCTTTATGACTTAAATGGTCATTATGCTCCTTGGTTCATTTACTATAATCGCACATATTTAGCTGGTGAAAATCTGTTTTAAATGTGGCTCATGACTTAACCCTAACCCTGACACCTTTCCCTAAACGCTTTCTTGATAATAACTGTCGGAAACCACCGCAGCTTCCTATTTGATGTTCTATGGGGTCCTATGTTTGCTATGTTTGCCAAATTTGCTGCAAATACAGGGTAGAACAATAAATTTGTTGTACTAAAGAAAACAGCACTACAGCTTTATTTAAAAACTTTTATTGAAAAGAATCCATTCAGGTAAATTTATAATGTAGTATAGCTGACGTATATTCAATGATTAAAATCACCTGTTCTTGCTTTCATGGGATTATGTCGATTATCGATTATCGGTACTTATCGAAGAGATTCCGATCCAAACCCTATCTAAGAACACTGCCAGATACATAAAGTACCTTTGTGTGAAATTTGATGAAAATAGACCAGGTCATTTTCGAGTCCATAGGGAATGAACCCACAGACAAATAGACAAAGTTGTTTTCATATAATATTAGGTTGGTGCAAAGTTAATGTCGTTTTTATCAGAGATATGTACGTAAAAATCGACATTATTTTTGCACCAAGTAGAGATGAAATAAATAATTACTTAAAAAAGTAATATCCCCCCTCTCTCTCTCTCTCTCTCTCTCTCTCTATCTATCTATCTATCTATCTATCTCTCTCTCTCGTGTATTACTCTTCAAGAAACTTCTAAAACTTACAAACTGAGGTCCCAGTCTTGCTTTGTTTACCACGTTTAAAAATCATTGTTTTTGCTTAAATGATGAATAAAGACGTTTCAAAATAATTTGAAGAATTGAAAACATTACAATGAAGGAGAAATGCATGTAAAAGACTGATCTGTTTTATTGCGTAAAAGTTGTAATATTCACTGGCCTTCCTTTTTTAAGATCAACCACACGTGTGGGGGCGCGGTGAGAAATTGTGAATTATCTTGATATGCATTGCTGCAAGTTTATGAAATATTAAACGAAACTCAAGAAGTAAATAATGAAGTCACTTGTATTTTGTTTTTGTGATTCTCATCGAATTATTACATTTACAGACAAAAATATAGAGTTATTAATATACACAGAATGAAGTATGAAGTATCAGCAGAAATACAAAATCAAACCAGAGATGGTTTTGTAGTGTTCCATAATAAGTCGAATTATGTTACAAAAACAACACGCTAAGTTGTTATATAAGTTATATCACAACTATCATATAAATCTCACCTGTCTGTTTAAATGTATGTATGTATGTATGTATGTATGTATGTATGTATGTATGTATGTATATGCACTGGAATACACACTTTGCAATCAGTGTGTATCTCGATAACAAAAAGGCTGGCTGTAGCCTGAAACGGGAAACGGACATTCAATGAAGACTGATGCAGATATGGGCGTGAATGGCAATAAAGGCTTATAAATTACCAGGAACTAGCCTGGTAGGTGTTCAGGGCACCACATCTAGGACCCGGTCATCAGTGGATGTGCTAGGCTATAGAAGGTTCATATAGGTGACTGTCTGGCACGTGCTGCTTGTTGCATTTATGTTTGTATCATTTGAGCCAGAGGTAAACCTGATTCAAAGTGCTTGCTTCTGTTGGACAATTGTAGAGCATATAATCCTGAGTCAGAACTAGCGTCATCTTGCGGGAATATTTTTGTGCGCTACTTACCACCTAATGTGACTTCTCTAATCCAACCTATGGATCAAGGGATTATTTGGAACTTAAAATGTTTCTACAGAAATGATTTCATGATGAATATGATAAATACCGCGAGTATAAGCGATTTTCAGCAACATTTTACTATCAAAGATGCCATATTTTCTATCGAAAGTGCATAGAATCAAGTTCGCGCAAGCATATTAACAAAAGCATGGAGTAAATTATGCCCAGCGTCAAAGGCTTCTGAACTGAAAGAATCAGAGAATACATCTTGTTTAGAAATAATTCTTGATACACAACGGCTACCGGCCAACCATGCTATTCTTAAATCACTTAATGCCAATGATGTTGAAATGTGGGCGCAACAAGATGACGAAACTCCTTATCAATATCTTGAAGGCAGCAATGGTGATGAAAATAGCTACAGCTCTCATTCTCTTGACCCTAATGTAAATAACAAAGAACACTCTGATGAAGCAATATTATGGGATGATGCAGAAAAGTCTATGGAGACGGTTATAAAATTTCTAGAAAAAAGTCCTTACTTTAATGACAACTATGTTTTGCAAGCAAGAAAATAGAAACTACAATGAGCCTCATTCAATGAATAAAAAAAACAGTATTTTACATAAATGTATGATTTCTGTAGATGATAACTTAGGTAATAAATACCTAACAAGTAAGAGTAGATTTAATTTATTTTCAATGTTTTTGTTCCTGGTAATAATATTTAACAATTCTTACTTGCAATATATCGTAAACTCAACTTAATATATATTTGAAGTGTCATATAGCAATGAATTTCATTTACTATTTCTTAATTCTTAGAAAATTAAAGTTAACTGCAGCACATTTTTTTTATCACGAAACTTGAAAAGCATCCTCTAATTTGAACGAAGTGGATGTTCAAATTATAAGAGTTATACTGTATATATATATATATATATATATATATATAAAATGAAAATTACACTTAAATTTACCAAAATGATCCAAGATGGTAAAATTAAGGTATATTATAAATATTAAAGAATTAATATTTATAAAGTTATCTCAGCCAGATGTAAAAGCTCAATAAAACCAAATAGGATATAGAGCTTATACTACGAATAAACAGTTAATAAAACATGTTAAAAACACTTTGAAATGAGTTAAAAGGAAGCACAAGATAAGTGAATAGTCATTAATCCGCGGAGTTTCGAAGAAATAATTTCCTTCTCATCAGAAGATAGGAATTAGCAAAATTATGGATCGGATTTTGCATGCAAAAGTATTTGATGAAACAACAAGTAAGTCAAAGATCTTACTTGAAAACAAAAAAAAAGTGAAGCAGAGGGAATATGGTGAAGAAAAAGGTGATTACACATGAATGGATAATCTGGTGGAAGGTAAATAATCCAGTAACGGTAAAATTCAAATATATAACTTCAAGAAAGTTAATTGAATTTCCATTTGCACAAGTAAAATTCAAGTAAATCCCGTAATTGGGAGAAGATGATCCATAATAATCCAAAGGCAGAAATCTATGGAATAATTCACAAAAATGAAAAAAGGAAAACATTCCAATAATATTAATAAAAGAAAAATTAGATATGCTTTTCACTCTACTTCCGAGACATAAATATAAATAAGAAAGATCAGGGAAGAAAAAGGGGAGAAAAATAGTGATAGAGTTAAATATAAATAGAGAAACAAATGTCAAAATGACCCAGACAGGAAATGTTAAAGGCGCGAAAAAAATATATAAGGTAAAATAATATAGGTAAACTGAAATGTACAGGTCATCACGTAAAAAATTGTCAGCAAGAGTTGTTAAAAGACACCAAATGGAAAATAAATAAATAAATTAATAAATAAATAGAAAATAAATAATAAATAAACAATAAATAAATAAATAAAAAATAAAAAATAAAAATTATTTAAGGCGAGAGGATGGCCGGTATCTGCAAATTCAGGAAAAGCAAGAAAAAAAGTAAGTAAATGCATATAGTAAAATATAAGTAAATATACATGCAATACATGAAAGTGTGGGTAGATTGATATATTCGATAGATAGGAAAGTTTAAAGAATAAAGCAGAAAATGCAGAATAAACCGGCCATGCAAAGAAGAGATAAAGAATTAAAATAAAGGATTATTAAATTATAAAGTATTTAGAAGTATGTAGAAAAACGATAAAGTTAAAGAATTTTTTTATATCTATATAAAATTAAAAGTAATAACTATGGAATTTCAAAATTGTCATAATTAAATTTGGACTTATGTTTACAGAAAGAGATCAGTTCATTTTTAGAATTTATTATATTGCTACTATATATTATACTGTTACTATTATGTTGTTATATATATATATATATGTGTGTGTGTGTGTGTATGTATATATATACATATATATGCGAAAGAATATATATATATATATATATATATATATATATGCGAAAGAAAACCCGAATAACAAGAAATATTACGTAGGTATCACTTCCTTTAAATTTAAACCCCGATATTATGACACTAAAAGTACGTTTAAAAACAACAAAACAACAACAAAAAACACCAAATGAAAACAGCACTAGAAAACCAATTCTAGGAACTCAAAGAAAGTGGATATTCACCGATAGTTTAATGGAAAATAGTAAAACAAGCAAGCACGTGTCGAAACCTAGACGGTTCATCTAGATTATGCCTGAATGAAAAATTTGCAATCCTATATTTAAAGAACCCAAACATCTATGAAACTTAGGAGAGAAATAGCGAACAACTGTGTACACAGGATAAACTTTACTCTCGGATAGCGATACAAAATAATTTTTAAATTGACAGTAACAATAGAAAATAAATAAATAAAATAAAAAATAAAACAAAACAAACATACATATATATAAATAGTTATATATACATATATATATAAATATATATATATATATATGTATATAAAATATTGTTTTATTATCGTTTTATCTTCTTAATTATAAATGTTTCGGTTACCGAAGCATATTAACGACCCAGTAACTTCATCAAATTTACAGAAGTGGTTATTAGTATTAGGAAAATTATATTAGAAAAAGCATAAAAAAGAGGGGAATAACTTCAATTCTAATTCAAAAACATTTAAGTTTTTGGATTTTATGAACATTGGAAGGTGGTAAGTGGAGAGGGGGGTAAAATATTCACGGATAGGAATAGAAGGAAAGGGTGAGAGTGAAAAGAATGAAAAGGACGTAAGATGGGTAAAACTTTGAAGGCTGTTGTAGGTGGAGAGTAAGAGTGGGATAAAGAGAAAGACAAACAGTTAAGAATATGGCGTTAGCTTGTGGACTATCCCGGTTACTTGTATACATGTCATTTGGATTTTGACACCTTAAAGACCTATGCGGTTTGGGAGGAGGGCGTTGTTTGCAATAACTAAGATCCGTCCTCTGAAAACAAGCTTAGTTACATCAACTTAAGTGCATTTATCTATTTAGATACATTGAATATACGAAGTCTCTAAGAAATTAAGTAAATTAAGATTAAAAATTGCCAGATATAGATTGAATAATATAAAAGTTATATCTCATAGGATTAGTGAGTCGCTTGCTGGAGGCTACTTTTCAAGGGCAATTGCTCTTGACATATCTAAGACCTTTGATAGAGTATGGCATAAAGAATTTACTTCACAAGATCTCCAGCTATGGTACCGTATAGCTGGAAATGTTTTCTTAATTAATAAATCATTTCTCTCTGATAGGTTCATAATAGTAGTGTTGATGGGCAGAAATCAGAAGCTCACAGTATTAATGCTGGAGTCCTTCAGGGGTTCATCCTGGGCCCAAGTCTTTTCCTGATCTACATTAATGATCTCTCAAATCACACCCTTACATCATTCATAGACATTTATGCTGATGACAGTACTATCTATGGTAGCACATCTAAGACCGTAAACGACCAAGTTCACTCTGATTCTCGCTCCTCTGATCTTGAGCAAGTGGTACAATGGGGAAAGAGGTGGCTTGTTACTTTTAATGTATCTAAAACCAAACTTTTATCTTTACAGAATCAACGCTCTGTCCCCACATCTGGCATCAATTGAAATGAATTTCTCTCGTCTTGGGGAGGTCTCATACTTTGACAAGCTTCTGGGCTTGACCTTTACTCCTAATCTTAAATGGAACACATACATTAAATCTTTTGCCAAGGCCGCTGAAAAAATGGTGAGATCCTTCTACTGATCAAGTAGATATATCACTGCTAAAGCAATTCTCCATCTATATAAGAAGCCAGATACGTCAGGGATGGAGTACTGTTGCCACATTTGGGCAGGAGCTGCTAGAAAAGACTTTTCCTGCCTTGAAAGAGTTCAAAATAGACTTCGTATCCTCGTAGGGTGTGTCTTTTTTCTCATCCCTGCAACCTCTTTGTCACAGAAGAGATGTTGCGAGTTTGTATCTGCTTAAACTTATATTCATGGAAATTACTCGACTGAGTCCCCCCTCGTCAAACTTTCACAAGAATCATCCATCTAGCAGAAAACACTATCACTAATTTCACCCACTCTTTATCTGTGCCTAAACCTAAACGTAGATTCCATGAGCAAAGCTCCTTTCTTAGAACTGCACGTATGTGGAATTAGCTCTCATTTTCCGGCTTTCCAGCTGACTATAATATGGTTGTCTTCAAGTCCAACGTAAACAAGTTCTTGATGAACCGTTCGATATAAGTTAAGAAATTTACCGAATTTCCATTACTAACGATTACTATATTGTCCAATTGACTACTATACACTCTTTATCGAGTCGCCTCTTGACCTTTATTATTTCATTATTACTATTATTATTACTTATTATTATCACCATGCCTATGTAAAAATACAAAACGATATGAAATCATGAAACTATGCATGTAGAAGGATATAAATAAAATAGTAATAATTATAAGAATAATAATAAATAATAATAATAATAATAATAATAATAATAATAATAATAATAATAATAATGAAATAATAAAGTTAAAAATAATAACTATAAGGATTGTAAAGGATAAATACAGTAAGTATAGGATAGAGAAATAAACTAAAAACTAAAATAGAAGTAGGATATATAAATAAGTATAATAAATTAGGCGAAGTTAGGCAGATGTATGATAAGCATGTGGTTGGCTTAATATTAGGGAGACTGTATGGGGTAGATCGGATATAAGGCTTCATTGGGTGGGTGGGGTAAGTTTTAATGGTTCAGAAGTCCTGGAAGTTCAGGTAAGTTTAGATAAAGAAAAAGAGAAATGGTCGGGGGTCTAGGATACTGTGTGTGTGTGGGGGGGGGGGTAATTACCTATGTTTAATACTTTAGTTCGGGGGGCGTCATATTAGGGGTCAAATGTATCTGAGTTACTAGTGTTAGAAATTGGTATAAGTATGCGCATACAGATATATACATATAAATCATTAGTATGCCGATATATGCTTACATATACATGTACATTCAGAGTCAATTTTTAATGGTTATATAGATGAAAGTAATAATAATAATAATAATAATAAGAAGAAGAAGAAGAAGAAGAAGAAGAAGAAGAAGTCACTCCGTCGGTCGGTCTGTCTGTCGGTCTGTCCATAACACTTTTGTGCTTGGCCTTTTTGTTTAAGATCAAAGGTCTGTTGTTAATAGATGCTGTTCTTAGCTTTTCAAGCTTTTCTTCGCCTTTTTGCCAAGATCAAAGTGCAGTATCTGTTTCGAGAGATACTGCAAGAAAAGACAATACGTGGGGGCGACCCCACATATAAGACCTTGGCCAATGTAGGGGAAACCCTTAATACCAATTGTCACTATCCAGCTCTCCTACTCTCCAGGGAGTTGGTCCCCATTTCCCCTTCACTTCTCACTTTAAACATCAGACTTGTGCCTGATTTGGTCGGTGGGAGAGCAAAGAAATACCCTTTTGTTAGCCTTTTAGCCAAGATCGAAGTGTAGTATCTTTTCCGAAAAATACTGCAAGAAAAGACCATACGTGGGGGCAACCTCACATATAAGACTTTTGTTAGCCTTTTGGCCAAGATCAAAGTGCAGTATCTGTTTCGAGAGATACTGCAAGCTAAGACCATACGTGGGGCAACCTCACATATAAGACCTTGGCCAATGTAGGGGAAACCCTTTATACCAATTGTAACTATCCAGCTCCACTACTCCCCGGGGAGTTGGTCCCCATTTCCTCTTCACTTCTCACATTAAAAATAGGCCTTGTGCCTTATTTGCTCGGTGGGGGAGCAAATAAATACTATTTTCTTAGCCTTTTGTACAAGATCAAAGTGTAGTATCTGTTCCGGCAGATGCTGCACTTAAGATGGTTTGTACCGGTCGATGGAGGGGAGGCCCTCTATACTGGGACAATTATTATTTTTGGTAACCAGAGTGCCCCCTTTTTGCCTACTTATAGGGGAGCTGGTTTTTACCTCACATTAAAAACGGCCTTGTGCCTAATTTGCTCAGTGGGGGAGCAAATAAATACCATCTGTTCCGGCAGATACTGCAAGCAAAGACCATATGTGGGGCTAAACCACATATAAGGCCTTGGTCAATGTAGGGGCAACCCTTCATACCAATTGCCACTATCCAGCTCCCCTACTCCCCGGGGAGTTGGTCCCCATTTCCCTTCACACCTCACATTAAAAATCGGCCTTGTGCTTGATTTGCTCGGTGGGGGAGCAAATAAATGCCATTTTCTTAGCCTTTTGGCCAAGATCAAAGTGTAGTATCTGTTCCGGCAGATGCTGCAAGCTATGACTAGCTATGACTAGCAAAGACCAGATGTGGGGGCAACCCCACATGCCTGACCATTAACCAGCTCCCATTTCCCACCTCTCGGGAGCTGGTCCCCTTTTTCCCTTCCCCCTCCCTTCACTCCTCACATTAAAAATTGGCCTTGTGCCTAATTTGCTCGGTGGGGGAGCAAATAAACACCATCTGTTCTTACTACATGCTGTGCTTATATTTGTAACTTTGTTATATAAAGTGGGGGATCACTTTCTGTATTAATTTAATGCAAAATGATCACCCACTTTACAACCAGTCAGTCTCAAAGCCATTCAAGTCATTCTCCAAATCATTCAAGGTGTTTTTGACACATTCCAGTGATTTTTAAACATTCAAGTCATTCTTAATGTCATTCAATTCATCCTTAAGTTCATTAAAGTTATTTTAAGTCATTTACTTTTTATTTATTTAAGTCATTTCAGCCCATTTTTCGGTCATTTTAGTTTATCTTTAAGAATTTCATGTCAATCCTACATTCAGGCATTCATTTATTACACGAGAGCACGCGACCAATGACCTTGTTATAAAGCAAATCATTAATAGTAGTTCCGTTAAGTTTAGATATAAAAAGGCTGGGTCTCTAAGATGGTGTTTTGGAGAATAGTTACACGGTTTATTACCTTAGTTCCAGGTATTAGAAATTTACTTCCAGATAAATCCTATATACATTCATATACATATATACATATACACATATATACATATAAATATATATATATATACATATATATATACGCATATGCACATACATACACATAAATACTTATACATACATGCACTTATAAATACTTATACATACATGCACACATACATGCATACACATATATATACACATCTACACAGTGATATACATATATATATATATACATGGTCCATGCATACACACACCCATAAATATACATGTAAATACATATATACACGTACATATACATACATACACATCTATACCCACATACATACAAATACATACGTATATGAAGATTGCAACGTCTTGTCAGACGATTACCACTCCCTCAGACATTTAAAATCCATGAGCCCAAATGTCTGAGGGAGTATCTATACTAATATATGATGTTACAGAGTCTTAGCTTTGTACGACAGCTAAGTCTCTCTCTCGGTTTAAAATGTTGAGATACAGAAACAAGCAAGAGCAAGATAGCCAGCAACAAATTAAACTGCAGACCAGCTTAATGCGGGTACTGGTCTTCCGCTTTATGGTTTTTTAAATCAGAGATTTGCTTCTCCTAGAAAGGCTGCCTTCACCACGGCATACGGGAGCCCTCTCTACCCCAATACACATACACACACACACACAAATATACACGGTGCTAGTTGGCCGTTTACCCAGAAAAAAGAGTTCATTCGCCCTTTGGAAGGTCTTGTTTTTAATCCTTCAGGTCTGCCTACTTGTAAGTAGCAAGATGTTAGTAAAAGATATGTAAGCGAGTAAGTACATACATATAATAATAATAATAATAATAATAATAATAATAATAATAATAATAATAATAATAGATGGAGTACTGCTGCCACATCTGGGCATGAGCTGCTAAAACAGCATATCCTGCCTTGACAGAGTACAAAATATACTTCGTGTCTTAGTGGCGGATGCCCTTTTCTCTTCCCTTCAACTTCTCTCCCACAGAAGAGACGTTGCGAGTCTGTCATTGTTTTATCGTTTATTCTATGGCAAGTGCTCGTCTGAGCTCCGATCTCTGGTCCCCCTCGCCGATCTTTCACGAAAAACACCCGTCTAGCTGAAACCACTGTCAGTAATTTCCCCACTCGCTAGGTGTGCCTAAATCAAAACGTAGATCCCATGAACAAAGCTTCTTTCTTAGAAGTACACGCCTGTGGAACTCTCTTCCGTTTGCCTGTTTCCCACCTGACTACAACTTGGATGTCTTCAAGTCCAACATAAACAAGTTCCTGATAAAAAGGATTACTAACGATTACTACGATATTGTCCCATTGTTACTGTACACGCCTCCGAGCCTTGATAAGTGGTGAAATCCATGTTAAAAAACTTCTACCTGTACGCTGTTTTTCATCGTTAAAAGCCAATTTGACAACCCAATAAGCGACAGCAACTGTCGAAACACCTGCTAACTTATTATAGTTGTGTTAATAGGTTTCTTCGTCGATTCTTATGACGACAAAAAAATATTGAAGTGCGATCATCATTAAATAATGGTCAACATCGGATCACCAGAGGAAAATGTCCTTCTATATAAAATCCGCCTCGTTTTTATATAATTTATAATACACACATACTCGTTTCTTATCGTTGAGCACTTTAAGTTGAATTAAGTCGGTCAATTTAGCTCTTATGCATAGATACCCGTATAACGATTAGATCACTGTGACTGAGGTAAAAAAACATTCAAAATAAAAAAAATATGTTTAAATTCAACGTATTTCACGCGGTTAATAGTAGCCGAATGGATACGGTCTTTGCTAATCAAGCCAGAGATGGCTTGTATTGCTGGGTATCGACTGGTTTAATCGTGACACCCTTCACTGAAGATTCCCGAAGGGATGAAACACTAGTGTCTGTAGATATTTAATTATTATACTATATATATATATATATATATATATATATATATATATATATATATATATATATATATATACAAGAAGGGTGTCCGGCATTGCCCGGTCATAAAATACGCATACATATATTTTGATTAATTCAGAACTGTGGAAATTCCACAGCGGACTCATTCATAGGTGATAAATGCTGACATTCTGTAGATTTTCACCATAGAGGTAGACGCTCTGATATTATTGTAGCTCTTTTTTTAAAACTGCAAACCTATTTATCTCAGCTGGCAGGAAAATAAATGGGAAAATTTTTGTTTTATATAATAAATCTATGTACAAAAAGATTAGATGAATATATATATATATATATATATATATATAGAGAGAGAGAGAGAGAGAGAGACAGACAGACAGACAGACAGATACGGTAGAAGGATAAAATTGTCGCCCTAAAGAAAACATTCCAGTTTTTTTTTTTTAACCTTTATTGTAAAAATCAATTCAGATATATTGATTATGTAGTAGAGCTGACATTGGTCTAATGTAGTCGCTTTCAGCCTCAATCGCCGGCTCGATACCTGTCTGGAACTTGGAGAATGCTTTTTCCACGAGCGTTGCCGGGAGCTCGACGAATATTCGGCGGATGGAGGCGATCTGGCTTGGTTTGGTGCTGTCAGAGGTCTTGAGGAATGACCAAGCCAGTTCAGGTCGCGGGAGAAAAGGGGCCAGTGAGAGAAGGGTATAAGGCCGTAGCACTTCTTTTGAATCCAAGCCTGGGTCTTTTTGGACTTTTCGTCTGGCGCCAAGTACTGCTGCCACACCCAGAGTCTGCCAGCGGCCACCTGATTCTACGAGGGGATCACCACACTCTTGAGCACATTCAAGTACAATTGTGTGCTGACTTTCAAGTCGACTTCAAATATGTGATGTATAATGGTGTGACCTTCACTTGAAACCATATAAAAGACCATAACCGTTGGTCGTTCGATGCGTTTACCTGTGCCCTTAAGCGTTCGCCCTTCGGATTTGCATTTTATGGGTGCTGGCAATTGTTCTGCTGTAATTTGGATCGGTACAGAACATGAGTTATACAGCAGTTGCTCATTTAACATGGTGTCGCTTTCAGACATGATAGTGAGCTCCTATCGTTCTTGACATTTGTACACAACTAGTAGATATTAATACTAGATGGTCTATCGCAAACAAACAAATAAAAAAAGAAAACCGGCTTTCATCAAACAAAAATATAATTATATCGTCATTTTTATCGTTCCAATATATATATATATATATATATATATATATATATTATATATATAGTATCAATATATTGTATATATATATTTATATATATATATTCGATATATTTATATATGTTATATATAAATATATATATATATATATTAATATATTATATATAATATATAGATAATATGCATATATATATTTATATATAATTTATATATATAATATATATATATATATATGTATGTGTGTTTGCGCGGGCGCGTGTGTGTGTGTGGCTTACAATTTATTTCATGTAGATTATTTTTTATTATTTCACTTGATATAGCCAATATCTAACATTTCACAAAAACAAACACACATGAGCTGAGCTTTGATGCGATATTCAAAAAATGTCTAGACGGCAAATTACTTATTAATTGAAAATATTTGATCCAAAGATGTATAAATATCTAAGTTAGACTGAATTAAAAAAAATATATATATAAATATGAATTAGTTTAAGAATACGTAATTGTTATGGTTAAAAAACAGTAAATAAACATATACATTATATAAAATATTAAGCATTGAGTCAGCCGATGAGCTGTGGAAAGATTGTTTAAATGAGGTAAAATAAGTTAAAAAATATCTACATATAAAAATATGCAATTTGTATGTGTGTGCGTGAGTTATTTCCTCTATGGACTCAGAAACATGTGAGCTGAAATTTTTCTGAAATTATTTCACACAAATGTATTTTACGTGTCTGGAAGTGTTCTTACATAGGTTTGGTATTAGAATGCATCCGATAAGTATCGAAACTCGATAATCGAAAAAAAAATAATTAAATAAGAGACAGTTCGCCTTTGACCAAACGCCATTACACAGCCTTTCATCACAAGTTCATTTGAGAAGTTTTTTTGCCATACAAGGAAAACGACCCAGTGCATAAGATTAACTGCAGGATCTTTGATAAGAAGAGGCGCGTTCGAAATGAATGTTTGTTTTTAGCACAATATTACTATTATATTTGCCTTTTGCATTTCAAACTTTAATTCAAACCATTATATTTCAAACACGATAGTGTTATAATAGAAAGCTTAAGTAGCAGTTTCAGTCATGCAGAACTGCTTTAAAGCTTCACCGCTCACTTATTTTTCAACCAAAAAAATTATTACAGTTTATAGATTATTATCTCAGCTATATTATAATTTTTTTTTTCAATTTTCGTTCAGTAAAACAAAAGTTATGATGAATTTACTGGTGTTCAAAATCGTAAAAAAAAAACGTAAAGAGGTGAGCGAGGTTTTTTATCGTTGATTTCCATAGCAACCACGTCGCTTCATCGACTACTGTTGCTACTAATTCACTGCTACCCGAAAAGAGAAATAATAAGTTACATAAAAATTATGAAAGCACGAAAGGGAGATAATTGGGGTGATGTCTCCTTCTCTAACATCAGGAGTCTACGTTCTAACCTTCCAGAGGTTGAAATCCAATTACAGGAGACTAAACCAGACATTTTATTTTTAAGCGAAACTGGCATTGTATGGGCTATTTCCCTACATGAGTTCGCAATTAAACAACACCCTAACTTAAATTCTTAATCTGACCCCCAAGATCACCATGGGCATTAAAGATGGGCATTAAAGATATTAAAGATGGCTTTCCATGTGGTAGGGACTACTCCGGAGAAGATCCTAACTTACCTTATATGTGCTTCCGGGTTGCACTAACTTACACTACTGCATTTGTATTTACTCTCTGTCGTCCCCACAAAAGCGGAGTTACTATCTTTCAAAACATATCTGAGAAAACTGACCAAATCCTATCTGCTAATCCTTCAGCCAACATTCACGTATGTGGAGACTTCAATGTTCACAACGTGGAATGGTTGACCCACTCAAAGAAAACTGATGATGAGGGGAGGTTCTGTCATGATTTCTCCATTGCTTATGACCTCACTCAGATTGTTCACAAACCCACCAGTGTGCTCGACAATGATGGCCAGTATGCGAGTCTACTAGACCTTCTTCTCACAACTTGCCCTGAACTATGTTCAGTTTCTGTTCTGTTTCCTCTTGGATCTTTTGACCACTCTGTTGTATCAATTAAGATAAAAATAAAATGTAATATGTCCTCAGACGTACCTCTCCATCGTACAGTATATCGATACACTAAGGCTGACTGGGATAGATTCCGTACATGTATATCGGATCTACCTCTGCGTTCCATGTTTAAAAAGGATGTGTCCTCTATAGTATCAGACCTGGCGGGATGGTTAATTATAGGTATAGACCATTTCATACCCTCGAAAAAGTTCCAGCACAGACCTAACAGCCAGCCATGGTTCTTTCCAGAATGTGCTGCTGCCATTGCGCACAGAAATCACTTTTTCCACTGCTTCCAACGTAATAGATGTATGGAAACTAAAGACGCTTTTAGTACTGCCAGCAATCATTGTAAGAAAGTAACAAAGAACGCAAGAGAGTTATATGCTCAGTCCGTCAAGTCCAAAGTAGCTGAGCAGCGGCTTGGTTCCCACCAGTTTTGGCAAATAGCAAAAAGAATCCTGAACAGATGTGTGTGTTCAATCCCAACTATTATCAATGGACCTAATGTAATCTTGTCAGCATCAGACAAAGTCAAACTCTTTGCCAAGAACTTTGCAGCTAATTCTACCATTTGCGACCAAGGCCGTCAACCCCCAATATGTCCTCCTGTATCTATGTGATATAAATATATCCGCACGTGATGTTGCCAAGCTAATCAAAAACCTTGATTCCAATAAAGCAACCGGCCCTGACGGTATTCCAATTATAGTACTCAAAAAAATTCAACCAGAACTAGTGCCCATACTTACAAAACTGTTTAAACGTTGTCTTAAGGAGAATTGCTTCCCATCACCCTGGAAAATCTCATTAGTATGCCTCGTATGTAAGAATTCAGGTTATCGCTCATCCCCCTCTCAGTACAGGTCAATAAGTCTCCTGTGCGTCATGAGTAAGTTGCTGGAATCTGTGTTAAATACAGAAATAATCAACCATCTCAGCAAAAATAACCTTCTTTGTGACACTCAATATGGTTTCTGTTCTGCTAAATCTACAGTAGATATGCTTACAATTATACCTCATAGGATTAGTGAATCTCTCGACGGGGGAAACCTTTCTAGGGCAATTGCTCTTGACATATCAAAGGCCTTTGATAGGATATGGCATAAAGGTTTACTTCACAAGATCTCTAGCTATGATATAGCTGGAAATGTCTTCTCAATTATCAAATCATTTCTTTCTGATAGATTCATAAGAGTAGTAGTTGAGGGGCAAAAATCAGAAGCTTACAGTATTAATGCTGGAGTCCCTCTATTCCTGGTTTACATTAATGATCTTCCAAATAACATCCTTACATCATTTGTAGATATTTATGCTGATGACACTACCATTTATGGTAGCACATCTAAGACAGTAAACGACCAAGTTCTCTCCAATTCCCTCTCCTCTGATCTTGAGCAAGTTGTACAATGGGCAAAGGAGTGGCTGGTTACTTTTAATTCATCTAAAACCAAGCTTCTCTCTTTACATCAGCAACGTTTTGATTCCCATCTGCCATCAATTGAAATGAATGGCTCTCGTCTTGAGGAGGCCTCATGTTTTGACAATCTTCTGGGTTTGACTTTTACTCCTGATCTTAAATGGATACGTATATCAAATCTGTTGCCAAGGCCGCTGGAAAAATGGTGGGATCCTTCTATCAATCCAGTAGATACCTCACTGCTGATGCAATTCTCTATCTATATACGTCCAAGGATGGAATACTGTTGCCACATCTGCACAATAGCTGCTAGAAAGGACTTATCCTGCCTTGATAGAGTTCAAAATAGATTTCGTAGCCTCGTAGGAGATGCCCTTTCTCTTCCCTGCAACCTCTATCTTACAGAAGAGTCGTTGCGAGTTTGTCTCTGCTGTATCGTTATTTTCATGGAAAGTGTTCGACTTGGCTTCAGTCTATCGTCTCCTCCCTCGCCAAACTTTCACAAGAAACACTCTTCTAGCTGAAAGTACTATCAATAATCCCCCCACTCTTTATCTGTGCCTAAATCCAAACGTAGATTCCGTAAACAAAGCTTTTTTTCTTAGAACTGCACGCCTATGGAATTGTCTTCCGTTTTCCTGCTTTCCAGCTGACTACAATATGGTTGTCTTCAAGTCTAACGTAAACAAGTTCTTGATGAGCCGTTCCACTTGTAACCAAATTTACCGAATTTCCATTACTAACGATTACTATATTGTCCAATTTCTACTTTACACTCATTAACCCTTATCCCCTAGTGGCTTCTTGGCCTTGATAATGGTGATGCGTATGTAAAAAAAGATTCTATTGAAGCAGATGAGTGCCGTACATTGTTATTACATATGTGTTTATGGGGTCAAAAAATAAGACTGAATTTAAACATAAGTACAAGTGAATTTATTAAAAGCATGGAAAAATTATGGATTACAATAGAAAAATTCAAGCATGAAACGTAATATGGTGAAGCTTTAACATGGAAAATAAAGGGCTAGTTGTTAAAACTGGAAAAGAAAATGAAAATATATTCTAGGAAAAAATATAATAAATTAATAACTTAAAATATTGCAGCATAAAATTTTCTTACAGTTCAATTTAACATTATATAATCAATTCTTAATGCTTAAGTTATAAATTTATTATATTCTTTTTACTACAATAGCCCTTTTTTATAGTTTTAAAAACTAGTCTTTTACTGTTCCATGTTTAAGCTTAACTATATTACTTTTCATGCTCGCATTTTCTATTGCTATAAAAATAATTTTATGAAACCAACAGTAGGATCTCTAAGATACGATCTAGTCTACAATGTATTGTGGAGTAAGTCACTGAAGAAAGACACGTGTATCTTATTCGAGGTGCACTGCGGTGGATCCCCGACAAGAGCAGGTTATTCATCTCTTTAATTAAAAAGTTTCAATGATATAAAATATTGGAAGTCAGACACATTCATTGACTTTCATTAAATCCCGGGTAACGTCGGGTCTACATGCTTGTTAAATATAAAAATACAAGTAGAAACTTTCTAAACTTGTGTTTTTTTTTCTAATTTATTTATTGCGGACTATTATCCTTATCTTTTTAGTTGTTGTTTCACGACGTTCCGGTCAACTATGCCTGTGGCCTTCATCAGGTGGTAACCGCGACGGGATAGGAACTGCGAATCTCCTAACTACATTCTCAGCAATTACTGCCTTCCATAGTTGTTGTCGTCTCACCACGTTTTTGGCCAAGTAATCCCCTGGCCGGCTTTGAGTAGGATTGTAAACTGCTATCTTTAAACAATTCTCACCTGAAACCGTAGAGATTCAACGTCTCTATCCACTGCGCCAAGGGCCTCGAAGGGCTATCAAGGTTGGATTGTTTGATCTTAGACATCCATGTTTATTCCTTATCTGAGCTTTCATGGTCGGGTCCGTACCGAATGGTATATATATATATATATATATATATATATATATATATATACATATATTAAGTAATGTGATTTACAATTTAAAAAAAAAAAAAAATTTTAATTTAAAAATCAAATTTTAATTAAATTAAAAATCAGTTTCATAAGAAGGAACAACAACAAAGTCAATTATCTGTATGATCGTTTCGGAAATCCGTGCTTTTTATTTGTGGTATACATGAAGTTATGTAGAACAATTATATATAGTTTTTTTGGTAAGCACGGTCTCCTCATCAGCAAATTTAGGAGGATTTTTATTGAATTTAAAAGACACCATAAATAAACCTAGCATTAAAAGTAAGGCAGATGAATCTGAAAAAATTGAAATAAAAGGTTTGGATTTAAAATTTATAAGAAAATTAATATAGGTTAGAGATAGAAATGAGTAGAAAAAAAATATATTTTTGAATTTACATAATAAATTTGATTTAAAAATATATAGAGATAGTTACCTTTTAGTTTTTCTTTTTTTGAAATCAGGAACTGTGTTTAAAGTAGTCATTTAGATGTTTGCTATAGCTTTTTATTTTATTGAATGATGAATTTTAAAAGGGCGACGCTCGTGCAATAAATTGTTTCCGGTAGCGTATTTTGATTTAAAGACGCTACATTTTGATAGTATTATAGAGAGAATATTTATTTTGCAAGTTTTTAAGGGGGAGATAATTGTCATGTGTTATTAACTTTTATTTATTATTTGTTTTACGGGTCTAAGGGAGGTAATTGGTCTAACTTAATTTATTTAAACAAAAAATTGTAATCTATTTTTACTAATGAGTAATAATAAAACATAGAATTTCAACGCACAAACATTCTTTTAAAAATAACTCTCTATCAAACCAAACTACTCTAATCCAACTATATTTGCCAACTAAAAAATAGCAATATTTCTTTCAACTTAAAATGGCAAATAATTGAGACTTGCAAATCATATAAACCAGGAGATAAATTTTGTGCACTATGTACAAAAGAAACCCCTAAAAATTTTTAAAATATAAAGATATAAAAAGTAGAACCAAACTATTAAATTCAAGACACGAGCTTCTGACATGTAATCATAAACGTTGGTTTAAATTTAATAAATATAAACCACCTTAAATCATTAAAAATTACTCATTAGTAAAAATAGATTACAATTTTTTTTTTAATAAATTAAGTTAGACCAATTACCTCCCTTAAACCCGTAAAACAAATAATAAATAAAGTTAATAACACATGACAATTATCTCCCCTTAAAAACTTGCAAAATAAATATTCTCTCTATATATATCAAATGTAGCGTCTTTAAATCAAAATACGCTAACGGAAACAATTTACTGCACGAGCGTCGCCCTTTTAAAATTCATCATTCAATAAAATAAAAAGCTATAGCAAACATCTTAATGACTACTTTAAACACAGTTCCTGATTTCAAAAAAAGAAAAACTAAAAGGTAACTATCTCTATATATTTTTAAATCAAATTTATTATGTAAATTCAAAAATATATATTTTTTCTACTCATTTCTATCTCTAACCTATATTAATTTTCTTATAAATTTTAAATCCAAACCTTTTATTTCAATTTTTTCAGATTCATCTGCCTTACTTTTAATGCTAGGTTTATTTATGGTGTCTTTTAAATTCAATAAAAAATCCTCCTAAATTTGCTGATGAGGAGACCGTACTTACCAAAAAAAACTATATATAATTGTTCTACATAACTTCATGTATACCACAAATAAAAAGCACGGATTTCCGAAACGATCGTACAGATAATTGACTTTGTTGTTGTTCCTTCTTATGAAACTGATTTTTAATTTAATTAAAATTTGATTTTTAAATTTAATTTTTTTTTTTTTTTTTAAATTGTAAATCACATTACTTAATATTGAATTAGCTCTAGGACATTTAACTATCGAGCTTATTATATATCTAAATTACAACGAGCATTTCCTGTATTTTAATTAAACTAGTAATTTCACTGTTACATTAAAATACACTTAGCTCTTTAGACTATTATTCTAATCTCCTTTAAATTATATATACATATATATATATATTATTTTAATTGGAATTCATTATTGATATGAGTAGTACTAATTAATTTATTCTAGGGTTATTATAATCAGGATTCGGTTCTGGGGTTCGGGAAGGAGTGAGTCACTCTCTCGACAACTGCCCTCTTCTTATCCAATCGACCACACCTGGTCTCTCGCCACCAGTGTCACACCGCACAATCCGAACGTCAGCAATACAAACTTCTTTTCAAGAGAAGATGTTCACGACTCTTTTCTCACTGCCCACTCAGGGAATTTTTCCCTGCTTTTATATCCTCCTATCTAGAAAAAAAGGAAAAAAAATAGCTTCTCCCATCAAGCTCTGCCTTTCCAAGATGCCCATCGCGTATATGAATGCGCTGGCCATCCTGTCCTTCTTCTTTCCCAAAGAGTGATACAGATACGCCTGGTACATTTCTTTTTTTCTTTTCTTTTCTAACCATATACCCCACAGTTGCGGACTATTATCCTCATCTTTCTAAGTTGTTGTTTCACGATGTTTCGGTCAATTATTCATCTGGCCTGTGATTCCAAATAAAAAATATATTGCTTTTTTCTGCTTGCTATATATATATATATATATATATATATCATTGTACATCTAATTTTTTTTTCATGTACGGGCTGCGCATTCACATGTTCATAACAAAGAGTAGGTGATTAGAGAGAACGTAATAGATAGCATAAAGAATAACATAGACTCCGGGGAGAATAAAAGAACATCAGATTAGAACAGATAAGATCAACAGGACTCAACTTAGCACACGTTTCCCCCCCCCACACTTTGGGAGTTAATTACTAGGTCTAGTACAACACCAAATCTTTTTTCATTGTTTTGACTCTCGAGTGTGTATCTGGTGGTATTTTATATGCTTTTATATAGAGTGATGTGGTTAACTGTAGTTTAATGTGTCGGATATATACTCGAGACTCAAAACAATGAAAAGAATATTCCGTTGTCACAACTCTATTAATTAAATATTGAAATAAATGAAATCAATTCAAACTTCCTTAAACGTAACTAAATTTACAAACTGAGGGATATTATAGCATGTATCTACTGTAAATAAAATATGCATGACAATCCTTGAAGGAAAGCATATTTTATTAACTCAGCTTTAGTATAATAATAGATAGATAGATAGATAGATAGATAGATAGATAGATGGATATTTAATAAAATATATGAATGTTATGATTTGTTGATTGGATGCATCATTATTACAGTTTCTTTTTAAACTGTTCGTCTTCCATTTTTGATTTTGAAATAACATTTTTTAGTCGTGACAGACATGCGTTTTCAATTACAACGTTTAACATCTATCAAGAAAAGATTGAAATAATATTGCCAATGGTCTGTCAAATGTACCTTTTCAATAACTCTTTTGCCATTCTGTCATTGTTAGGTTCGAAATAGCATTTTTTACGGCTATATACGCACGTCGAATGAACACATATTAACAACCATTGTTATGTTTAATTGAAACCGCATCCTATAAGAACCTCCAACGCCAAGCACAACTAGAGATTTTGGAATACACCTCCGACTGTGTGTCTATTATTTTATGAAATTAAATCTCCAGATACCTTTTTTTTTTGTTTCTCGTGTGTTTAATATGTTTGGCCATCACAGATGTATATGGTTCAGTTATTCCCGAAAGAGATTTTCAATCTGACACCATGCGTGGTGAGAATATCCTTATCTCCCTTCGGGAAACGATTTGAAAAGAACGGTGATAAATACTACATCTAATTTCTGCTAGTGTTAAAAATGTAGGCTTCTCCTATTTAATTCATAATTATACCTAGAAATAAAACTGGTGCAACCAGATCAGGCTGTCGGAAGATAAATCCCTGACACAAATGCACCTACATTAACATGTTTTGTTTTTCTTTTTAATTATTTGCACAACTAAGTCATTTTTTGCAAATTCCAAAATAAAAACAATAGTCTTCTTCCCTTCCCCCCGTTTTTTCTACACTCCCACTTCTATACTGGCTTCTTAACTTAAAGGTCTTGGATAGGACCTTAAACTATATCCGATAGTGAGGCCCCCCAGCTTGCGGGCTTTGGGGAGTGTGGAGTCACCCTTTAATTACCATTGTTCCCAGGATCACTCTGACCCGGAGTAGTAGTACCTGTTAGGGTCGCAACTATGGGTTAAATAGAAACAGACTTGAAAACAACAAATATATTCTATTAAAATTTTTCTTCAAAATCACTGGATTCAACATTAAATAACCTGAAAAGGGTTGATATGTCGTAATACAAAAAAGAAAAAAAACTAGAAATAAAAACACACATAATGGCTTCGTCGGGTCTGGGGTTCAGCGTGAACGACCTAGAACTCTCAATTTTAAATCCACAGAGCATTACTTTATTGAAGACATCGCGTATATCATTAAAACTATCCGAACGTTCTTAACCGCAGTAACCGAATTACTTTAATAAATAAACGTAAAAAATATAAAATAACATATATTTAAACGGCATAATATACACAAGATAAAATCACATATACATAATTTTTGCGGCGCTGGAACGATCACTAAGGAAAACAATGACACAGAAATGTTAAAAAGGGTAAAATACAGTAGTGTCCAAAAATTAAGGAACGGTCAACCATTCTTTTTTTTAATGACTTCTAACTATGAAAAAGGAAAAAAAAAAATTAGTGAATTTTCCAATGTTTAATAATGGTAGTTAAATAATAATAAAAAAATAATTTTAATTTTTTTATTTTTAATGCATATTATTTATTTTATTTTTTTAAATATACACAGATGTAATTAAATAAAAGACGTTCAAAAGTTAAGGAACAGGGGGATTATTAATGAAAAATAAAGAATCCTTTCATTATTTAGTGCTGCAAGACAGAACCAATCGTTCACATGTTATAGGTGTGATATTATTCCAGGATTTTTTTTATACATTCCCATAAATCATCAAGATTGGGGGGGGGGGGTGATCTTATCACCAATAATTTTCCAAACATTTTCAATTCGATTAGGTCGGGTCTCTGAGCTGGCCAATCCATAACGTAAATATTGAATCTATTTAGCTCTTCATAAACTATTTTTGCTTTATGGCACGGTACGCTGTCTTGCATAAAAATATCAGAATCAGAAAGATTAGGAACCACATGTTCTCTAATCAATTCTCTCTACATTCGGGCATAAACTTTTCCATGAATTCTCACAAGTGGACCAGTTCCTTTTGAAGGTATCATGTCCCATACCATTATACTGCCCCCTCCAAATTTTACTGAACATTTAACGCACTTAGGGGATAGTATTTCTCCAGTTTTTGCTCTGACATGTCGTCTTTTGTCTGATCCGAAAAGATGGAATTGAACACGCTGGTCCCCTTTTAATCGCATACGGTAAACGACGTAGAGTCATCGTCGGTACTAAAATGGGTTTATATATGGCAGTACCAAGTGCTGTATTAGTTCTCTTATCTCTGCATTGCTTCCAGTCGTTCTGGACTTCTTGAAACAGGAATAACGTGCTAATTCGAGATATACTGGCTAAGTATTGCGCAACCGCTGCTTTATAATTACATGCGCGGCCAAACTTACAGGGGGTAACCGTTGTCTCTCAAGATTGAACCGAAACTATAAAAGTTGGCTGCTTTATTGTAAAATATATATACGAGTTCATTTACGACAATGTTTGGACCCAGCCAGTGATCCTTCAACCAGATCTTGCTACCCTAGGAATAAAGAATATAATAGAAAGCTGTATCTACTAGGCGGTGGATAGTTTTCAGTTATGAAATCGACATCCCTGTTATTCTCGTTTCCTTTATTTTAAACTTTTAGTTCTCACATTCCATGAGCGATGTTTCTAAAAAAATAGGAAAGAACTGGATCAGAATCTATCACTTTAATACTTATTGTTTATTTTTTTTGATTTTGTCTTTTAAGATCCTTGCATCAAGTGACTTCCTGCACTGTCTGGAGCGTTTCTCATAGTGTTAACCTTTATCTTTGTTCACAAAGACTGCGGCTATTTTTATAGCAGTAGATGTTCGCATCGACAATTAATCGGACAACTTAGCGAATGCCATGACAGTGCTAGTGTTGTGGGGATGCTGTACCTTTTACTTCGATCTTAATGGGTTCACCCACAGAATCGACGTGCAGTCATGATAAGTAACTAAAGTGGGTGTATATATTTTACTTTAAAAAAAATCGAGAAACCAGGGAGTAACTCGAATACCATCCCTCTATTTCCTAGGAGTAGAGTAAGCTCTGACTCTGCACAAGGATGGGTAATCAGTAATCATTACTAACCCTTTTGTCCAGGAGAGTTGGTTTATTTCCGATTGCCTAATGTGCTTTACTTTGGAATTCCGATGGTTTTATTTATGGATATTTTTGTAGCCAACTATTATGTCTGCTTAAAGAAAAAGAATTTTCGCCCAGCTTTCACCACATTTGCGTTAGGAGGCAAGTTAACCAACGCCTATTCCAACTTGCTTCTCATTAATTCGTTTCTTTTGTTCTTGCTTTGCTTCTGTAAAATATTGGTGGTTATGTCTACTGCTGTAGCGATTAATTGAATTATATATATCTAGGTGATTCCGACCACGTTTTTTCTTGAAGAGACTCAACATTTATAAAGAACGCACAATGATGAGGGTTAATGAGTGCGTCGTAGCTGATCTGCTTACACCTGGATAATCGGTAATGGCGGAAATTGGTTAGCTATTGGTAATTTAGGAGGCCAACTCATCATTTTGTTTCATTGGATTTAACAAAGACCATATTATCGCGAATTGAGAAGCAGTTTCTTGGTATTGTGTTCAACAGATGAATGGACTACTGATAGAATAAATCATGTCTTGTGATTGAAATTTTGTGCTTAGAAATCGCAAACAAAATACTCAATCAATTGGGGATGACATCACCAACTCGGCCTGTTTCTATTTTGTTGATGTAGAATTGCATCGTGGACAAAATTACAACACGGGCGATCTCTTGTTATATGTGCAATCAAATATGCATGAACTAAATTTTGAATAAAGCAGAATTCAAAACCAAATAATGCACACTATCATAAACGTTGTTGGAGAACTTTTTTTGTCTTAAATGCGCTGGGAGGAATTAGTAGAACCTTTCCGATTAAATACATTTTGCCAGCCAATGAATGACACAACGTCATAGCGGCAGCTTTGACTTCATCCGGAATAGCTGCAACATTACTCCTTGGTGTAAGAGCTGCTCATTCTACTTTGAAATTACCATTAAACATTCAATTTATCGAAACTCCTATCTGCAAAATTTCCAAAACATCTAGCACGTGAAAAGTATTGCAGAAATACAAACTTACTGATTTGGATGGCACACAAAAAATCTCTTGAGACTCTTGATCGATCATTGCAATATTTGCATTGCAATGTCAGTTCGTTTGTCAAAGCAGTGATATTGCTTGTACGAGATTTCAGGTAAACATTTGGTATAATATCTCGATCAACACCAGCAAATCAAATAAGTTCTTGGCGCTTATATTCTACTTTTTGCGATGTGTAAAATCAGTAAACGTAAGTCAAAATACGAGTGTGCAGATGAAAAACGATCGATCGTCAGATATATTTTCACATCAATTGTTGGAAATTCAAAAAAGAATAATGTCGGCTGATTTGACATCAGGGCGAATTTTATTGCCTCAATGCATCTCTAATTTAGGTTGGTTGGTTATTTTGTTTTACGGCATATCAACCTTTTTCTGGTTATTTAATGCCGAATCCAAAGATTTTGAAGAAAAAATTTTTTTTAATAGAATATATTTGCTGTTTTCACGTCGGTTTCTATTCAACCCATAGTTGGGACCCTAACAGGTGCTACCACCCCGGGTCAGAGTGGACCTGGGAGCAATGGTAATTAAAGCGTGGCTCCACACTCCCCAAAACCCACAAGCTGGGGCCTCACCACTGGATATAGTTAAAGGTCATATCCAGGACCCCCATTGAGGGACTTTTACCCTCTGCAGGGGGGCAGTCGGCGTATTCTAATGCCCCACCGACAGGGCCCTCTAATTTAGGTTTTTGATTACAAAGAAGTCATCACATATGAAAGACTTGGGGTCTCTCGATAATGATTCGTTTGTAATAGAAATTTGGTGTAAGTATATTATTTAAGAAAATGGTTAAATAAAAGTTTATTTAGATTGGACTTGAACTGACAATATTGGGGTCAGCTGGAATGCAGACCAGCGTAGCAGAGTTCCACAGGCGATCAGTTCTCATAAACTTTGTTCTTGGAATGCACCTTAAGGTTTAGACACCGATAAATGGAGGGGGATTTTTATAATGATTTTTGCAAGACGAACTTTTTCCTTTTTATGAACGTTTGTCAAGACAAAAGAAGTGACGGTTAAAAAAGGTATTTCCAGCTGTTCAAATCAATTATGAGAATCCAAGTTGGCTTAGTAAACGTGCTATTCTTGAGACTCCAAACAACGACGTCCACGAACTTTACAATATTATTTCGCCTCAAACACAAAGTGAGGTAGTCACATACACATGACTCTGTTGTTGAAGCAGAGGAAGCGTTTAAATATTCAACAACATTTTTGAATTCGTTTAATTTGCAACGTATACAGCATATACTGCAATTAAAATTCCTAATGAATCGCCCCCTTAAGTAAACACTTCATCAAATCTCCACACTAACGTAATGTACTAGCAATAACCCTTATCCCTGAGTGGCTTCCGGGCCTTGATAAGTGGTGATCACTGTGTAAAAAAAAAAATTAAAAGGTGCCTTACTGATTATCATGCTGCGAAATATAAACCAGTCCACGCTTTGTAATGGTGTTATATTATAAACCCGTTTTAAGAATTCAAAACACAACAACCATTGGTGTAAGCAACAGTCCGTTTTTATTTCTCCTGTTGTTCTTGCTTATGGTAGATAAAGAGAGAGAGAGAGTGGGGGAGCAACAGAGAGAATTATCGTGGCGTCCGCTCGGTTGACAATCAAATCTCCAACTGCAATCTTTTTCCTTCTGTCACTTTTTCCTGTCAATCTTTTCAAAACATCCACATAACCAGATTCCTTTCTGTTACATTTTTCATAACAATAACAAGGTGTGTTTATATTTGTGAGAAATATTGGAACAATTCCCGTTTAGCTTGTCAATTTCTGACATTTCATCCGCAGACACGTGCCACATTTTAATTCATGAACATACATATATGTATATACAACTATACACATATATATACTAGCATGTCAACCCGGCTTAGACCGGGTCATTCGTATAACAATGTTACACAGCTTGCCGGTAAAAATGATAAACAACATCATAGAAACAACAATCTTGACAGAGCCTTTCAAAGGTGAGAATTAAATCATTCCACGCACTCCAATTATTCAAACGGATTTGCCACTTGATTGCCACTAATTGCAATACATGCGGTGGCAGCCCTAGCAAATCTTGTGAATTCATAAATTATGTTGAATAATAAACCGCTTCTTCTGCTTAAACAGCAGTGTCATGTGTATGTGACAACCTCACATTGTGTTTTAAGCGGAATAATATACATATATATATATACATATATATATACACATATATATACACACATATATATGCACACATACATTCACACACACACATATATATATACATCCTCCACACGCATATATATATATATATATATATATATGTATGTGTGTGTGTACAAGGTGGCCCATACGACACTTTACATTGTAGAAATTAAATAACTTTTTTTCTATTAATACATTTTAATTTCTCTTTTCAGAATTATAAACAGGATCTTTGGAAATGCTGTGTATGGATGAGTTTACAACAGAAAAACGAGTGAAGATAATCTTATTTTAATTTTAAAATAGACGTTCAATTGTTGCTACGCAAAAATCTTACATGACATGTGTTCGACATCCTCCCAGTAGGCCTGCAATAATAAACTTAGTGAGGCGTTTTCAAGAGCAGGGCTCCGTAAATGATAGATCTAGACGTGGACGAAGTCGCTCAGTGCGTACGCTTGAAAATACTAAAGATGTAAGGTGTAGCATTGAAGAGAACCCAACCACATCCACTCATAAACCTTCTCAAAAACTTGCCACCTCATGGAGTTCTCTACAGCTCATTCAAAGAGACTTGCACATATATCTTTACAAGGTTCAATTAGTGCAATCATTCCAACTACCAGACTTTCAGAAATGACTAAATTATGCTTAGATTATTATTAGGTTACTGGAAACTGCAAAAAATGAGGATGAGTTTATTCATAAGTTTATAATGGGACATGAGGTTCATTTTCATTTTAATATGTTTGCCAATAAGAAGAATACTAGATCCTTGCGCGCCAGAGATTCAAGCCAAAATTCACAGTATAGTAAAGAGTAACCTCAGGAAGTGTTCTTAGGCCCTTCTTCTTTGAAGATGCGAATGAAAACGCCGTGACTGTAACTGCTAAGAGATATACAGATACGTTAGTGAATTTTGTTCAACATCGGTCAGCAAACATGCCAGGGTATTAATGGTTATTATAATCAACTGATTTGACTGCAAAACGTTTTTAGCTTTGGGGATATCTTCTATACAAAATGTATGCAAATAAGCTTCGAACAATTCGACAACTTTGGGCAAACATAAGATGAGAAAATTCTTTCCCTTAAACCTCCGATGTTAAGAACGATTATAGAGAATAGCTTAGAAAGAACTCGACTTTGCGAAGCCGGGAATGGAGGCTACGTAAGAGATATTATCTTTCGTAATTAAGTCAGAACGAATTTCCAAAATCTAAATTGTGTAATAAAAAATTCTATTCTATTTAAAATCTGTGAAATGACTTATGGGTCGCCCTGTATATATATATATATATATATATATATATATATATATATATATATATATATATATATATATATATATATATATATATATATATATATATAAGAATAACAGTACAGTTACATTCCAAGATCTAAATATATATTATTCATGCCAAACAGCATCTCCAGCATGTTAAATTTCGGTCCCTTTTTATACAGATCCGTTTCGTTATGCAGAAACAAGCGGTTATTATTATGTAAATACTGTTTCTTTTCGTGCATATACTATTTAGAAAAACTAGAAATTCTTTGCTTGGATAGAAAAATATGCATGACAATATAATGCTATAAAGAAGAGAAATAGTTCATACAAAACTCAACAATGTGAACAAAGATGGCTGCTGGAACAAACACACGATGTCGAGTCTTCTATGGACTTTTTTTCTTCTTGCGACAACAAACACGTGTAAGTCAAAATAAAATATTATGAAATAAAAAATGTCAAAATACACACACACACACACACACACACACACACATATATATATATATATCTATGACTACTTCATTTAATCACATAAATAAATATACAAAAGTATAATTTTATGCGTAAACTTTAAGTATTTACTTCAATATAGCTCAATACATAGGTAGAGCTAGGTAGTAAGTTATGAAAAATATATATTGCAATTAAGCTACACAGAATATTTCGCGTTTCATCCACATTAGGATTCGTCAGGCTTATGCGTGTATGAAACGCGGGATATTCTCTATAGCTTAATTGCCATATATATATTCCAACTTTCAAGATGTTGATCGTCTTATGATTTCTTCCCTTAAGTAGGTTTAAATGCACAATTCTTGGCAGCACCTGTTTTGTAGCTCAAAATCATTAATTCTATTATTATATCAATTAATGGATACATTCTGCTCCTAACTTTTCAGAAAAAAGCACCTATCAATTCATTAAAAGAGGATAAAATGCGTATGAGCATGATTACATAATCCCAAAATTGTGGGAGAAGTTGCAATTAATGGCAAAATAAATTCATTTAATATTTAAATAAATAAGTTTGCGCCACGAAATGGGCATGTCAACGTACTTAATTGAATAAATTGTACGATGGTCAACATACTGAAATTTGGTATAAAAGTCTTGGCCTTCAGGACAAGATCAAAGTGTAGTATCTGTTCCGGCAGATGCTGCACTTAAGATAATTTGTACCAGTCAATGGAGGGGAAACCCTCTATACTGGGACAATTATTATTTTTGGTAACCAGAGTGCCCCCTTTTTGCCTACTTTTAGGGGAGCTGGTTTTTACCTCACATTAAAAACGGCCTTGTGCCTAATTTGCTCAGTGGGGGAGCAAATAAATACCATCTGTTCCGGCAGATACTGCACTTAAGATAATTTGTACCAGTCAATGGAGGGGAAACCCTCTATACTGGGACAATTATTATTTTTGGTAACCAGAGTGACCCCTTTTAGGGGAGCTGGTTTTTACCTCACATTAAAAACGGCCTTGTGCCTAATTTGCTCAGTGGGGGAGCAAATAAACACCATCTGTTCCGGCAGATACTGCAAGCTATGACTAGCTATGACTAGCAAAGACCAGATGTGGGGGCAACCCCACATGCCTGACCATTAACCAGCTCCCATTTCCCACCTCTCGGGAGCTGGTCCCCTTTTTTCCCTTCCCCCTCCCTTCATTCCTCACATTAAAAATCGGCCTTGTGCCTAATTTGCTCGGTGGGGGAGCAAATAAATACCATCTGTTCTTCAGATGCTACACTTCCATTTCTTGTTCTCTTTCCGTGGAGGATCAGTCCTTCACGACTGAGACAATTTTTTTTATTTTTGTACCTTTTATCCACGTTAAAAAACGACCCTGGTGTCTAACTCTGTCCCGTGGGGAGGCATAGTAAATAGGTACATTAAGCTGTATAAATTATTAGTAATTGGTATAAATTAATGGTGAAATATAATTGTAAAACCACATTTCCATATATATATATATATATATATATATATATATATATATTTATATATATATTATATTTATATATATAAATCTATATATATAAAAATGTAAAGTTGGTTTATTTTAAACAAATAAAACCCTATTTCTAAGTTACGAATTTATTTGAAATTTTCAGACAACCCATCTTTAGAGTCGAGGTATGTTTTTATGTTATTGAAATAAATTTACCTCGCGATTTACTAAAATTAAAATATTAAATAAAATAAATATATTTTTTTTACTGCGAATCTGTTCTGTTGATAAAACTGAACTTCCGGTTCGATTCATTTCACAGCCACGAATTGACGAAAGATTTCATTTTCTGTTAACTCGATAAGTAAAAAAAAACCCCAAAAAACTTACTCATGCAGAGAGTGATCCGTGCTGAAATAATTATGTTATTATTTAAAAAGCCAATCTTAACATGCGGAAGAGTGGGTGTTTTGTACCTATTCTGTACTTTAACCTTACAATTGAATAAAAACATGTCATAAAACTTTAAACGTGGAAAACGATTTTTAAAAAATAGCGCGGATCACTCTCTGCATTAGCACACACACACACACACACACACACACACCCACACACACAAAATAATAATAATAATCCCATATTTTAAAACTTTAAATTCATTTATGTACTTATGTTTTTTAAATTTTATTTATGTTAAGGCTTCACTCATGAAACATTACGTTTTAATTGTTTAGTTTATTTTCACGGCATTGTTTACATAAAAAAAGTTTGTTTTAACTTTTTCTAAACTGTTTCATTTTTACGGCATGCCTCAACGTATTATAAACACCCTAACCCCCCCATGTTAAAAAAAAACAAAAAAAGCCCTTCCATAAACCTCGAAAGCCGTTCTTAACATGGGGAAGTAAGGGTGTTTATAATATGCTGGGGCGAGTCGTAAAATTAACGAAGTTGCTATCTATTATTTATTGCAAAAATTGCTTGAAATTTATTTATTTGACAAAAAAATTAACTTTTGGTACTCCTTGGGCGTTGAGTTCCATGGCGACCAGTAGAAACAAATAATAGTTGCTCCTTAGTCTCCCACCTCACCCCACGCGTAACATTTTTTTTTACTGACGTTGCCGTATCTAAACGATTATCTTTCACATTTACAAATATTTATTTATTTATTTATTTATTTATTTATTTTGAAAAAGGTTTTACTGTTTATGAATATTAAAAGAAAAATGGGTACTCATGCAGAGAGTGATCCATGCTGAAATAATAACGTTATTATTTAAAAAGCCATTCTTAACATGGGGGAGGGTGTTTTGTACCTATTCTGTACTTTAACCTTGCAATTGATTAAAAAAAAACACGATTTAAAAAATAGCGCAGATCACTCTCTGCATTAGCACCGAAAAATGTTACTAAACATTTATAAATAATTTCTCACTTTTTACAAACATTTGATTTTAAATTTCTTTTTAAATGACGACTTTTATCGACTTTTTTTTTTAAATATCCCCCCCAATGGTGTTTATTCCGAAATCCGTTGTTAACATGGAGAGGTTGGGGGTGTTTATTCTGAAAGCCGTTCTTAACATTTGTGGAGGTGGATCTAATGTAAAAAAAATAAATCAAAACAAAAAACTAAATCATTTACTAATAACTTCTCACTTTTACAAATATTTTTTAATTTACATGCGCAGATGAACAAATTGTTGAATAGTGCGAAAACAAAACATTTAGGTCCACCTCCACAATTTTTTTTTTTAAATGACGACTTTTATTGATAAATAAATTTACTTCCCCGCAACTTTTATTGATAAATAAATCTACTTCTCTGCCACGGGCACTGAACCCCTCCTTTTTGTTTTAATAGTATTTTCGGGTGGGTATGCTGACAACAAATATCAGTTAAATTTTGCAAATAGCCCCCCCCCCTCCAAAAGTGGTGTTTATTCCGGAAGCTTTTCTTAATATGAGGAGGTTGGGGAGGGGGTGATTATAAGGTGGACCTAATCTAAAAAAAAAACAAAACAAGTTGTTTATGCGCACATAAGCAACTATTTTTTTATTAACTTTTTTTTTTAATTTTTAATTTAAAAATTGTAAATTTCAATGAATAGAATAATAAATCATTTATCATTAATATGTGTTTTTGGTTTTGTGTTGAATGAAACTTTTTTTTTCATTACAACAATAATGAACCAATTTAAATCTTCCGGCATACGTTTAAGGGTTACGAAATTATCAATACATCGTTTAGTTACTAAGCCAACGTCAGTAAAGAAAAAAAATGTTACATGCGCATGCATTAGCCTTGACTGGGAGGGGGGCTAAGGGAGCGACCATTAAATAATTATGCTGGTCGCCATGGAACTCAACGCCCAAGGAGTACCTAAAGTGGCACTTATGCACTTATGTTACCGTTCTATTTTTTAAAATAGTATTTTCCTGTTAAATTCAAATTTTACAATATGTTTTTCTTTTATTAATTTTTTAAGTGAAAGTACAGATAACCCGGTCGGTTTCTAATGCGAGGAAAATCTAGCCCCCCCCCCCAAAAAAAAGGGGTACTCTGGATAATAACAAAACATTAAAATTGCCTCAGTCTCGAAAGATTTCTTCTCTACTGAACGAGGAAAAAAACGGTGAAGTGTAGTTCACCTTCTGTTTCTCTCCCCCTCTCTCTCAATATCTATCTCTATCCATCTCTCCCTTTCCCTCTCTCAATCTATCTTTCTCTCTATATCACCCTCTCCATCTCTCTTTGAGCCCCTTTCTCTCTCTAACTCCCTCTATCTCTCTCCTTTCCTCTGTTTCATCCCTCTCTGTTTCTAACACTCCACCTCTCTCTCTGTTTATCTATCAATCCCTTTATCTCTCTATCTCCTTCTCTTTCTCTATTTTCCTCTCACTGTCTCTTTTCTATTTATATATCTTCCTCTCTATCTGTCCATCTCTAATCCCTCATCCTATTTTAGTCTCCTAAATTAATTACAGTGAAGAAGGCATTGTAAAAACATGGATAAATCCTATTTTAATCACCTAATTTACTGACTGTGAGAATAGAAGTTATTTGGAAATTACTGCTACCTTGAACAGCACCAGAAGTAACTGGTAAAACCTTTCTAATTAAATTGATTTTGGCAGCCATTTGGTAACAAAATGGCATAGCCTTAGCCCTTGCTGCATGAGGAATACCTGCGACCTTGCTGCCAAGTAGAAGAATTATTTATTCTACTTTAAAACATTCAACTTTTCAAAAATCTTATCTTCGACATCTCCAAAACATCCAATATGGGGAAAATATTGCAGAAATGCAAACTTATTGTTTAGGATGAATGCACAATGGTACGCAAAAAATCACTTGAGGCTCTTGGTCGATCTTTGCAAGATTTGCGGTGCAATGTCAGACCATTTGGGAATGCAGTAATATTGCTTGCAGGAGATTTTAGACAAATGTTACCTGTTATTCTTCAATCAACACCAGCAGATGAAATAAATGCTTGCCTCAAATACTCTACTTTTTTGTTCCATGTGAAGACATTAAACTTAACTCAAAATATGCATGTACAGTTGCAAATTGATCAATCCGCACAACAACTTTTGCATCACTTGTGGGAAATTGGGTACGTAAAAGTGCCAGCTGATCAGAGTTAAGGGCAAAATTCTTTGACTTTTAACTTCTGTAATTTCTGTAATTTTATTTCATCAAAAGAATAGTTAGTTTAAAAGGTTTTTGCAGATATTCAAAATATAAGAATTCCATTTGACTGAGTGAATGAGCTATTCTTGCAGGTCAATACAAAGATGCCCATGAACTTAACGCTATAATTAAATGTAAAATTCCAAGTGAGGTAGTCAAATACAAATCCATCGACACTGTTGTGAAAGCAGATAAAGTGGTTAATTATCCAACAGTTATATTTGCCAGGGATGCCACCGCATGTATTGTAACTGAAATTTGGTGTACTAATTATCATGTTGTGAAATATAAACCAATCCAAGCTTTGCAATGGCACATAGCTTGCAGTAAAAAAAAAATAAAAAACAATATCATAGAAACAGCAATCTTAACAGGACCTTTCACAGATGAATATATCTTCATTCCATGCATTCCTATGATTCCACCGGATACATCATTACACTTTAGCAAATAGCACTTTCCAATTTTATTGTCATTTGCAATAACCATCAACAAAGCACAGGGAACTATCTTTACAATTGTGGGCCTTACAGTTACACACTGACTGTTTTTTCACATGGACAATTTATGTTACATATTCAAGAGTCACCAAACCGGAAAATCTCTATATCAGCTAAGAAAATTGAACAACAAAAACTGTGTACCCATGCAAAATGGAAATTTAAACCTATAAGAAACATACTTTTTCTCATTTTGGAACTTTTTTCATTGCGCCAATTTGAGCCACAGCAACGCGTGGCAGGGTACAGCTAGTATATATATATATATATATGTATAAAATCTCAAAAGATTCCAATAATAAAATAATGTACCAGTGATGTATAGATTAGTGTGCTTAGAAAAAAATCAATTAAAAGGGAGACTCTCTTTGAAGTTGAAGGTTCAATTCGCAGTACGGGAAATACTAAGAATACACTTGCGTTTGGCTTCACCTCGCCATGACTGATAGAACGAGAGCATACTACCTCCGTGGATTACGTAAAAGTTTCCGTTCAAAATTGAGTGCAGATTCCAGAGATCAACACAAAACGTCCCGGGCATGAAACGTAACACACAAAGAAATCCCATCGACAAAAACTCGCACTGAAGTCAATGCAAGTCAAATAATATAGGGTTCAACTTTATTCATCAATGTAGTCGAATATTTAATTCTATACATTTGTATAGCACAATTTTATTGTTTTTTTTGCTTCGAAATACGCCTCTTAATTGAACCCAACCCTTTCTCGTAAGATGTAAACGTAGACATTCGTCTCAGCAAGACTAGAGACAAAAATGTAAATGATTTGTATAGTTTGGATTATTTCGATTACTGTTCTAATCTTAAGTGTTATTCGCACAATGTTCTTGCCGATGTAATCGCCGAGCCGATCCTACTATATTGGTGTGGCCACTGATACAGAGAGGGAGAGTAATTTTTATAGCAATTTTTGCAAGACGTATAATATATATTGTCGAACTCTGTAACCTTTCTCCTGAACTCAACAATCTGCAAGGAATATTGAACATATTTAATTAAAGTATAACCCCTGGATACGGCATAAAAAATTAGTAACAAAATACAGTACAGTATATAACGCACGTGTATATAATCAAAGAACATTATAAAAACACGTCAGGCGGGGCAAATGCCGTAACCAGGGGCCGGAAAACATCGTATTGCACATCGTAACGTGAAAAACGTATCCTAGGGTAACCGTATCCCGAGGTTTTACTGTACTTAGGATACTGCTGAGACACGGTTGACGAAACGATGGTCTGTTGCCAATCCATCGTTCGGTCAGCAGTGACTGGAGTCTATATACGTTCAACCAGATACACCTGAAAAAAAATGTCGGAGGTTAGATTGATCGAAACGTTGTGCGAATAACACTCAAGATTAGAAAAGTAGACCAAAGAATTCAAAAATGCGAATCTTTATCTAAACAAAATCAGAAGCAGGATGTGCATAAATCTGTGATCGTTAAGAGTTTCAAGATTTCCAAAATAAGAGCATTACAATATGCTACCGATCTGGCGCAGACCTACAGGGCTGAACAATAAATTTGCCTCCCCAAAGAAAACAACGCTACACATTTATTATACAACTTTTATTGGAAAAATCAATTCAGGTAACTTGATTATATAGTAGACCTGACATCTATTCAATGTAGCCGCCTTCACCCACAATTACTGCCTCGATACGGGTCCGGAACTGGATGTATACCTTTTCACAAAGCGCCGACAAATACTCGGCAGATGGTTGCGATTAGGCTGGATTTAGTTTGGTGGGAGGTCATGTTGGTGATGTTCTCGACGTATGACCGAACGAAGTAGTCAAGCGGGTTCAGATCGTTGGAGGAGGGGAACAGTAAGAGAAGGGTACAAAGTTATAGCACTCCTTATGAAGTCAAGTTTGGGTCTCTTTGGACATGGGTCGGCGCCGAGTCCTGCAGAGTCCGCCGGCGGCCACCTGATTGCACGAGATCATCACAGCTTCAGCACATCAAGGTACACGTTGGTGTTGAATTTCAAGCTTACTTCGAAGATATGAGGTGACATGATGTGGAAACGATATCAAAGACTATAACCGTGGTAGAAAACTCCGTCCAGCTGTGCCCTCAGGCGTTGAACTGTTCGGATTTGCATTTGAGGGTGTTGGCAATAGTCCTGTTGTAATAACTTTGATCGGTAGAGAGAATGAGTTGTGGAGCAGCACATCTCCGATCTTGCTTGTTGGACATTGTGTAACTTTCAGACATGATAGGAGGCTCCTATAGCTCTTAGAATTTGTACACAACTGGCCAACTAGTAG
>NC_136510.1:82540158-82562658 GCF_053919585.1 Euprymna scolopes
GTTGATGACAACATGTTCCTTAGCCATTCCAAGGAAGACATCCAGAGATCCGTAAACAACTTCACGGCAGCCTACCATCGCTTCGGACTCAATACCATCTTACAGGACGTAAGCATTCATATTAATGACACCCTCTTTAGCAAGTAGATCACTTTCCATATCTCGGTAGCATAATATCAGAAAAGTGCTCAAATGAGAATGAAATAGAAAGCCGAATTGGCCTCGTCTATGGAGCTTTCGGTAAACTGACGAAACGCGTTCTCAATAACAAACATCTTTCAATAAAAACTAAACTCATCGTATACCACGCGATTGTTATACCTAAGCTTTTGTATGGGTGTGAGACCTGTACTATATACCAACGTGATCTCATTGAACTCGAAAAAATCCACAAACAAAAACTTCGAGCTATACTGAACATCAAATGGTATGACTATGTAACCAACACAAGCGTTCTTGAGAGAGCAAACAGCTGCAGTATTGAGGCCACCACAATGAGGCACAGACTCCGTTAGTTGGGGCATATCCTCAGAATGGATGGAAACACACTCCTTCGACAGACCCTATACTCGGAGCTAGCCACAAGAAAAAGACCTATCGACCGCCCTCTGCTGCAATATAAGGACCAACTCAAATCCACTCTAAAAAACACCGGATTTGACCTTCACATCTGGGAAACAACCTCCCAGGATCGGTGCCTCCCGGGATCGGTGCCTTCCGGGATCGGTGCCTCCCGGGATCGGTGCCTGTGGCGGCAATCCATAATACACGGTAACAAAGGATACGAATCATAAAGAATACTGATGGAGATCAAGAGGCAGGCAAGAAAAAATCGTGCTGAAACTGAAATTCTCGGATACGAGAAATCGGCCGACGATATATATATATATATATATATATATATATATATATATATATATATATATATTAAATTGTAATTCAATGAATTTCAAAAAACTCTCATTGAAATGAAATGAATTGGTTGAGTTTCATATCAAAGAATTTTTATTATTCTAAGCAAGACAAAGAATGTTTTATAATGTTTATCTCCTTAACCTATAGGGTTTCGATGTCTACCATCTCATCAGAGGAGTGAAAATATTAGCAAATAGTTATAAAGGTATGCACCCTATTTGCTAAAGTCAGTGAGACATGGAAAGTCAAAGTGAAAATAATACATTTATCAGAAGTCCTGTAGCAGGAGTATTTGTAGAATACCTGCTACAGGACTTCTGATAAATGTATTATTTTCACTTTGACTTTCCATGTCTCACTGACTTTAGCAAATAGGGTGCATACCTTTATAACTATTTGCTAATATTTTCACTCCTCTGATGAGATGGTAGACATCGAAACCCTATAGGTTAAGGAGATAAACATTATAAAACATTCTTTGTCTTGCTTAGAATAATAAAAATTCTTTGATATGAAACTCAACCAATTCATTTCATTTCAATGAGAGTTTTTTGAAATTCATTGAATTACAATTTAATTTATTTGCTCTATCTTGCATATCGAGCAATTCTTGTTTAGATGGGATAAATTATAGAATATTACTGCCAGTAATATTTTGTAAACCAACAATCTCACGTTTACATAACCACTGATTGCTAAATAAAAACTATTCCGAAGTATATATATATATATATATATATATATATAAATATATATGCACATATATGTATATATATGCACATATATGTATATATATGCACATATATGTATATATATGCATATATATGTATACGTATATGCATATATATGTATATACACTTGTGCCCGATATTATTCATACCCCTCGGATCTTTGAGATTTCTATAAGATTATTGCTCAAACCAGAAGGTAGACAATATTAAAGGGATTTCAAACAATAAATCAAGCATAAGCATTTAATTTAAACTCAACAAATAAATAAATTATGCAAGTTTGAAACATTATACAAAGAAAAACAATAATGGCACTAGTTCAAAATTATTCATACCTCTCTTACTAATAGTCAATAGCATGCCCTTTATTCTTAATAACTGCCTGTAACCGTTTTGGATATTTATCAACAAGGTTTTTACAAGCATCAACACTGATTTTTGACCATTCTTCAATGCAGTTGTTCTCCAAATCCCTCAAATTTCTAGGTTTCCGCTTTTTAACCTCAGTTTTCAATATGTGCCAGAGGTTTTCGATAGGGTTCAGGTCGGGACTCTGGCTAGGCCATTCCAAAACATTAATTTGATTATTCTCAAACCATTTCTTGACTATTTTGGCAGTATGTTTTGGATCATTATCCTGTTGAAGGACCCAGTTTGGTCCTAAATGGAGCTTCTCCGCATCCTGTCTAATGTTTTTTTCTGGAGTATCTCCAAACATTGCTCCTTCTTCATGGTTCCATCTATCTTGACCAAACTACCTGGACCACTAGCCGAAAAGGAGCCCCAAAACATTAGGCTACCACCACCATGTTTCACCGTGGGTATGGTGTTCTTTGGGTTGTAAGCTTCTCCTTTCTTCCTCCAAACGTAAGAAGCATCCATATGGCCAAACAATTCAATTTTTGTTTTGTGACTCCACAAAATACTTGAGAAAACGGACTCTGGAGAATTCACATGGTTCCTAGTAAACTTTAGACGTGCTGCAAGGTGTTTTCCGGTGTGCAATGGAGTCCTTCTTGGTCTTCTTCCTTTCAGACCATTTTCATGCAGAGTCCTTTGCAATGTTTGCCTTGATATTTTTATGCCAGAAGACTCCAGATTTTCTAAAATGTCCTTAGTAGTGGTGGTTGGATTTGCATTAACACTTCTTACAATATTCCTGGTGGCTCTAGCAGACAGTTTCCTTTTCCTTCCTCTACCAATCAAGTTGTTTGTTGTGTGGTGGCTCTGGAATTTTTTGATGATGCTCTGTACTGTTGCTGTAGGGACCTCAAATTTCTTGGAAATTGACTTTTAACCTAAACCATCCTTATGTGAATTCGCAATTTTAGTCCTAAGATCATTACTAAGCTCTTTTTTCTTCCCCATTCTAATAATTTTTATTCTTTTATTGGTTTTCAGTTGATATCATTTTAATTTCTGATAAAATGCAAAAAAACGAAATGAAATTAATCAAAGGTTGTATAAAAGCATTCAAAATAAGAATCAAACAGGAAACAAACAGTCAGAAACTCGATTAATACTGAAAAAATAAGGGGGTATGATTAATTTTGAACATTGCAGATTTTATAAATAGCTGTATATTTCTTTTATTACAAGTATCCCGAGATTTTAAGATGACGAAAATGATCAGAAGAGGTTTATTAAGAATATGTATCAATATGGACGTAAACAATAAATTCTAACAAAGTTACACCTAATAAACTCAATTTTCAAGGGGGGGTATGAATAATATCGGGCACAACTGTATATGCACATATATGTATATATATGCATATATATGTATATATATGTATATATATATGTATATATATGCATATATATGTATATATATGTATATATATTTATATATATATGCATGTATATATATTTATATATATAGATGTATATATATATGTATGTATATATATGTGTATATGTATGTATATATATGTATATGTGTATATATATGTGTATATATATGTGTATATATATGTATATATATGTACATATATGTTTATTGGTTTGTATATGATATATGCATTCAAATGTGAAAAGAAATAAAGTAAAATTTTCCATTCCATCATCAAGAAAAACGCAACTGACAACAAAAACACTGCTGAGCATATTTTTGCTATATTGAAACTGAAACGCCGTTATCTCTTTATCATATCTTTTGTTTTTCTTTGATTTTACCAACTCTGCGTCCATCTAATGTATCTATTCATACCGCAAGATGTTTATCGCAGAACGACAATCAAAACACACAGGACAGATGAAAATAAACCAAATGACATTTTCAATAGTATCGTAGTGCAATTGGGATCAGAAATGCGTGTTTTGATTTAAACACGGTAGATATGTGTAACGTGGCAGTTTTAGTCATTTAGAAATGCTTCAACCGCTTACATTTTTCGACCAAATTTCAAACAATTATTACAGTTTGTAGATCACCTTTTCAGCTATATTGTGAAAAAAATATCAATTTTCGTTCACTAAAACAAAAGGTATGTTGGAATTTTGGTGTTCAATATCATAAAAATATGAAAGGGGGTGAGAGACGCTTTTTATTACTGGTTTCCACAGCAACCACCTCGCTTCAGAGACTGCTGTTGCTAATAATTCATTGCTGTCGGTAAAGAGAAGTAGTAAGTGAAACAGAGAGAATGAAAGAATGGAAAGGAGATAATTTGATGGATTTTATTTAACGCAGACGAGTGCAGTACATTGTTATTACATGTGTTTATAGGGGAAAATAAACACAGAGCAAGTGAATTATTTGGAAAAATCATGGATTACAATAGAAAAATGCAAGCATGAAAAGTAATATGATTAAGCTTAAACATGAAAAGCAAAGGGTTAGTTGATAAAACTGGAAAAGAAAAGGACAAATTATTCTAGTAAAAAATATAATAAATTTATAACTTAAAATATTGCAGCACTAATTTTTTAAATTCAATTTATCATATATAATAAATTCTCAATGCTGCATTATTTTAAGTTATAAATTTATTATATTTTTACTAGAATATATTCTTCTGCCCACTTTTAGTTTTAGCAACTAATCCTTTACTTTTCCATGTTTAAGCTTAACTATATTACTTTTCATGCTCGCATTTTCCCATTGTAATATATATATATATATATATATATATATATATATATATATATATATATATATATATATATATATAGTCATCCACATACAGTACTGTTTCGCTGTTTCACAGTTCATCAGTGCGGCTAGAAAAGGAACTACCTCAAGCCATGATCGAAACCCGATCGTCCAAACAACAGTCTGAGCTTCTAACCGTTACGCTGCTGCTATGCGGGCAGTGAATTTTACATTGTTCAAATACCTAAGCTCAATTTGTTTACACAAAGAGCATCGCTTCATACGCTAATGGTAGTTTCCTAATATGCTCAACCCAAGATAGGGAGCATTATAGTCATTCACATACAGCACTGTTTCGCTCACAGCTCATCAGTGCGGCTAGATAAACAACTACCTCCAGCCAGGACCGAAACTCGATCGCGCAAACGACAGTCAGAGCTTCTAACCGTTGCGCAATATGACCTTGCATGTGCGAAAATAGAAAGCTCTTCTCATAATGTTTGGTATACAAATTTAATCTTGATTAATAAGGCATTGGAGATCGAGAAAAAATTTTTTTTATTTTTAGCCTGTAAAAATAACAGCTAAATAAAGATCAAAATAATAATAATAATAAACAGTCGTCCTTAACAGAAGTAAATCGACTAAATTCTAGAAATGCATACATATAGATTTTTAGCTTGAAGTCGCTTAACTTTTATTTATTTTTTTATTTATTTTCACTAAGCTGGTGGTTACTCAGACGAAAACGACGATGGCAGAAACACTAAATAACGACTATGACTGGTTACGATTGCAGCTGATGGCGCCAAAGTGATATTTTAAAGTTTTGAAATCATTACTGCAATATAATAATCGATAGTAAATTTGCTCTAGAGAAATAAATACGAGATTTTCATAGATAAAAATATATTGAAGCGTATTTTCAACCTGGCAAGGCCATGTGGTCTGCTAGTGTAACGTCACAAAGACAAACAATCAAATAAAAATGAATAAAAACGAAAAAAAAAAATCCGAGACGGTATTTTAAAAGTGAAAATCAAATGTGTTTATTCGTGGTTTTTCCTAAACGAAGCATTTCACATTTCTAAAGTATTTTCGCGTACACATGTGCTTTTTAGAAGTCTCTGTCTGCGCGTCATTTTACGGAGACCCAGGCAGCGCTTTCTCACCTCAGCCTCACACATCCATCTTGCCCGGTTCGCAACTTGCTTCTCTCCTCAATCACAAGACGTGTTTTTCTCTCTTCTTTTCTTGTGACGCAAGATCGCGCACTTTGTTAATTTGTTTGCGGCTAATAACTTCGCTAGCCAGTTTCCTTCGACTTCTGTTGCTGATTTTCTCACACGCGCCCAAATGCGCTCTGTTACACTAGTACACACACACACATATATATATATATATATATATGTATAGTTTTTTTTTGGAAAAAGAAATACAGCAGACTGCTCAATTATAAGGAAAATCAAAAATATAAAAGCGTATTTATATTTCTTGTACAGAAAGTTGTTACATGAGACAAGTCATTGGTACCGTCGGTTTCAAACTCGAAAATTAGAGCCGTTTTAGATACTTATATCAAGCTCTCCTCAGCCAATAATCATCTATTTTATAACCAGAAGTAGAATATATATATATACATGACGAGTTCACGTTTAACTCTCGTTTTGCGAACGCCCCCCCTTTAATTTATCGGATGGTGATGATTTTATAAACTTTAAAATTAAATAATTTAAAATTTAAAATCGAGGTTCCATTAATTATCTTTATGTTAAGTGCCTTTAATATAAAAACAAAATTAATTTTTAAAAATTTAAAAACTAAAAAGAATGTTTTATTTCCCAAATTTAAAACTTAAAATTTATCTCAATATCGATTAAAACAATCGATTAAAACGTTAAATTTCATTTAAATATATCGAAATGCGTTTAAAAATTTCAACTCTTTCAAGGTTGGGGGATACTTATCTAGCCTAAGAGAGTTTTTCTATTATATTAAATCAAAGAGTATTTTTCCGTATGGTTTGAAAATTGAAATAGATTGTAAATTACATTTATAAAGTATTACTTTTAAAAAAATTATATAATACAATAATTTAAAATCTATAATAAAATAATTTAAAATTACAAGTAAAATCTAATTTTACAAACTAAAAACAATTTTAGAATTTAAAAGTTAACTAAAATGTAAGTTTTTGATTTCTTTGTTTGTTTTTATAAATAAAAATGTAGGGTTTTCTTTTTCATTGAAGCAGTTTATAAGGAGTACTTATCTTCTATGTATAAAAATTTCTTTAAGATTCACTCCTCACATTTAAACATCTTATTTCTGGGTCATGTAGGATGTGGTATTTTTCCGCATTACAGAGTGAGCATTGACTTAATTCCGGAGCATATGCTGGGTTATGCTCGATTTTTCTCTTTTTTTTTTTTAGAAAAAGGTGTATCCTTTTCCTTAAGCTCCAATACCTGGGTTGCTAATGCTCTTTCTATCCTTGTTTTAGCTATAAAAGAGCTTATATGCGCATAGTATCTAGGTTTAAATGGACCTTACGTCATACCGATATATTTTTTCCGGTATGCTTGTAGATTGGTCCGTTATTGTAGCTTCATAAACAAGGGGTTCAGCTTTACAGTTGCTCTCCAATGGGCAACTATTTTGGGTCGTGGAAGAGTAGCCTGCGTTTACTATCTTTCTTGGTTCCTTAGATATGATAGACTTAATCGATGATGCTGTTGAGTAACTTATTTTCACAGTATTCCTATTAAAGATTTTGGTGCAGTATGAATTAATACATTAGATGAAATCAGATTTCGTGAAATCCAAGACAAACAAAAGATATGATAGAGAGATAATTGTATTGCGGTTTAAATATACCAAAAAGATGTTCATCGGTGTTTTTGCTGTTTTTCTTGATGATGAAATGGAAAAATTTCCTTTATTTCCTTTCGCATTCAAATGTACATATCATAAACACATTAGTAAATAATATGTAAATATAATCATCTAATATAAATCTAACTTCCTGTTTAAATGTGTGCATGTTGTTTGCATGCTTGCCTAAAACTTTCGACAGAGGCAACAGATTTTGACGAGATCGGTATCGTTTTGAAGCTCGACCCTTCGCACGACAAACATCGAAAAATTGGCTAAAAATATTAATTGCTTCATCCTACAGTGGAGCACCTTTCTATATGTACTGGTCGCTTTTTTGCCGATGTTTTCGAAAGCCATCCCCCTTTCTCGATTGACTAGCTTTAATTTAAACCTTCGCCACTTCCAGTTTAGCGATGGACGCAACGACAAAGACATCACTTTTGTTTTACACTTTCTTTTCCTCCTTCGTGGTCAGTTTTATATAGGAATATAACTATACTAATATATATATATATATATATATATATATATATATATATATATATATATATATATATATATATATATGATTTTAAAAATCGTCTACTGTGATACACGGAAAAATCCTTGTTTTTTTCTTAAGATTTATATCTGAAATTATTTAGTATAATGCACTTTCAGTCTTAGCAAACAGTATGTTAATTTATTTAAATGACTTACAGAATAACTATATGCTAAATATTTGAAGCAAAGAATAGCTTAATTTCCAAGCATACATCTTAAGCAAGAATATGTCTATATCTTGCTTGATGTTTACAGACTAATTGGTAGACTTCAAATGTTAATTTTGTCGGCCATTTCCACAATTTATGAATTTGCAGGCAAATCAGGCAATACTTACTTTCTGCCATTCGTTAAAAATTTCTGTAGTTCTTCGTCAGATAATCATCACTAATAAATGCTCTCTCCGAAACTCTACGTTGGGAAAAGTCTAACAAATTAGTGTCATATAAAAATGTCTATCGAATTGGTGTCATATAAAAAAGTCTATCAAATTGGTGTCATATAAAAATGTCTATCAAATTGGTGTCATATAAAAAAGTCTATCAAATTGGTGTCATATAAAAAGTCTATCAAATTGGTGTCATATAAAAAAGTCTATAAAATTGGTGTCATATAAAAATGTCTATCAAATTGGTGTCATATAAAAAAGTCTATCAAATTGGTGTCATATAAAAAAGTCTATCAAATTGGTGTCATATAAAAATGTCTATAAAATTAGTGTCATATAAAAAAGTCTATCACATTGGTGTCATATAAAAATGTCTATCAAATTGGTGTCATATAAAAACGTCTATCAAATTGGTGTCATATAAAAAAGTCTATCAAATTGGTGTCATATAAAAAGTCTATAAAATTGGTGTCATATAAAAAAGTCTATCAAATTGGTGTCATATAAAAAGTCTATAAAATTGGTGTCATATAAAAAAGTCTATCAAATTGGTGTCATATAAAAATGTCTATCAAATTTGTTTCATATAAAAAATCTATCAAATTGGTGTCATATAAAAAAGTCTATCAAATTGGTGTCATATAAAAAAGTCTATCAAATTGGTGTCATATAAAAAAGTCTATCAAATTGGTGTCATATAAAAATGTCTATCAAATTGGTGTCATATAAAAATGCCTATCAAATTAATGTCATATTAAAAAAGTCTATCAAATTTGTTTAATATAAAAATTTCTATCAAATTAGTGTCATATAAAAATGTCTATCAAATTGGTGTCATATAAAAATGTCTATCAAATTGGTGTCATATAAAAAAGTCTATCAAATTGGTGTCATATAAAAAAGTCTATCAAATTGGTTTCATATAAAAAAGTCTATCAAATTAGTGTCATATAAAAATGTCTATCAAATTGGTGTCATATAAAAAAGTCTATACAATTGGTGTCATATAAAAAAGTCTATCAAATTGGTGTCATATAAAAAAAGTCAATCAAATTGGTGTCATATAAAAATGTCTATCAAATTGGTGTCATATAAAAATGTCTATCAAATTGGTTTCATATAAAAAAGTCTTTAAAGATGGTGTCATATAAAAATATCTATCAAATTGGTGTCATATAAAAATGTCTATCAAATTGGTGTCATATAAAAATGTCTATCAAATTGGTGTCATATAAAAATGTCTATCAAATTGGTGTCATATAAAAAAGTCTATCAAATTGGTGTTATATAAAAATGTCTATCAAATTAGTGTCATATAAAAAAGTCTATCAAATTGGTGTCATATAAAAATGTCTATCAAATTGGTGTCATATAAAAAAGTCTATCAAATTGGTGTCATATAAAAATGTCTATCAAATTGGTGTCATATAAAAAAGTCTATCAAATTGGTGTTATATAAAAATGTCTATCAAATTGGTGTCATATAAAAATGTCTATCAAATTGGTGTTATATAAAAATGTCTATCAAATTGGTGTCATATAAAAAAGTCTATCAAATTGGTGTCATATAAAAAAGTCTATCAAATTGGTGTCATATAAAAATGTCTATCAAATTGGTGTCATATAAAAATGTCTATCAAATTGGTGTCATATAAAAATGTCTATCAAATTGGTGTCATATAAAAATGTCTATCAAATTGGTGTCATATAAAAAAGTCTATCAAATTGGTGTCATATAAAAAAGTCTATCAAATTGGTGTCATATAAAAAAGTCTATCAAATTGGTGTTATATAAAAATGTCTATCAAATTGGTGTCATATAAAAAAGTCTATCAAATTGGTGTTATATAAAAATGTCTATCAAATTGGTGTCATATAAAAATGTCTATCAAATTGGTGTCATATAAAAAAGTCTATCAAATTGGTGTCATATAAAAATGTCTATCAAATTGGTGTCATATAAAAAAGTCTATCAAATTGGTGTTATATAAAAAAGTCTATCAAATTGGTGTCATATAAAAAAGTCTATCAAATTGGTGTCATATAAAAATGTCTATCAAATTGGTGTCATATAAAAAAGTCTATCAAATTGGTGTCATAAAAAAATGTCTATCAAATTGGTGTCATATAAAAAAGTCTATCAAATTGGTGTTATATAAAAATGTCTATCAAATTGGTGTCATATAAAAAAGTCTATCAAATTGGTGTTATATAAAAAAGTCTATCAAATTGGTGTCATATAAAAAGTCTATCAAATTGGTGTCATATAAAAATGTCTATCAAATTGGTGTCATATAAAAAAGTCTATCAAATTGGTGTTATATAAAAATGTCTATCAAATTGGTGTCATATAAAAATGTCTATCAAATTGGTGTCATATAAAAATGTCTATCAAATTGGTATCATATAAAAATGTCTATCAAATTGGTGTCATATAAAAATGTCTATCAAATTGGTGTCATATAAAAATGTCTATCAAATTGGTGTCATATAAAAAAGTCTATCAAATTGGTGTTATATAAAAATGTCTATCAAATTGGTGTCATATAAAAATGTCTATCAAATTGGTGTCATATAAAAATGTCTATCAAATTGGTATCATATAAAAATGTCTATCAAATTGGTGTCATATAAAAATGTCTATCAAATTGGTGTCATATAAAAATGTCTATCAAATTGGTGTCATATAAAAATGTCTATCAAATTGGTGTCATATAAAAAAGTCTATCAAATTGGTGTCATATAAAAATGTCTATCAAATTGGTGTCATATAAAAATGTCTATCAAATTGGTGTCATATAAAAATGTCTATCAAATTGGTATCATATAAAAATGTCTATCAAATTGGTGTCATATAAAAATGTCTATCAAATTGGTGTCATATAAAAATGTCTATCAAATTGGTGTCATATAAAAATGTCTATCAAATTGGTGTCATATAAAAATGTCTATCAAATGTGTGTCATATAAAAAAGTCTATCAAATTGGTGTCATATAAAAAAGTCTATCAAATTGGTGTCATATAAAAATGTCTATCAAATTGGTGTCATATAAAAATGTCTATCAAATTGGTGTCATATAAAAATGTCTATCAAATTGGTGTCATATAAAAATGTCTATCAAATTGGTGTCATATAAAAATGTCTATCAAATTGGTGTCATATAAAAATGTCTATCAAATTGGTGTCATATAAAAATGTCTATCGAATTGGTGTCATATAAAAAAGTCTATCAAATTGGTGTCATATAAAAATGTCTATCAAATTGGTGTCATATAAAAAAGTCTATCAAATTGGTGTCATATAAAAATGTCTATCAAATTGGTGTCATATAAAAATGTCTATCAAATTGGTGTCATATAAAAATGTCTATCAAATTGGTGTCATATAAAAATGTCTATCAAATTGGTGTCATATAAAAAAGTCTATCAAATTGGTGTCATATAAAAATGTCTATCAAATTGGTGTCATATAAAAATGTCTATCAAATTGGTGTCATATAAAAATGTCTATCAAATTGGTGTCATATAAAAATGTCTATCAAATTGGTGTCATATAAAAATGTCTATCAAATTGGTGTCATATAAAAATGTCTATCAAATTGGTGTCATATAAAAATGTCTATCGAATTGGTGTCATATAAAAAAGTCTATCAAATTGGTGTCATACAAAAATGTCTATCAAATTGGTGTCATATAAAAATGTCTATCAAATTGGTGTCATATAAAAATGTCTATCAAATTGGTGTCATATAAAAATTTCTATCAAATTGGTGTCATATAAAAATGTCTATCAAATTGGTGTCATATAAAAATGTCTATCAAATTAATGTCATATAAAAATGTCTATCAAATTGGTGTCATATAAAAAAGTCTATCAAATTGGTGTCATATAAAAATGTCTATCAAATTGGTGTCATATAAAAAAGTCTATCAAATTGGTGTCATATAAAAATGTCTATCAAATTGGTGTCATATAAAAAAGTCTATCAAATTGGTGTCATATAAAAATGTCTATCAAATTGGTGTCATATAAAAATGTCTATCAAATTGGTGTCATATAAAAATGTCTATCAAATTGGTGTTATATAAAAATGTCTATCAAATTGGTGTCATATAAAAATGTCTATCAAATTGGTGTCATATAAAAAATGTCTATCAAATTGGTGTCATATAAAAATGTCTATCAAATTGGTGTCATATAAAAAAGTCTATCAAATTGGTGTCATATAAAAATGTCTATCAAATTGGTGTCATATAAAAAAGTCTATCAAATTGGTGTCATATAAAAATGTCTATCAAATTGGTGTCATATAAAAAAGTCTATCAAATTGGTGTCATATAAAAATGTCTATCAAATTGGTGTCATATAAAAATGTCTATCAAATTGGTGTCATATAAAAATGTCTATCAAATTGGTGTCATATAAAAATGTCTATCAAATTGGTGTCATATAAAAATGTCTATCAAATTGGTGTCATATAAAAAATGTCTATCAAATTGGTGTCATATAAAAATGTCTATCAAATTGGTGTCATATAAAAATGTCTATCAAATTGGTGTCATATAAAAATGTCTATCAAATTGGTGTCATATAAAAATGTCTATCAAATTGGTGTCATATAAAAATGTCTATCAAATTGGTGTCATATAAAAATGTCTATCAAATTGGTGTCATATAAAAATGTCTATCAAATTGGTGTCATATAAAGCTTCCAAATTTATTCTCGAAAACTTTATAAGCATTTTTACACTGCTTACACTTATACCCCTCCTGAAAAATAAAATGGAAAATCAATTTATCTAATTGACTTGAATAAATGAACAGGTGAGCATCGTGCAGTTCCATTAATGGATTATAATAACGCCTTAAAAGGAAGCTCATTCTAATTTAGGGAACAATTAAATGCATGTATTTTCCTATTTAGTTTATTATCTAAAAAAAGACTTACACCTATATTTGATGAAGCATCACCCCTAATTAGTTCAATTCCAAAGCGAGAAGGTCCTGGATATGACCTAAAACTATATCCGATGGTGAAGCCCCACCTTGCGGGCCTTGGGGAGTGTGGAGCCACCCTTTATTTGCCATTGCTCCCAGGTCCACTCTGACCCGGAGTGGTAGTACCTGTTACGGTCTCAACTATGGGTTAAATAGAATCTGACTTAAAAAAAAAACAAATATACTCTATTAAAAATCGTTCTTCAAAATCACTGGATTCGGCATTAAATAACCTGAAAAAGGTTGATATGCCGTAAAACAAAAACAACCAACCAAAGCGAGGAATTTTTATCAAGCTGTAAATACTCTTAGAATCTTGCTCTGGCTCAAAATTTTCATAAGTTTCATCGCTATTCTGACTGTCAAAGAATAATATTTTGGTCATACGATGTAAAAGCAATAGGGAAATAATAATCTTATTGTTCACCTAACGCAATTAACTTTTTTAGATTTTTCCAAGACAGTTTTATCGATAGAGCCAATGGAAAATTACCTTTGGGTTTTACTTTATTTCTTTGGTCCTTCAAATACGCTCGGTTTTCCAGAAGAACCTGAAGTATACAATTTAATAAATGTTTATACTAATCCGCTCTCATCTTATCTATATATCTATAAAAGTGAACGTGTCTGTCTGTCTGTCTGTCTGTCTGTCTGTATATCTGTGTACATTTCCCTACGCAATAACTCTGTCAATTTTTAGAACGTGTTTTGCGATTTATGCGCAATCCACAGTTCAGTTAATCGGGGCAGACGTGGATTAACAGCCTTCCAACTTCCTGTAATATCATTTGCCATTAATTGGGAAATGGGAAATGTATTTAAAGTTGGGAGAGAATTCTCCATATAATAGCTATATTTAATAACTTGAATGAAAGTCGAGGATTTTATCGTATCTAATGGAGAAGGCGGGCCCACAGATTTTGTTGAATAATTACTGCGTGTACAAATAGTTTGTTACCGACTGATTTTTAGAAAAAATATCTGCAAAACAAATATTTTATAATATTGTAAGAAATTTAACAAACACAATTACGAATAAAAAATGATATTAGTAAAAACGGACACATATGGAATAAGGTATTTATACACTTGTTGTATGTATGCGAAAATAATGTGATTATTTAGAAACCCATTTTTAACATGGAATAGAGAGGGTGTTGCATAACTATTCTGTACAATATTGTCTTCAAAATCTTTGGATTCAGCATTAAATAACCCGAAAAGGGTTGATATGCTGTAAAACAAAAACAACAACCAACTAACCAACCATATCACAAGCGCACAAGTACTGAAAAAGTACTGTTTTTACTTACCTAAAAGAATAAAAAATCAAGTCAAATCATTCGCTCAGAAATAGTTTGCGAAGGAAAACAATGTCTTTAAAAACAAAGAATGATTTAATATTACAAGTATATGAGATATTCCTTTCTTTTTCTTAATTAAGGTTGGCTAAAGCAGAAAATGGGAAAAGTTTAATTATTTTCATATTTGTTCCGGTTCAAACAAGTGTAGAGAATTTAAATAAACTCGATAAGGTGTCGGTGTTGATTAAAAAATTACCGGGTAAAAAGAAACCCCGATTTAGTAGTTGTTCAATTTATTTTAAATGAAATATTTTACAGTGTCTCTTTTTTATCGATGCGCATTTACTGTTCTGAAAACAATATAGATTAAAAAATATATATAAAAAAAGACAGAACCCGAAAAAATTATTGATTATATTTTTTTCATATTTTTCTTCAAAAAGTAGCGTTAATATGACAGGGTTATTTCTTTCATTTAACACCGGTATGAAGTCAACATATTGAATTTTTTCAATATTTAAATTCATTTGCTCAACCCTCCCCCCCCTAACAAAAACAATTCAAGTTTTGGAAAAAATATGTTTGTTTAATATTATTTAGGTTATTTAACTAGTTTCTCTGCATAGACATAGCCATAATTACAAAATCGACCTACCTTTATATATATATATAAAGAGAAGGGAATAGAAAGGATGACAAGAAATATGTGTTAAGATGATTACAGACAGATATATGTACATATACATGTAGCGAAAATATTTCGATAGAGAAAGATACATTATATATATATATATATATATATATATATATATATATATATATATATATATATAAAGGTAGAAATAAAATTAGTAAAAATGGACAAATATGAAAAAAGGTACTTATTGTGTGTATGCGGAAATGAGGTGATCGGTGATATATATATATATATATATATATATATATATATATATATATATATATGTGTGTGTGTGTGTGTGTGTGTGTGTGTGTGTGTGTGTGTGTGTGTGTGTACTAGCAGGGTGACCCGATGTTGCCGGGAACTGAATTATGATCAATGAATGTTCCACACTTTCCATATTTTTATCGTCACCGAAATCTGTGAAATTAGCCATTTTTCAATCAAACAATTGGGGAGGAACCTTCACATGGTTCTCGCAGTTGCTTAAATATATAGCACTTGAATAACCGACCGTTGATGTTATAACATTATTTTTTATATGATGGTTTGAATTAGTTTAAAGTGTAAATTCGAGTATCGTACTTCATTTGTGCTCTAAACAGAAACATGCATTTAGAACGCGGCCCTATCATATCAAAGAACTTATTGTTGATTTTATATGTCTTTTAAAGACAGGGTACGATAGTTTATATCTCCGGTAGCAAATAATCCTTATACACTGTGAAACATACTTTATGTATGAAAACCAAAAAGAAGGAGATATAACATATGGAAATTATTTAGAATCAAGTTTTTCCTTGTTGTTATTTCAGATCATTTGAAACCATAGCAACAAGTTTATTCTCTCCTCCGTCAAAGCCAGAGGTTTGGGGGAAAATATCAGTTATTTTTTCATTCATATGCAAACCTAAGAAAACAAATGACTATTATTGAAACATTTTATGGCTGTAAAATGTGTCAATATAAGGCTCTGGATAATTGATGATCCCTTTAATGTGCGATATTTTGGGAAAATGCCACTTTCACGATTGCATAATTCAGGTCATTATCTCTCCAACGAACCTTCCTTTGTTAAATTCTGATTAATTATCGCTGAGATTTGAAACTTATTAAATTACAAAAAAACATTGTATATATATATATATATATATATATATATATATATATATATATATATATATATATATATATATATATATGGTGTGTCGTGGAACAACAGTGAAAATATGAACAATCAAGTCGAGGTTCGGTTAAGGAACCAGTGTATTAACAATAATGTACAAAGATAGGAAAACGTGTATATCTGCTGGACATTCAGCTAGCAATTGAAGTTCAGTCGCATCTCTCTCACCGGCGCTATTTATAGTGCTAATCGATGTAAATTCCTCTGTTCAAGGAAGGCCGGTATAACACCCCCCCCCTTTGAAAATATCCCGTCTGGGATTAATAACGTTTTTGTTTTGGGTTCACCCTAATCAATTCTGTTGATTTCCGTTTTCTGTTTGATCTTCTGTTCTCCGGAGCTGTCTCTGGTATGGGCACCTGAAGCGTATCAAACACTGTCCATGATGTTCTCCTCCGGCGATCTGGTCACCTCACTGTTCCAGTATCTTTTCCGAATTTGGTTAGTGTGACGTTTGTGCATGAAGTCTGGTCCCTTAATCATGTAGACCATGTTGCCTATTTGTTTCTCAACAATGTCGGACTCCCAGAAAGTGTTATTATTTTGTGAATCTTTGTAGGAGACGCTTTCGACAACTTTATATCATTTTTTTGTTATCGTTTTTCTTTTTTAAGTTTGGCCTATTCTGGTTTGGTAACAATTTGTGAAAAAATCGATCTAACCTTGCGTCCGAACATAACCTCAGCAGGTGTCTTCGCCATTTCGATGTTTGCATTCGAAGTGATTCTGTAGACTTGTAAAAAATGTTGGCTTGACTTATCCGTCGGCGACTCACTAGCTTTTTTCTTGAATGTGTCAACGAACGTCTCTGCTTGTTCATTACGTCTTTGGATGGTATGGCGAAATGGTTATATGTTCGATTCTCTCAAAAATGTTTAAATCCTGTAGTCGTAAATTGCGTTCCATTGTCCGTAACAATGCAGTCTACTACTCCAAATCTATGCAAATAGTTCATACAGGAAGTTGATAGTTACCTCAGATGTGGGATTCTTACACTTTAATACTTCCGGCCATTTAGATAGACTGTCTACAACAATTAGATAGCAGAACCCATTTAGCGTGTGTCTCTCACCGGCGCAAAATCTAAATGAATCCTAAACCAAGGTCGGTCCAGTTTTGCCCACGATCCGAATTGAGTCGGAGGAGGTTTCATAGCTAATCCGCATCCTCTACACTCCCTGATTTTCCTTTCTATATCCTCACGCATGCTTAGTCAATAAACGAAAGAGTGCATAAGGCTTTTCATTATTGATATACATGGATGTCTTACATGAAATTCCTTGAGTATTCTTTCCTATAATGTCTCAGGAATTACGACCCTGTCGCTATATAACATGACGTTGTCGCAAATTGAATAAATTTCTTCATCCAGTTCGTTATTGTTGATCCTTTCTTTCGTGCGTATAATAAATTCATCCACCTCTGCCTTGCTCCTAATCTCATCAACTGTTACTGGAAGTTCTGTTATTGTGTCACATAACGTATTTTTTATTTCAACTTCCACTTGAATGGCTGCTATTACCATATCTTCCAATGGTTCTGTCTGCTACGGTAGTAACCTTGATAACCCGTCTGCATGACCAAATATTTTAGATGGTACATACTCCATTTGAAAATTGTGATTAAGAAGTATGGTACCCCATCTTTGGAGTCTATTCGTCATATGTTGTGGCAGTCCCTTTTTCCATCCGAAAATCGTTAATAATTGTTTGTGGTCTGTTTGTAACAGAACTTGCCTACCGTACAGGAAACGATGAAATTTCTTTACCGCGAATATAATACTTTTTCAATTTGTGAGTAGTTCTTTTCGGCTTGCAAAAGTGATCGGAATGAATGTGCTATGACTTTCACTTTTCCATCATCCATTTTGTTGTAAAACGCATGCTCCTCTGTTATAGGAGCTTGCATCGCTTGCAACTATAATTTCACGCTTGGGATTATAATGTGCCAGAAACAAATCTGACGTTAAAGTCTCTTTAATTTCCCGAAATCTTTCTTCGCACTCTTGCGCCCAGACCCATTTTTGGTATTTCCTTAATAGTTCATTTAAAGGCGCCCTTAGTTTATGCATATTTAGCACAAATACATTGTAGTAATTTGTCAAACATAAGAAACTTTGTAAAGACGCAATATTTTCTGGAGCAGGCATATTCTTTATTGCACTCGATCTATCTGGAGCCGGTCTTCTTATATGTTTATCGATGATTTATCCCAAGTATTTTATTTTCTCCGTGAAAAATGTACATTTTTCCTGTTTTACTTTAAATCCATAATCCTGGACCCTTTTGAATACTCGGTTTACATGAGCTTTCTTTTGTTCTTTGCTACCACTTTTCATTAACACATCGTCCAGGTACCCTACTGCGAAATCCAACCCATTTAACATAATGTCCATAATTTGCTGAAAAATCGCAGGGGCGACTTTGATCTCAAAAGGAAGTCTGTTAAACTTGTAAAATCCCTGATTGGTTTAAACCTAGCAGCTTTGAACACTTCTCATTGACTGGAACTTGTAAGTACGCGTCACTGAGGTCGATTTTAGAAAAATATTTCCCTCCACTCAGTTTCGCAAATATCTCTTCAGGGCTCGGAAGAGGATAATGGTGATCTTGTAATGCCCTGCTTAAGCTTATTGCGAAGTTGGCGCAAACCCGAATCTCCTTACTCTTCTTTTTTATGTAAACCGTTGGTGCAGCCCACTCACTGTGATTAATTTTTCCAATGACACCCATGTTTTCAAGTCTTTTTAATTTATCGTCAATTTGCTCTATAGCAAACACTGGCTGTTCATTTACTTTTACGTCAAATTTTGCTACCGCTTTTGTACACCTTCCTAAACCGCCTGAAAATACGTCTGGAAAAATTTCTTTTAACTCCCTCTGAAGTTTTTCCGCCTCCACATTTGAATCCTCAACCTTTTGGCAAAATGAGCTTAAAGGCAGGTCCCATAGTCTAAACTTTTCGAACAGATCCGTTCCAAAAAGTTCGTTTGATTTTCGCATGACAAAATCTTGCTTTTTCGGTCCTGTTCTGAAAAAAATATTCGTCAATAATTCTCCTTCGAAGGTAATTTTTTCGCCACTGACGCTTCTCAACGTTTTATGTGATGTTATCATACTGGGTCTGCCACGCCTCTTCTATGTACATTAATAATGAAAATGTAATACCCACTATCAAGCTGTAGCCTTACTTTCTTTTTACACATTTTGACCTGTACATATCTCCGGATATTTTTTTCCCCAGTTTCAATTTTCGTAAGTTTAATGGATGTGTTTCTATCAGATTTTTTCTATAATTCGATGCTTTATGCCCTTTCTGGTGGCAGTTGTCACATTGGTTGAATTTGTAGGGACATTCATTGTACCAATGTTTATTTCCACACCTCGAACAAGGTCCAAATGGATCTTTTCCCTGTTTCTTTCTCTGATTATTTTTTGAAGTCGAATTTTCTTGTGAGGAATCTTTTTATTATTCGACACACCGCTTTCCTCTATGTCACAACTGTTTTGTTCCAACGCAATAAACCGTTCACAGTGTTACGCTAAGTTTTGAAGTTTTAAATTCGGTTTGTTTTCGAATTTATTTAAAACACGATGCCTGATTTCAGTGTCCTTATTTAAGACCAGCCCTTGCACAAATATTAAACATTTAAGAGTATCTGATGATAATTCCTCCAGTTTAAAATCGTCGCAATGCTTGTTCACTATACTTGCATAAGTAGTGTAGTCGTCTTCCTCTCTTCTAGTAACGTTTATACATTTATATCGCCTATTGAAAAGAGACATTTTTGCAGAAAACAGTTCTGTAAGTAACGTAACTGTTTCTCGGACGCTCAAATCCCTGGTCTTTTTGGGAGAATAAAATTCACGAACTTTGTATTCTCGGCTGTTCCCAATTTCCTTTAAAAAACCAACTTTTTTCGCGTCTGACCAAGTACTACAATCCGATATAAAAATCATCCTAAAAAATCTCATATCCTCTATATTACTGGATGAAAGTGACATCGTCTTCTGGATTATAATTGAAATTTTCAATAGCGGCCCACACAGATGTTTGAGAAAATGCGTAGTGATTATCGTCCGCCTTAAATAACTGTGTCGACTCCAGAATTTTTCTTTGTTCCTCCTGTGTTTTCATCAATATTTCCTCGAAGCGTTTCTGTTGTGGAAGCATTTTTTCTTCAAATGCTTGTTTAAATCTCTCTTCTTTTTCTACTTGTTGTTGAATTTGCTGCTTTTGCAACGCGAAATTTTTCTCTGCTGGAATTCGAACAATTTCAACAGTGAATCTTTGAATTTCGCATCCATCATGCGAGTTCAATTTACAATTTACGCTTGTATTAAATAAATATTCCTTAGTAAAATAAAAACTCAACCAAGTTTTCTTTCCCAATACTTTTGTTTGAAGAACAACAGTTTAGCAGTCCTTTTGTAGCGTAATTTGTTGAACGCTATATATCTAGTCTTACTAGAAACAATCCAGCGAAATAACATTTGTTTAACATCTTTTTTTTTTTGCACGCGTTTTTACGTAGCAAAAATAATATCCGTCGCTTAACATATCCGACGAATTCGTATGGGAATTTTTTTTTACCCTCTTTGCCTTTTGCAAAAAACGACTTGATTCTTTACGTGTTTGCTAAGCACAAATGACGTACGCGAATAATTATTTTTAACGGGTGTCTCTTTTTCTCTTGACAAATCAAGCGTGTTTTATTTTCAAATCCCAGATGTTATCAAAATAACGATAAGCTTACACGGTATTTTCTAGTTGGTTTTGACCATTTCACTTTGCAGAAGAACATTTTTACCGTAGGAAAAATGGCTTCTGGTGAAGAAAAAATGAACCCTTTCTCCTTTCTAAAACACTTGGTAAGTGTGTTCAATTATTAAATAATTGACAACATTCGTGTTTTTCGCTGTAGATTTTGGTAGCAAGTTTTTCCCCTCGTCAAATTACTATTGTAGTAATTAATTCGCTGTTCAACCATGCGTATCCAAATATCTGTTGAAATGACGAAGATGTTCTGCCGTAAAGATTTTACAAATTTTTATTCCAGTCACTTGGTGATTCTCTGCAGTGACGGTCGTGTCGATTCCTTGTCACCAATCTGTTGTGTCGTGGAACAACAGTGAAAATAAGAACCATCAAGTCGAGGTTCGGTTAAGGAACAAGTGTATTAACAATAATGGACAAAGATAGGAAATCGTGTATATCTGCTGGGCACTCGGCTAGCAGTTGAAGTGCAGTCACATCTCTCTCACCGGTGTTGGAATTACTAGCGCTATTTTTAGAGCTAATCGGTATAAATAACTCTGTCCAAAGAAGGCCGGTATAACGATATATATATATATATATATATATATATATATATATATATATATATATATATATATATATATATATATATATACTAGCAGAAGTACCTGTCGTTGACTGGGTTCAAAAACAGCCTACGGAAAATGGACTGTGATTGATGAAAGTATGATAGGTTATGAAAAGGAGGTGATTGTAAAGCGATAGGTTTTGATACTCAAAAATTTTACCCCAAGCAAACTATGATGAAAGTAAAGATAATTTTCACGATAATATATATTTTTATATCAGCTTTGTTTCAATTCGTAGGCAAGAGTTATCAACAAAATTATGTTTTCTTACAAATAGAAAATGTTATATACACAATAATATAAATACAAAAGAAATAAAAGTTACTTTTATGGTAGAAAATGCATGGGCTTGTATTTTAAAGCAGTTTGTAATTTTTTTAATTCACGAACCGGTTT